>NC_136268.1:167034512-167349512 GCF_964187855.1 Myxine glutinosa | reverse complement strand
TTTACATAAACACACACATACACACATATACATAGACACACACATATACATACACACACATACACACACACATATATATATATATATATATATGCACACACACAAACATACACATATACATACACACACACACACATATATACACATACATATATTATTCACACTTATCATTTAACATGATTGTTCAAATTTATCGCATGTTTAAAACAATCAATCATATGAATCACGAGGGATTCACATAAACGTGTAAACCTAATGAGGTTATTTAAATAATCTCTTGAAGTAACACGTAGTTTTTCATTCATGAAAAATCATTGGGGTTTGTTTTGGATTTTTATTCGTGCAGAAGCTGGTATAATATAATCATTGGGGTTTGTTTTGGGTTTTTATTCGTGCAGAAGCCTGTATAATATAATCATTGGGGTTTGTTTTGGATTTTTATTCGTGCAGACGCTGGTATAATATAATCATTGGGGTTTGTTTTGGGTTTTTATTCGTGCAGAAGCTGGTATAATATAATCATTGGGGTTTGTTTTGGGTTTTTATTCGTGCAGAGCTGGTATAATATAATCATTGGGGTTTGTTTTGGATTTTTATTCGTGCAGACGCTGGTATAATATAATCATTGGGGTTTGTTTTGGGTTTTTATTCGTGCAGAAGCTGGTATAATATAATCATTGGGGTTTGTTTTGGGTTTTTATTCGTGCAGAGCTGGTATAATATAATCATTGGGGTTTGTTTTGGATTTTTATTCGTGCAGAAGCTGGTATAATATAATCATTGGGGTTTGTTTTGGATTTTTATTCGTGCAGACGCTGGTATAATATAATCATTGGGGTTTGTTTTGGATTTTTATTCGTGCAGAAGCCTGTATAATATAATCATTGGGGTTTGTTTTGGATTTTTATTCGTGCAGAAGGCTGTATAATATAATCATTGGGGTTTGTTTTGGATTTTTATTCGTGCAGACGCTGGTATTAAAGCGCGGCGTTACGGGCGCTGCTTGCGAGCAAGGAGGAAGCGGACAAGCGGTAACTTATAAGCGTCTTTATTTCAGGAGCTCGCTGTAACACTGGCGCGCTCCGGGCTGCGCGCCCGGTGTATATCATGAGGCCACGGCTACCCCTCGGGCGTGGCCACCGCCCACTTGGTGCGCGGAATGATGTCCCCACGCCAGTGGGCTTTTGTGTCCGCCACACGCGCCCCCCCCAGAATTCCCGCGCACCTGGAGGGCCAGTTTGCGGGGCAGACGAATGACCCGGCCGAAGCGCCCCCTGGCGATCGGCGGCGTCCGGGGTGCAGGGATGCCAGGTGGGATGCCCCTGGCTGCCCCTGGGATGGGTGCAGGACCGGGGGGCGGCGTGGCGGCGGGGCTGGGTGGTGCCGGGGGTCCGCCCGCAGGGGGGCGGCCCCGATGTGGGGGTCGGGCCACTGGCGGTGGATGGTCCACGTCGAGGTGGGCCGGCTTGAGGCGGTCTACCGAAACGCGGTCAGGAGTACCGCCGATGTCCAGGGTGAAGTGCTTCGCCCCGGTCTCCAGCACGCGGAAAGGCCCGTCGTACGGGGGCCGCAGTGGTGTCCGGTGGGCATCGTGGCGGACGAAGACGTACTCCGCCGTGCGAAGCTCCGGGGCGACGTGCATCGGTGGGTGCCCGTGGCATGCCGTTGGCACCGGGGCGAACCTCTGGGCGGTCTCTT
This sequence comes from Myxine glutinosa, assembly GCF_964187855.1. Taxonomy (NCBI): domain Eukaryota; kingdom Metazoa; phylum Chordata; class Myxini; order Myxiniformes; family Myxinidae; genus Myxine; species Myxine glutinosa. The sequence continues at coordinate 167,347,814 of NC_136268.1, read as the reverse complement.
GCAGAGCGGAGCGCTGCTGTGCCGCGGACCGTGGTGCCGTGGAGTCGGGGAGGAACTCGCCCGGCACCCGCAGCGGTTGCCCGAAGACCAACTCCGCCGCGGATGCGCGCAAGTCCTCCTTGGGCGCCGTCCGGAGGCCCAGCAGGACCCAGGGGAGCCTGTCGACCCAGCCGCCGTCGCGGAGGGTGGCCCGGAGCGCGGCCTTCAATGAGCGGTGAAATCGCTCACACAGGCCGTTAGCCTGGGGGTGGTAGGCCGTGGTTCGGTGCAGCCGGACCCCGAGCCCCTGCGCGACCGCCCCCCAGAGCTCCGAGGTGAACTGGGGGCCGCGGTCGGACAAGATGTCTGAGGGGGCGCCGAACCGGGCGACCCAGGTGGCGATGAAAGCCTGCGCGACATCGGCCGCCGTTGTCGACGCCAAGGGCACGGCCTCCGGCCACCGGGTGGTGCGGTCCACCATGGTGAGGACGTAGGTGAAACCCCGCGAGGGGGGCAGAGGTCCCACCAGGTCCACGTGGACGTGGTCAAACCGGCGTTCCGGCACCGTGAACGGGGCCAACGGGGCCTGGGTGTGCCGGTGCACCTTGGCGCACTGGCACGCGAGGCACGTCCTGGCCCAGCCGCGGACGGCCTTCCGGAGGCCATGCCAGACGAACTTGTCAGTGATCAGCCTTTGGGAGGCCCTCGCGCCCGGGTGGGACAGGCCGTGGATGGCGTCAAACACCTGGTGCTGCCAGCCCATGGGCACGATGGGGCGAGGACGCCCGAGGGAGACGTCGCACAAGAGGGCCGCGCCCGCGCCGTCGAATGCCACCTCGGTTACGCAGAGGCCTGTGACGGCGGTCCGCAAGGCCTGGACGTCGGGGTCAGCGGCCTGGTCCGCTGCCATCCGGGCAAAGTCGATGCCGAGGTGGACTGCGTGGGCGACGGCCCGGGAAAGGCAATCCGCCACCGGGTTGTCCTTCCCCGCGACGTGCCGGATGTCCGTCGTGTACTCGGACACGGCCGAGAGGTGACGCTGCTGCCGGGCCGACCACGGCTCGGTGACCTTGCCCATCGCGAAGATCAGTGGCTTGTGGTCGACGAAGGCAGTGAACGCACGGCCCTCGAGCAGATGGCGGAAGTGCCTGACCGCCAAGTGAAGCCCGAGCAACTCGCGGTCGAAGGTACTGTAACGGCGTTCGGGCGGGCGAAGCTGCCGGCTAAAGAACGCCAGTGGTTGCCAAACTCCACGCAGCCATTGCTCGTGCACCACGGCCACCGCGTAGACCGAGGCATCGGTGGTGAGGGCAATCGGTGCATCGGGCGCCGGGTGCGCGAGCATGGTGGCGTTAGCCAAGACGAGCTTCGCGCCCGTGAACGCCGTGTCCATCTGCTCGGTCCAGGTAACGTCGCCTTTGCCCGGCTTACCTCGGAGAGCTTCGTGCAGGGGGCGCAGGAGCTGGGCGATACGGGGCAGGAACCGATGGTAAAAGTTCACCATGCCCAGGAACTCCTGCAGCCCTCTGATCGTGCGGGGGCGCGGAAACCCCTTCACCACCCCCACCTTGGCCGGCAGGGGGACGGCTCCGTGCCTGGTGACACGGTGCCCCAGAAAATCGATTATGGTGGCGCCGAACCGGCACTTTACGGGGTTCACAATCAGGCCATGCTGGCCCAGGCGTTCAAAGAGCGTGCGGAGGTGGCGTAGGTGCTCTTCGCGGGACGCGCTGGCGACGAGGATGACGTCCAGGTAGACGTAGACAAAATCCAAGTCACGCAGGATGCTGTCCATCAGTCGCTGGAACGCCTGAGCTGCATTCTTCAGACCGAAGGGCATGCGCAGGAACTCGAAGAGTCCGAATGGCGTGATGACCGCCGTCTTCGGGACGTCCTCTGGCCTGACGGGGACCTGATGGTAGCCGCGTATGAGGTCCACCTTCGAGAAGAAGGACATGCCCGCCAAACGGGCGGAAAAGTCCTGAATGTGGGGGACGGGGTAGCGGTCGGGAGTCGTGGCGTCATTGAGACGGCGATAGTCCCCGCACGGTCGCCATCCCCCGCCGGGCTTCGGCACGATGTGCAGCGGCGACGCCCAAGCGCTCTCTGAGCGCCGAAGGATGCCGAGTCGCTCCAGGGTAGCGAACACCGCTTTTGCCACAGCCAGCTTCGTCGGCTCGAGGCGGCGTGCCCGGGCGTAGACCGGTGGCCCGACGGTGGGGATGTGATGGGCCACCCCGTGCTTGACGGCCCCCGCCGAGAAGGTGGGCCGCGTGAGGGCCGGGAAGCCGGCGAGGAGGCGGGTGAATGCGTCCGCTGCCGGAAGCGTACAGACCAACGTGGCCGGAACCGAACCGTTCGGCAAGCCGCTTGGCAAGCCGCTCGTTGAGCTGGGCAACGCACAAGCGAGCGAGCTGAATGTCTCGGCCTGGACAAGACGTCTGTGCTTGACGTCGACCAGGAGCCCATTAGCGCACAGGAAGTCCGCGCCATGCAGTGCCATGGGCACGTCGGCGGTGACGAACGTCCATCGGAAAACCTGCCCTCCGAACCGCAGAGAGAGGCAGCGTTTTCCGTACGTACGGATGGGCGTCCCGTTTGTGGCAAGCAGCGCGGGGCCCCCACCCGCGGCGTGCTTGTCTGACGTGCCGGCGGGAACGACACTCACCTGCGCTCCCGTGTCGCACAGGTAACGGCGCCCGGAGAAGGTGTCCGATATGAACAGCAGGCTGCTCGAACGGCCGGCGCTCATCGCCACTATTGAGCGCCGGCCCGGGCGTTTCCCGACCTGTTGAAGGAGCATGGCGGATGACACTGCCGAGCTTCGTGGCCGAACTTGGCGTGGAACCAGCACCAGGTGGTGGAGCTGGAGGAGTGAGGCTGGCTCCGCCAGGCCGGTGGAGCCGGCGGTTTTCCCCGCGGTGGCGGTTTTCGCCGCGGCGGTGGGCAGGGCGTGGCGGCGGTCACGAGGTGCGTATCAGCATGCTGCGTATGCTGTATAAGCTGATGCTGTGGATCAGCAGCATCAGCAGCAGCATCAGCAGCATCAGCAGCATCAGCAGCAGCATCAGCAGCATCAGCAGCAGCATCAGCAGCATCAGCAGCATCAGCCACGAGGGCCGTGACGGCCACGCCGACTCTCGCCCGCGTGTCCAAAGCGGCGAAGTACTTGTCCGCCTCGGCTGCCAATGCTCGGGGTTCCGTTAGCCCGGTCCCGGCCAACGCGAGGCGAACCTGCGCTGGAAGTTGGCGACGGAAAAGCGCCCGGAATAGAGAACCGGGGGCTTCGTCGCCCAACAGCGACAGCATATGGTCCATTCGGACCGACGGGCGCGTGTCACCGAGCTCGGGGAGATCCAGGAGGCGGTCGGCCCGTGCGTCGTCCTTGAGGCCGAACATGGCTAGGAGTAGCCGCTTGAGTGCCTCGTACTTGTGGCCGTCCGGTGGGTGGCGAAGGACGGACACAACTCGAGCGGCCGTGCCAGGCCCGAGGGAGGCGACGACGTGGCAATAGCGCGTGTCATCGCCGGTGAGGCGGTGAAGCTGAAATTGGGCTTCGGCCTGGACGAACCAGACTTCGGCCTGAGCCTCCCAAAATTCGGGAAGTTTGATGAAGTTGGCCATGGCAATGGCGTCGCGTGTGGAAGGATCGCTCCGGCAGATCCAACGTCGAGGGGGTCACCAGTAAAGCGCGGCGTTACGCGCGCTGCTTGCGAGCAAGGAGGAAGCGGACAAGCGGTAACTTATATGCGTCTTTATTTCAGGAGCTCACTGTAACACTGGCGCGCTCCGGGCTGCGCACCCGGTGTATATCATGAGGCCATGACTACCCCTCGGGCGTGGCCACCGCCCACTTGGTGCGCGGAATGATGTCACCACGCCAGTGGGCTTTTGTGTCCGCCACAGTATAATATAATCATTGGGGTTTGTTTTGGATTTTTATTCGTGCAGAAGCCTGTATAATATAATCATTGGGGTTTGTTTTGGATTTTTATTCGTGCAGAAGCCTGTATAATATAATTATTGGGGTTTGTTTTGGGTTTTTATTCCTGCAGCAGCCTGTATAATATAATCATTGGGGTTTGTTTTGGATTTTTATTCGTGCAGAAGCTGGTATAATATAATCATTGGGGTTTGTTTTGGATTTTTATTCGTGCAGACGCTGGTATAATATAATCATTGGGGTTTGTTTTGGATTTTATTCGTGCAGAAGCTGGTATACATTTAATCATTGGGGTTTGTTTTGGATTTTTATTCGTGCAGAAGCTGGTATAATATAATCATTGGGGTTTGTTTTGGATTTGTATTCATGCAGAAGCTGGTATAATATAATCATTGGGGTTTGTTTTGGATTTTTATTCGTGCAGAAGCCTGTATAATATAATTATTGGGGTTTGTTTTGGGTTTTTAATCCTGCAGCAGCCTGTATAATATAATCATTGGGGTTTGTTTTGGATTTTTATTCGTGCAGACGCTGGTATAATATAATCATTGGGGTTTGTTTTGGATTTTTATTCGGACAGAAGCTGGTATAATATAATCATTGGGGTTTGTTTTGGATTTTTATTCGTGCAGACGCTGGTATAATATAATCATTGGGGTTTGTTTTGGATTTTTATTCGTGCAGCAGCCTGTATAATACAATCATTGGGGTTTGTTTTGGATTTTTATTCGTGCAGAAGCTGGTATAATATAATCATTGGGGTTTGTTTTGGATTTTTATTCGTGCAGACGCTGGTATAATATAATCATTGGGGTTTGTTTTGGATTTTTATTCGTGCAGAAGCTGGTATACATTTAATCATTGGGGTTTGTTTTGGATTTTTATTCGTGCAGAAGCTGGTATAATATAATCATTGGGGTTTGTTTTGGATTTGTATTCATGCAGAAGCTGGTATAATATAATCATTGGGGTTTGTTTTGGATTTTTATTCGTGCAGAAGCCTGTATAATATAATTATTGGGGTTTGTTTTGGGTTTTTAATCCTGCAGCAGCCTGTATAATATAATCATTGGGGTTTGTTTTGGATTTTTATTCGTGCAGACGCTGGTATAATATAATCATTGGGGTTTGTTTTGGATTTTTATTCGGACAGAAGCTGGTATAATATAATCATTGGGGTTTGTTTTGGATTTTTATTCGTGCAGACGCTGGTATAATATAATCATTGGGGTTTGTTTTGGATTTTTATTCGTGCAGCAGCCTGTATAATACAATCATTGGGGTTTGTTTTGGATTTTTATTCATTCAGAAGCTGGTATAATATAATCATTGGGGTTTGTTTTGGGTTATTATTCCTGCAGAAGCCTGTATAATACAATCATTGGGGTTTGTTTTGGATTTTTATTCCTGCAGAAGCCTGTATAATACAATCATTGGGGTTTGTTTTGGATTTTTATTGATTCAGAAGCTGGTATAATATAATCATTGGGGTTTGTTTTGGGTTTTTATTCGTGCAGAAGCTGGTATACATTTAATCATTGGGGTTTGTTTTGGATTTTTATTCGTGCAGAAGCCTGTATAATATAATCATTGGGGTTTGTTTTGGATTTTTATTCGTGCAGAAGCTGGTATAATATAATCATTGGGGTTTGTTTTGCATTTTTATTCGTGCAGCAGCTGGTATAATATAATCATTGGGGTTTGTTTTGGGTTTTTATTCGTGCAGAAGCTGGCATACATTTAATCATTGGGGTTTGTTTTGGATTTGTATTCGTGCAGAAGCTGATATAATATAATCATTGGGGTTTGTTTTGGATTTTTATTCGTGCAGAAGCTGGTATAATATAATCATTGGGGTTTGTTTTGGATTTTTATTCGGACAGAAGCTGGTATAATATAATCATTGGGGTTTGTTTTGGATTTTTATTCGTGCAGAAGCTGGTATACATTTAATCATTGGGGTTTGTTTTGGATTTTTATTCGTGCAGACGCTGGTATAATATAATCATTGGGGTTTGTTTTGGATTTTTATTCGTGCAGAAGCTGGTATAATATAATCATTACCTTCGCAAAAGCGGAAGGTTATGTTTTGATCGCTGTGTATTTATTTGTATGTCTGTGTGTGTGTGTATGTTATTCGCATAACTCAAAAAGTATTCAACCGAATTGCATGAAATTTGGTGGGATGATTGGTTATTATACGGGACACATTTGATTAGATTTTGGGAGCAATCGGGTCAAAGGTCAAGGTCAAGGTCACGAAAAGGTCAAAATCGTATTTTAAGAATTGCATGAAATCAGCACCAAACTGTTCACTGTTCTGTTCCCTACACTCCCATGCCAAGTACAGAACAGTAGCTGCGGCGAAGGTATGCGCTCTACCGAGTGCCCGTTCTAGTTGGGGTTTGTTTTGGGTTTTTATTCGTGCAGAAGCTGGTATAATATAATCATTGGGGTTTGTTTACCTTCGCAAAAGCGGAAGGTTATGTTTTGATCGCTGTGTATTTATTTGTATGTCTGTGTGTGTGTGTGTATGTTATTCGCATAACTCAAAAAGTATTCAACCGATTCGCATGAAATTTGGTGGGATGATAGGTTATTATCCGGGAACCATTTGATTAGATTTTGGAATCGATCGGGTCAAAGGTCAAGGTCAAGGTCATGAAAAGGTCAAAATCGTCTTTTTACCATAGCGCGGTCAATTTGTGTCCAATTTGTATGAAACTAATGCCAAAATGCTTTGCTACACAGATCTTGTAGTCTTTTATTTTGGCAACAAAAGTAGCTGCGGTGAAGGTATGCGCTCTACCGAGTGCCCGTTCTAGTTTGGGTTTTTATTCGTGCAGAAGCTGGTATACATTTAATCATTGGGGTTTGTTTTGGATTTTTATTCGTGCAGAAGCTGGTATAATATAATCATTGGGGTTTGTTTTGGATTTTTATTCGTGCAGACGCAAGTATAATATAATCATTGGGGTTTGTTTTGGATTTTTATTCGTGCAGATGCTGGTATAATATAATCATTGGGGTTTGTTTTGGATTTTTATTCGTACAGAAGCTGGTATACATTTAATCATTGGGGTTTGTTTTGGATTTTTGTTCGTGCAGAAGCCTGTATAATATAATTATTGGGGTTTGTTTTGGGTTTTTATTCGTGCAGAAGCTGGTATAATATAATCATTGGGGTTTGTTTTGGGTTTTTATTCGTGCAGAAGCTGGTATACATTTAATCATTGGGGCTTGTTTTGGATTTTTATTCGTGCAGAAGCTGGTATAATATAATCATTGGGGTTTGTTTTGGATTTTTATTCGTGCAGACGCAAGTATAATATAATCATTGGGGTTTGTTTTGGATTTTTATTCGTACAGAATCTGGTATACATTTAATCATTGGGGTTTGTTTTGGATTTTTATTCGTGCAGAAGCCTGTATAATATAATCATTGGGGTTTGTTTTGGATTTTTATTCGTGCAGACGCTGGTATAATATAATCATTGGGGTTTGTTTTGGATTTTTATTCGTACAGAAGCTGGTATACATTTAATCATTGGGGTTTGTTTTGGATTTTTATTCGTGCAGAAGCTGGTATAATATAATCATTGGGGTTTGTTTTGGATTTGTATTCATGCAGAAGCCTGTATAATATAATCATTGGGGTTTGTTTTGGATTTTTATTCGTGCAGAAGCTGGTATAATATAATCATTGGGGTTTGTTTTGGATTTTTATTCGGACAGAAGCCTGTATAATATAATCATTGGGGTTTGTTTTGGATTTATATTCGTGCAGAAGCCTGTATAATATAATCATTGGGGTTTGTTTTGGATTTTTATTTGGACAGAAGCTGGTATACATTTAATCATTGGTGTTTATTTTGGATTTTTATTCGTGCAGAAGCCTGTATAATATAATCATTGGGGTTTATTTTGGATTTTTATTCGTGCAGAAGCCTGTATAATATAATCATTGGTGTTTGTTTTGGATTTTTATTCGTGCAGAAGCCTGTATAATATAATCATTGGGGTTTATTCTGGATTTTTATTCATTCAGAAGCTGGTATGATATAATCATTGGGGTTTGTTTTGGATTTGTATTCGTGCAGAAGCTGGTATAATATAATGATTGGGGTTTGTTTTGGATTTTTATTCGTGCAGACGCTGGTATGATATAATCATTGGGGTTTGTTTTGGATTTTTATTCGTGCAGACGCTGGTATAATATAATCATTGGGGTTTGTTTTGACTTTTTTATTTGTGCAGAAGCTGGTATACATTTAATCATTGGGATTTGTTTTGGATTTTTATTCGTGCAGACGCTGGTATAATATAATCATTGGGGTTTGTTTTGGGTTTTTATTCGTGCAGAAGCTGGTATACATTTAATCATTGGGGTTTGTTTTGGATTTTTATTCGTGCAGACGCTGGTATAATATAATCATTGGGGTTTGTTTTGGATTTTTATTCGTGCAGAAGCTGGTATAATATAATTATTGGGGTTTGTTTTGGATTTTTATTCGTGCAGAAGCTGGTATAATATAATTATTGGGGTTTGTTTTGGGTTTTTATTCGTGCAGAAGCTGGTATAATATAATCATTGGGGTTTGTTTTGGATTTTTATTCGTGCAGAAGCTGGTATAATATAATTATTGGGGTTTGTTTTGGATTTTTATTCGTGCAGAAGCTGGTATAATATAATCATTGGGGTTTGTTTTGGATTTTTATTCGTGCAGAAGCCTGTATAATATAATTATTGGGGTTTGTTTTGGATTTTTATTCGTGCAGAAGCTGGTATAATATAATCATTGGGGTTTGTTTTGGATTTTTATTCGTGCACAATCTGGTATACATTTAATCATTGTGTTTGTTTTGGATTTTTATTCGTGCAGAAGCTGGTATAATATAATCATTGGGGTTTGTTTTGGATTTTTATTCGTGCAGAAGCTGGTATAATATAATCATTGGGGTTTGTTTTGGATTTTTAATCTCTATGTAATTTCTCTATGTCATTTTATAATCTCTACGTAATGCATGAGTTTTTCATGTATTGCATCTTATATTCTCTATGTAAAGCATGAGTTTTTCATGTATTGCATTTTATAATCTCTACGTAATGCATGAGTTTTTCATTTATTGCATCTTATAATCTCTATGTAATGCATGAGTTTTTCATGTATTGCATCTTATAATCTCTATGTAATGCATGAGTTTTTCATGTATTGCATTTTATAATCTCTATGTAATGCATGAGTTTTTCATGTGTTGCATCTTATAATCTCTATGTAATGCATGAGTTTTTCATGTATTGCATCTTATAATCTCTATGTAATGCATGAGTTTTTCATGTATTGCATCTTATAATCTCTATGAAATGCATGAGTTTTTCATGTATTGCATTTTATAATCTCTATGTAATGCAGGAGTTTTTCATGTATTGCATCTTATAATCTCTACGTAAAGCATGAGTTTTTCATGTATTGCATCTTATAATCTCTATGTAATGCATGAGTTTTTCATGTATTGCATTTTATAATCTCTATGTAATGCAGGAGTTTCTCATGTATTGCATCTTATAATCTCTATGTAATGCAGGAGTTTTTCATGGATTGCATTTTATAATCTCTATGTAATGCATGAGTTTTTCATGTATTGCATCTTATAATCTCTATGTAATGCATGAGTTTTTCATGTATTGCATTTTATAATCTCTATGTAATGCAGGAGTTTTTCATGTATTGCATCTTATAATCTCTATGTAATGCAGGAGTTTTTCATGGATTGCATTTTATAATCTCTATGTAATGCATGAGTTTTTCATGTATTGCATCTTATAATCTCTATGTAATGCATGAGTTTTTCATGTATTGCATCTCATAATCTCTATGTAATGCATGAGTTTTTCATGTATTGCATCTCATAATCTCTATGTAATGCTTGAGTTTTTCATGTATTGCAGCTTATAATCTCTACGTAAAGCATGAGTTTTTCATGCATTGCATCTTATAATCTCTACGTAAAGCATGAGTTTTTCATGTATTGCATCTTATAATCTCTACGTAAAGCATGAGTTTTTCATGTATTGCATCTCATAATCTCTATGTAATGCATGAGTTTTTCATGTATTGCAGCTTATAATCTCTACGTAAAGCTTGAGTTTTTCATGCATTGCATCTTATAATCTCTACGTAAAGCATGAGTTTTTCATGTATTGCATCTTATAATCTCTTCGTAAAGCATGAGTTTTTCATGTATTGCTTCTTATAATCTCTATGTAATGCATGAGTTTTTCATGTATTGCATCTTATAATCTCTATGTAATGCATGAGTTTTTCATGTATTGCATCTCATAATCTCTATGTAATGCATGAGTTTTTCATGTATTGCATCTCATAATCTCTATGTAATGCATGAGTTTTTCATGTATTGCAGCTTATAATCTCTACGTAAAGCATGAGTTTTTCATGCATTGCATCTTATAATCTCTACGTAAAGCATGAGTTTTTCATGTATTGCATCTTATAATCTCTACGTAAAGCATGAGTTTTTCATGCATTGCATCTTATAATCTCTACGTAAAGCATGAGTTTTTCATGTATTGCATCTTATAATCTCTATGTAATGCATGAGTTTTTCATGTATTGCATCTTATAATCTCTATGTAATGCATGAGTTTTTCATGCATTGCATCTTATAATCTCTATGTAATGCATGAGTTTTTCATGTATTGCATCTTATAATCTCTATGTGAAGCATGAGTTTTTCATGTATTGCATCTTATAATCTCTATGTAATGCATGAGTTTTTCATGTATTGCATTTTATAATCTCTATGTAATGCATGAGTTTTTCATGCATTGCATCTTATAATCTCTATGTAATGCATGAGTTTTTCATGTATTGCATTTTATAATCTCCATGTAATGCATGAGTTTTTCATGTATTGCATCTTATAATCTCTATGTAATGCATGAGTTTTTCATGTATTGCATCTTATAATCTCTATGAAATGCATGAGTTTTTCATGTATTGCATTTTATAATCTCTATGTAATGCAGGAGTTTTTCATGTATTGCATCTTATAATCTCTACGTAAAGCATGAGTTTTTCATGTATTGCATCTTATAATCTCTATGTAATGCATGAGTTTTTCATGTATTGCATTTTATAATCTCTATGTAATGCAGGAGTTTCTCATGTATTGCATCTTATAATCTCTATGTAATGCAGGAGTTTTTCATGGATTGCATTTTATAATCTCTATGTAATGCATGAGTTTTTCATGTATTGCATCTTATAATCTCTATGTAATGCATGAGTTTTTCATGTATTGCATTTTATAATCTCTATGTAATGCAGGAGTTTTTCATGTATTGCATCTTATAATCTCTATGTAATGCAGGAGTTTTTCATGGATTGCATTTTATAATCTCTATGTAATGCATGAGTTTTTCATGTATTGCATCTTATAATCTCTATGTAATGCATGAGTTTTTCATGTATTGCATCTCATAATCTCTATGTAATGCATGAGTTTTTCATGTATTGCATCTCATAATCTCTATGTAATGCTTGAGTTTTTCATGTATTGCAGCTTATAATCTCTACGTAAAGCATGAGTTTTTCATGCATTGCATCTTATAATCTCTACGTAAAGCATGAGTTTTTCATGTATTGCATCTTATAATCTCTACGTAAAGCATGAGTTTTTCATGTATTGCATCTCATAATCTCTATGTAATGCATGAGTTTTTCATGTATTGCAGCTTATAATCTCTACGTAAAGCTTGAGTTTTTCATGCATTGCATCTTATAATCTCTACGTAAAGCATGAGTTTTTCATGTATTGCATCTTATAATCTCTTCGTAAAGCATGAGTTTTTCATGTATTGCTTCTTATAATCTCTATGTAATGCATGAGTTTTTCATGTATTGCATCTTATAATCTCTATGTAATGCATGAGTTTTTCATGTATTGCATCTCATAATCTCTATGTAATGCATGAGTTTTTCATGTATTGCATCTCATAATCTCTATGTAATGCATGAGTTTTTCATGTATTGCAGCTTATAATCTCTACGTAAAGCATGAGTTTTTCATGCATTGCATCTTATAATCTCTACGTAAAGCATGAGTTTTTCATGTATTGCATCTTATAATCTCTACGTAAAGCATGAGTTTTTCATGCATTGCATCTTATAATCTCTACGTAAAGCATGAGTTTTTCATGTATTGCATCTTATAATCTCTATGTAATGCATGAGTTTTTCATGTATTGCATCTTATAATCTCTATGTAATGCATGAGTTTTTCATGCATTGCATCTTATAATCTCTATGTAATGCATGAGTTTTTCATGTATTGCATCTTATAATCTCTATGTGAAGCATGAGTTTTTCATGTATTGCATCTTATAATCTCTATGTAATGCATGAGTTTTTCATGTATTGCATTTTATAATCTCTATGTAATGCATGAGTTTTTCATGCATTGCATCTTATAATCTCTATGTAATGCATGAGTTTTTCATGTATTGCATTTTATAATCTCCATGTAATGCATGAGTTTTTCATGTATTGCATCTTATAATCTCAATGTAATGCATGAGTTTTTCATGTATTGCATCTTATAATCTCTATGTAATGCATGAGTTTTTCATGTATTCCATCTTATAATCTCTATGTAAAGCATGAGTTTTTCATGTATTGCATCTTATAATCTCTGTGTAAAGCATGAGTTTTTCATGCATTGCATTTTATAATCTCTATGTAATGCATGAGTTTTTCATGTATTGCATTTTATAATCTCTGTGTAAAGCATGAGTTTTTCATGCATTGCATCTCATAATCTCTATGTAATGCATGAGTTTTTCATGTATTGCATTTTATAATCTCTGTGTAAAGCATGAGTTTTTCATGCATTGCATCTCATAATCTCTATGCAAAGCATGAGTTTTTCATGTATTGCATTTTATAATCTCTCTGTAAAGCATGAGTTTTTCATGCATTGCATCTCATAATCTCTATGTAATGCATGAGTTTTTCATGTATTGCATCTTATAATCTCTATGTAATGCATGAGTTTTTCATGTATTGCATTTTATAATCTCTATGTAATGCATGAGTTTTTCATGTATTGCATCTTATAATCTCTATGTAATGCATGAGTTTTTCATGTATTGCATCTTATAATCTCTATGTAAAGCATGAGTTTTTCATGTACTGCATCTTATAATCTCGATGTAAAGCATGAGTTTTTCATGTATTGCATCTTATAATCTCTATGTAAAGCATGAGTTTTTCATGTATTGCATTTTATAATCTCTATGTAAAGCATGAGTTTTTCATGTATTGCATTTTATAATCTCTATGTAATGCATGAGTTTTTCATGTATTGCATCTTATAATCTCGATGTAAAGCATGAGTTTTTCATGTATTGCATCTTATAATCTCTATGTAAAGCATGAGTTTTTCATGTATTGCATCTTATAATCTCTATGTAAAGCATGAGTTTTTCATGTATTGCATTTTATAATCTCTGTGTAAAGCATGAGTTTTTCATGCATTGCATCTTATAATCTCTATGTAATGCATGAGTTTTTCATGCATTGCATCTTATAATCTCTATGTAATGCATGAGTTTTTCATGTATTGCATCTTATAATCTCTATGTAAAGCATGAGTTTTTCCTGTATTGCATTTTATAATCTCTGTGTAAAGCATGAGTTTTTCATGTATTGCTTTTTATAATCTCTATGTAATGCATGAGTTTTTCATGCATTGCATCTTATAATCTCTATGTAATGCATGAGTTTTTCATGTATTGCATTTTATAATCTCTGTGTAAAGCATGAGTTTTTCATGCATTGCATCTCATAATCTCTATGTAAAGCATGAGTTTTTCATGTATTGCATTTTATAATCTCTCTGTAAAGCATGAGTTTTTCATGCATTGCATCTCATAATCTCTATGTAATGCATGAGTTTTTCATGTATTGCATCTTATAATCTCTATGTAATGCATGAGTTTTTCATGTATTGCATTTTATAATCTCGATGTAATGCATGAGTTTTTCATGTATTGCATCTCATAATCTCTATGTAATGCATGAGTTTTTCATGTATTGCAGCTTATAATCTCTACGTAAAGCATGAGTTTTTCATGCATTGCATCTTATAATCTCTACGTAAAGCATGAGTTTTTCATGTATTGCATCTTATAATCTCTACGTAAAGCATGAGTTTTTCATGTATTGCATCTTATAATCTCTATGTAATGCATGAGTTTTTCATGTATTGCATCTTATAATCTCTATGTAATGCATGAGTTTTTCATGCATTGCATCTTATAATCTCTATGTAAAGCATGAGTTTTTCATGTATTGCATCTTATAATCTCTATGTAATGCATGAGTTTTTCATGTATTGCATCATGTAAGCTCTATGTAATGCATGAGTTTTTCATGTATTGCATCTTATAATCTCTATGTAATGCATGAGTTTTTCATGTATTGCATCTTATAATCTCTATGTAATGCATGAGTTTTTCATGCATTGCATATTATAATCTCTCTGTAAAGCATGAGTTTTTCATGTATTGCATCTTATAATCTCTATGTAATGCATGAGTTTTTCATGTATTGCATCTTATAATCTCTATGTAATGCATGAGTTTTTCATGTATTGCATTTTATAATCTCTACGTAATGCATGAGTTTTTCATGTATTGCATCTTATAATCTCTATGTAATGCATGAGTTTTTCATGTATTGCATTTTATAATCTCTACGTAAAGCATGAGTTTTTCATGCATTGCATCTTATAATCTCTACGTAAAGCATGAGTTTGTCATGTATTGCATCTTATAATCTCTACGTAAAGCATGAGTTTTTCATGCATTGCATCTTATAATCTCTACGTAAAGCATGAGTTTTTCATGTATTGCATCTTATAATCTCTATGTAATGCATGAGTTTTTCATGTATTGCATCTTATAATCTCTATGTAAAGCATGAGTTTTTCATGTATTGCATTTTATAATCTCTGTGTAAAGCATGAGTTTTTCATGCATTGCATCTCATAATCTCTACGTAAAGCATGAGTTTTTCATGTATTGCATTTTATAATCTCTGTGTAAAGCATGAGTTTTTCATGCATTGCATCTCATAATCTCTATGCAAAGCATGAGTTTTTCATGTATTGCATTTTATAATCTCTGTGTAAAGCATGAGTTTTTCATGCATTGCATCTTATAATCTCTATGTAATGCATGAGTTTTTCATGTATTGCATTTTATAATCTCTATGTAATGCATGAGTTTTTCATGTATTGCATCTTATAATCTCTATGTAATGCATGAGTTTTTCATGTATTGCATCTTATAATCTCTATGTAATGCATGAGTTTTTCATGTATTGCATCTTATAATCTCTATGTAAAGCATGAGTTTTTCATGTATTGCATTTTATAATCTCTGTGTAAAGCATGAGTTTTTCATGCATTGCATCTTATAATCTCTATGTAATGCATGAGTTTTTCATGTATTGCATTTTATAATCTCTGTGTAAAGCATGAGTTTTTCATGTATTGCATTTTATAATCTCTGTGTAAAGCATGAGTTTTTCATGTATTGCATTTTATAATCTCTATGTAAAGCATGAGTTTTTCATGTATTGCATCTTATAATCTCTATGTAAAGCATGAGTTTTTCATGTATTGCATCTCATAATCTCTGTGTAAAGCATGAGTTTTTCATGTATTGCATTTTATAATCTCTGTGTAAAGCATGAGTTTTTCATGTATTGCATTTTATAATCTCTATGTAATGCATGAGTTTTTCATGTATTGCAGCTTATAATCTCTACGTAAAGCATGAGTTTTTCATGCATTGCGTCTTATAATCTCTACGTAAAGCATGAGTTTTTCATGTATTGCATCTTATAATCTCTACGTAAAGCATGAGTTTTTCATGCATTGCATCTTATAATCTCTACGTAAAGCATGAGTTTTTCATGTATTGCATCTTATAATCTCTATGTAATGCATGAGTTTTTCATGTATTGCATCTTATAATCTCTATGTAATGCATGAGTTTTTCATGCATTGCATCTTATAATCTCTGTGTAAAGCATGAGTTTTTCATGTATTGCATTTTATAATCTCTATGTAAAGCATGAGTTTTTCATGTATTGCATCTCATAATCTCTATGTAAAGCATGAGTTTTTCATGTATTGCATATTATAATCTCTATGTAATGCATGAGTTTTTCATGTATTGCATCTCATAATCTCTATGTAATGCATGAGTTTTTCATGTATTGCATCTCATAATCTCTATGTAATGCATGAGTTTTTCATGTATTGCATCTCATAATCTCTATGTAAAGCATGAGTTTTTCATGTATTGCATCTTATAATCTCTATGTAAAGCATGAGTTTTTCATGTATTGCATCTTATAATCTCTCTGTAAAGCATGAGTTTTTCATGTATTGCATCTTATAATCTCTATGTAATGCATGAGTTTTTCATGTATTGCATTTTATTATCTCTACGTAAAGCATGAGTTTTTCATGCATTGCATCTTATAATCTCTACGTAAAGCATGAGTTTTTCATGTATTGCATCTTATAATCTCTACGTAAAGCATGAGTTTTTCATGTATTGCATTTTATAATCTCTCTGTAAAGCATGAGTTTTTCATGCATTGCATCTCATAATCTCTATGTAATGCATGAGTTTTTCATGTATTGCATTTTATAATCTCGATGTAATGCATGAGTTTTTCATGTATTGCATTTTATAATCTCTGTGTAAAGCATGAGTTTTTCATGTATTGCATTTTATAATCTCGATGTAATGCATGAGTTTTTCATGTATTGCATCTCATAATCTCTATGTAATGCATGAGTTTTTCATGTATTGCATTTTATAATCTCTTTGTAATGCATGAGTTTTTCATGTATTGCATGTTATAATCTCTATGTAATGCATGAGTTTTTCATGTATTGCATTTTATAATCTCTATGTAATGCATGAGTTTTTCATGTATTGCATTTTATAATCTCTATGTAATGCATGAGTTTTTCATGTATTGCATCTCATAATCTCTGTGTAAAGCATGAGTTTTTCATGTATTGCATTTTATAATCTCTATGTAATGCATGAGTTTTTCATGTATTGCATTTTATAATCTCTATGTAATGCATGAGTTTTTCATGTATTGCATCTTATAATCTCTATGTAAAGCATGAGTTTTTCATGTATTGCATCTTATAATCTCTATGTAAAGCATGAGTTTTTCATGTATTGCATATTCTGATCTCTATATACACACATGAGTTTTTCATGTATTGCATCTTATAATCTCTACATACGCATATGAGTTTTGCATGTATTGCATCATGTAAGCTCTATGTACACACAGGAATTTTGCATGTGTTGCATCTCGTAAGCTCGATAAACACACATTAATTTTGCATGTGTTGCATCTTATGATCTCTATATACACACATGAGTTTTGATCTCATAAACTCCACGAGCTTTTACAATCACAGAACATGTACATTTCACCTTCGACACAAATCACAGTCACAAGGCGGGCGGTTCAACCAGTCTCCACCACTTGCCAAGTTCTCCCCACAAACAAAATCCTCGCAAGTTTTGATGTTCATGATAGTTTGTGATGCTAATAGCCATTGTCTTCCTCTGGAAATGTTGGAACACTCACCATCCAACTCACTCCAGGGCTCTCAGCTATTTCTCAGCACTGCACATTCTGCAGTGGTATTTACATGTACATTCAGCACAGATGGTTACATTACCGGGCTGTATGGGACACATCACCGGGCTGTATGGGACACATTACCGGGCTGTATGGGACACATTACCGAGCTGTATGGGACACATTACCGGGCTGTATGGGCACATTACCGGGCTGTATGGGCCACATTACCGGGCTGTATGGGACACATTACCGAGCTGTATGGGACACATTACCGGGCTGTATGGGCACATTACCGGGCTGTATGGGACACATTACCGGGCTGTATGGGACACATTACCGAGCTGTATGGGACACATTACCGGGCTGTATGGGCACATTACCGGGCTGTATGGGCCACATTACCGGGCTGTATGGGACACATTACCGGGCTGTATGGGCCACATTACCGGGCTGTATGGGACACATTACCGGGCTGTATGGGCCACATTACCGTGCTGTATGGGCCACATTACCGGGCTGTATGGAACACATTACCGGGCTGTATGGGACACAATACCGAGCTGTATGGCACACATTACCGGGCTGTATGGGCACATTACCGGGCTGTATGGGCCACATTACCGGGCTGTATGGGACACATTACCGGGCTGTATGGGCCACATTACCGGGCTGTATGGGACACATTACCGGGCTGTATGGGACACTTTACCGGGCTGTATGGAATACTTTAGCGGGCTGTATGGGACACTTTAGCGGGCTGTATGGGCCACATTACCGGGCTGTGTGGGACACTTTACCAGACTGTATGGGCTACATTACAGGGCTGTATGGGCCACATTACCGGGCTGTGTTGGACACTTTACCGGGCTGTATGGGCCACATTACAGGGCTGTGTGGGACACTTTACCGGGCTGTATGGGCCACATTACCGGGCTGTATGGGCCACATTACCGGGCTGTATGGGCCACATTACCGGGCTGTATGGGCCACATTACCGGGCTGTATGGAACACTTTAGCGGGCTGTATGGGACACATTAACCGGCTGAATGGGACACATTACCGGGATGTATGGGCCACATTACCGGGCTGTATGGGACACTTTACCGGGCTATATGGACCACATTACCGGGCTGTGTGGGCCACATTACCGGGCTGTGTGGGCCACATTACCGGGCTGTGTGGGCCACATTACCGGGCTGTGTGGGACACTTTACCGGGCTGTATGGGCCACATTAGAGGGCTGTGTGGGACACTTTACCGGGCTGTATGGGCCACATTACCGGGCTGTATGGGCCACATTACCGGGCTGTATAGGACACCTTTCCAGGCTGTATGGAACACTTTAGCGGACTGTATGAGCCACATTACCGGCTGTATGGGCCACATTACCGGGCTGTATGGGACACTTTAGCGGGCTGTATGGGACACATTACCGGGCTGTATCGGACATATTACCGGGCTGTTTGGGCCACAATACCGGGCTGTATGGGCCACATTACCGGGCTGTGTGGGCCACATTACCGGGCTGTGTGGGACACTTTACCGGTCTGTGTGGGACACTTTACCGGGCTGTGTGTGCCACATTACCGGGCTGTGTGGGACACTTTACCAGCACTTTCACCACTCGCAATATGGAGCCACATAATATATCTAATATATATATAGCATATGGTATGTATTATATTAATTGTTGCATTATTATTCTATTATAGCCTGAATTATATGTTGTTCCTGGCTCTATTTTTCTATACTCTAAATTCCTCCGCACGAGGTTGTGTGTCCTTCTCCGATTAAAATGAGGAATAGAAAAAGCACAAAACCAAATACAGAATGTACATTTCAACGATATATAACAGCAACGATTGTTTCAAGAAAAACTTTCCTCTTTCTACAATACCTCCAAATCTCCGGAAAACACTGATGATTCCGAGAAGGTCTCGCGTGCACTATTTATATATTCTTGGGAAAACGCCAGTGGTATCGAAACGGTCCCGTTATATGGCATGTTCGTGCCATGGGGCAAACAATCTCGTGCGCATACTGATTAGCTTTGGTGTATAACTCCACACATTCTCCAACCTCAATGTGATTATCTCTGGTGTATAACTTCACACATTCTCCAACCTCCATGTGATTATCTCTGGTGTATAACTTCACACATTCTCCAACCTCAATGTGATTATCTCTGGTGTATAACTTCACACATTCTCCAACCTCCATGTGATTATCTCTGGTGTATAACTTCACACATTCTCCAACCTCAATGTGATTATCTCTGGTGTATAACTTCACACATTCTCCAACCTCAATGTGATTATCTCTGGTGTATAACTTCACACATTCTCCAACCTCCATGTGATTATTTCTGGTGTATAACTTCACACATTCTCCAACCTCCATGTGATTATCTCTGGTGTATAACTTCACACATTCTCCAACCTCCATGTGATTATCTCTGGTGTATAACTTCACACATTCTCCAACCTCCATGTGATTATTTCTGGTGTATAACTTCACACATTCTCCAACCTCCATGTGATTATCTCTGGTGCATAACTTCACACATTCTCCAACCTCAATGTGATTATCTCTGGTGTATAACTTCACACATTCTCCAACCTCCATGTGATTATTGCTGGTGTATAACTTCACACATTCTCCAACCTCCATGTGATTATCTCTGGTGCATAACTTCACACATTCTCCAACCTCAATGTGATTATCTCTGGTGTATAACTCCACACATTCTCCAACCTCCATGTGATTATTTCTGGTGTATAACTTCACACATTCTCCAGCCTCCATGTGATTATCTCTGGTGTATAACTTCACACATTCTCCAACCTCAATGTGATTATCTCTGGTGTATAACTTCACACATTCTCCAGCCTCCATGTGATTATCTCTGGTGTATAACTTCACACATTCTCCAACCTCCATATGATTATCTCTGGTGTATAACTTCACACATTCTCCAACCTCAATGTGATTAGCTCTGGTGTATAACTTCACACATTCTCCAACCTCCATGTGATTATCTCTGGTGTATAACTTCACACATTCTCCAACCTCAATGTGATTATCTCTGGTGTATAACTTCACACATTCTCCAACCTCCAGGTGATTATCTCTGGTGTATAACTTCACACATTCTCCAACCTCAATGTGATTAGCTCTGGTGTATAACTTCACACATTCTCCAACCTCCATGTGATTATCTCTGGTGTATAACTTCACACATTCTCCAACCTCAATGTGATTAGCTCTGGTGTATAACTTCACACATTCTCCAACCTCCATGTGATTATCTCTGGTGTATAACTTCACACATTCTCCAACCTTCATGTGATTATCTCTGGTGTATAACTTCACACATACTCCAACCTCCATGTGATTATCTCTGGTGTATAACTTCACACATTCTCCAACCTCAATGTGATTATCTCTGGTGTATAACTTCACACATTCTCCAACCTCCATGTGATTATCTCTGGTGTATAACTTCACACATTCTCCAACCTCAATGTGATTATCTCTGGTGTATAACTTCACACATCCTCCAACCTCAATGTGATTATCTCTGGTGTATAACTTCACACATTATTCATCCTCCATGTGATTATCTCTGGTGTATAACTTCACACATTCTCCAACCTCCATGTGATTATCTTTGGTGTATAACTTCAACCATTCTCCAACCTCCATGTGATTATCTCTCGTGTATAACTTCACACATTCTCCAACCTCAATGTGATTATCTTTGGTGTATAACTTCACACATCCTCCAACCTCAATGTGATTATCTCTGGTGTATAACTTCACACATCCTCCAACCTCAATGTGATTATCTCTGGTGTATAACTTCACACATTATTCATCCTCCATGTGATTATCTCTGGTGTATAACGTCACACATTCTCCAACCTCCATGTGATTATCTCTGGTGTATAACTTCACACATTCTCCAACCCCCATGTGATTATCTTTGGTGTATAACTTCACACATTCTCCAACCTCAATGTGATTATCTCTGGTGTATAACTTCACACATTCTCCAACCCCCATGTGATTATCTCTGGTGTATAACTTCACACATCCTCCAACCTCAATGTGATTATCTCTGGTGTATAACTTCACACATCCTCCAACCTCAATGTGATTATCTCTGGTGTATAACTTCACACATTATTCATCCTCCATGTGATTATCTCTGGTGTATAACGTCACACATTCTCCAACCTCAATGTGATTATCTCTGGTGTATAACTTCACACATTCTCCAACCCCCATGTGATTATCTCTGGTGTATAACTTCACACATTCTCCAACCTCCATGTGATTATCTCTAGTGTATAACTTCACACATTCTCCAACCTCCATGTGATTATCTCTCGTGTATAACTTCACACATTCTCCAACCTCCATGTGATTATCTTTGGTGTATAACTTCACACATTCTCCAACCTCCATGTGATTATCTCTGGTGTATAACTTCACACATTCTCCAACCTCAATGTGATTATCTCTGGTGTATAACTTCACACATTCTCCAACCTCCATGTGATTATCTCTGGTGTATAACTTCACACATCCTCCAACCTCAATGTGATTATCTCTGGTGTATAACTTCACACATTATTCATCCTCCATGTGATTATCTCTGGTGTATAACTTCACACATTCTCCAACCTCCATGTGATTAATTCTGGAGTATAACTTCACAAATGGACCTCTGGATCTCGATGAATATTTTTAGGAATTGTGATGTTCGTATCATTTTACATACGCCATTCATGCCACGATTCCACTCTCAAGGGGTTGAACAGACGAGTGCACATCAACAGACACGAGACTTTAACAATAACAAAGCAGAGCCACAAACACCTCAAACATCAGGACAATCCGAGTTGTTAAACAGTGAGTACAGTGTATAATGTGCCACCACAGCATCCATGATATAAATGTTTCACAGCTATTCTTAGGAACCACTTACACTTGAAGTGGACAAATTGCTCAAGCACAGGTGTATCCTTGTATCCTTGATGCCTTTGGGAATGCGGGTTCTCCTGCTGCACTGTAATCTCCTGAGTGCATTTATTGGCTGTGCACCCACATGACATGAGTCTCATTTTTCTACATGGCATCCATCATAGGTAGGTCACCATGATTAGATGCATCTCATGTGTGGGCTTCCCGAGGAAAACAACCATAGAATCTTCTTCCTATAAACCTTTTTCCTGGCAAAATGAACCTTCAAAGTTTGCAGAAATTTATTCATCGTTCGTCCAATATCATTCTAATCTATGACCTTCAACATTTTCTAGAAGGTGTTGTGAAACTGGTGTGTGTGTGTGTGTGTGTGTGTGCACGTGTGTGTGTGTGTGTGTGTGTGTGTGTGCACGTGTGTGCACGTGTGTGTGTGTGTGTGTGTGTGCACGTGTGTGCACGTGTGTGTGTGTGTGTGTGTGTGTGCGTGCGTGCGTGCGTGTGTGTGTGTGTGTGTTGGTTATTATCTCCATATGCGGGTTTCAGAAGGTGGAACGGAGTCCTTCCAGGTATCGAAGTATCCACTTCCGTTTCAGTAAGGGATCATGATTGGTGCTTCAGATGCCACAGGAATGTGGAATTTATTGGTTCATTGTTTGCCATTCGCCGTTTTTTTACCCAAGTCATTCACGAACCGGCTGTCCATGTCTGAAATCCAAAAATTTAATACTTACATTATTTGCTCACTGGTATCCCCACCCAGGTCATACTATCCTCTTCAATTAAAGTGTCAAAAAGCACGGCTATGCCGCTGTTAGACTTTCGGTCTTGTTTGTTCCTGAGTACTATATCCGGTCACAATGCTTTGTTTTCTATGTTCACGCTTGATGGGATCAACAGGTCATCAATGATAATTATTTCCTTGTTTTCAGTGATGGTGTTTGGTTCATATTTCCACCAGTTTTCTGAACCTGGGATATTGAGACTTTTGCAGATTTAGCAGTGGTTTACTCAACATACTTTGTTGTGACTTTGTATGTACAGCTGTTCTGACATGAGTTTTTTACATCCTGATAGGAGGTGGCTCGTACTTTCTGTTTCCACCTTGCCGAACCAACACTTGTCCGATTGACTCACTCCCTCCATCTTTTTAAATCCATTGGTGTAGTGTCCTTGATCGTTGGCATTATTAATGATTCTTTCTCTTCCCAGCTGAGCTGACCTCTTCTTAGCCATTCCAGTGAGCCTTCTTTGTCTACTCCCACTCTGTCCAACTCTTTTTATACCTTTCTGCTCTTTTTATTGTTTTCCCAGGTGTCAGTGTATATCTGTTGATATTTCATTTTATATTTTTCGTTCTTATTTTTTTGCAATTGTTGGGGCTGTACTTGTTGTTTCGGTTTCATGTGTGACATCTTCCGTTCACACCTGTCTTTGGGAATTTTTTGTTAGGTGTGTTATGGATACTGTCTCTGGAATGTTGTCTTCGTGTTTGCTTCCAAATTGGATTCAGTAGAAAGTTGCACTTGTTACGTATTCGGCCAATCCTCCAGTTATCATTTAGTACACTTCGTTGAATTCCATCAGGCCGCCACCTCCTTCTTGTCTCGGCAGGTACATTCTCGGGATGTATTGGATTTTGTAAACCATTTTGTGGATGGTGAGGAGTTTCCATGTTTTGATATCTAGTTTATTAATTACCCTCGCCTGAGGAAAGGGTATTTATTTGTATTTGAGTCCATTTGTTTGTCTGTTTGTTACTTGCCGGAAATGATTCTGGCAAGTATGTTGATCGTTTTTTTTTTGGTTTTTTTTGTATACATAATCGAGAATCGTGAGACAGCTAACATTTATCACACAAACAAATCAAACAGACAAACAAACAAAGTATATAAAAAGGGGAGTGATAGACAAGATGGGGAGAGAAGGGGAAGCACATAAACACAACATTTGTGAGCAGGGACATCGGGAATGTGTGGGAGAGAGGGGGCTTGGGGGGAGGCGGCTTGGGAAGGGGGGGGGGGTGAGGTGGGAGAAGTATAAACACAAGGACACCAAGGACTCCCAGGAAAGAAGTTGGTATTTCAAAAAAGTGGATTTGGGGTGAAATTAGTGGGGGTAAAAAAGATCAAGGTTTTGGATGGGGGAAGATAAGAGATGACGGTGAACAGCTGTTTTAAAGACCTGGAGGGAGGAGTGGGATTGAAGAGAGTGAGGGACTTTGTTCCAGAGGCGGGAGAAAAGAGGAATGAAGGAGTGAAGGTCAGCAGAGAGTCTTGATTTTGGCAGTTTAACCATAAGAGGGTTGCAGGCAGATCTTGTGCGACCTGTAGGAATATTTGTGGGACAGTGCCCAGAGAGAGCTGGAGGAGCAAGCCGGAGAGGAGTCGGTAGAAGACAGAAAGACCACCAACCTGCCTGCGGTGAGTAAGTGAAAGGCCCTCGGAGGTAGCTTCATCACAGGAGATTCCAATGATTCTGAACGCTTTGGTTTCAACAGCGTGAAGACGAGCTAGGTGTGAGGCATAGCCCAGAGGGGAGAGCAGTATTCCATTGAGCTGCGGATGAAAGCCTTGTATGTGGTGAGGAGCTCAGGTGTGCCAAGGAAGGACTTCGCACGACCGAGGATGCCCAGTCGGTGACTGGCTTTGGAGGCCAGATTTGAAATGTGGTTTTCCCAGGAAAGATCATGGCAGATAGTGAGACCCAAAAGCTTGAGTGACAGAACTTCTTGGAGAAGATTATTCAGAAAGTGGATGGGAGGGTTGTCCAGTCGGTCTTTTCGGAGAGACATCGTAAGAGAGTGAGATTTGTCAGGATTGAAAGACATGTTCCACTTGTTTGCCCAGTCAGTGATTTTGTCCAGGTCTGCAGAGAGTGAGGAGGCTGCAGACTGCCGATCTGAGGCATGAGGAATGGAGCGGCAAAGAGTGGAGTCATCAGCAAAGAGATAGAGAGGATTTTCAAGAGAGTCGGAGAGATCATTGATGAAGACCAGAAAAAGCACAGGGCCCAGAACACTGCCTTGGGGAACTCCAGCCTGAACCGGGAGAGGAGATGAGAGAAGTCCATTCAGGGCCACATGTTGACTACGACTAGAGAGGAAGTCCGCCAGCCATGTGTGGAGATTTCCATGGATACCAAAGGAGGAGAGTTTGGTGAGCAGAGCGGGGTGCCAGACCGTATCGAAGGCACGTGATATGTCGAGGGAGACAGCTCTAATTTCCTGTTTGGCATTGAGGACCTCCATCCATTGTTGAGACAGCAGAAGCAGCATGTCCAGAGTAGAGTGACCTGGTCTGAAACCAAATTGATGATCAGAGATCAAGACATTGGAGAAGAGGAAAGATTTCATATCTGAAGCAATGATGGATTCCATGACTTTGCTGATAATTGGGAGAATGCTGATTGGTCTGTCGTTGCTGGGATCTGTTTTTGCACCTTTTTGTGTAAAGCGGTGATGTTGGCTGATTTCCAAGCAGATGGCAGATGTCCTTGAGCAAAAGAGAGGGTGAAGAGAACAGAGAGAGGGAGTAAAAGAGCGGAAGAACAGGATTTTAGGACCCGTGGGCTGATGCCGTCAGGTCCAGTTGCAGAATCAGAGTCGAGGGTTGACAGAAACTTTTCCACCTTGTCAGGAGGAAAGGACACAGAGTCCAGGAGCAGCTGGGTATGACTGGGTACGGTGGGTACAGAGAGGGATGGGTTTGGGACACAAGATTTAGAGGCAAACACAGAGTTGAGGCATTCAGTTTTTTCACGTGCGGAGTCAGCTGTGTAGCCATTTGAGGTAAGGGAGGGGATGGAGGGGGAACAAACACCAGAAACAGATTTGACCAGACGCCACCAGGATTTGGAAGAGGGAGACAGATAAGAGAGTTCGGTCTTGAGAATGGAGAGATATTGTTTCCTGGCTCTCCTGAGGGTGGACACACACTTGTTTCGGGCTTTGTGAAAGGAAATGAGATGTCCTTCCGTTGGATTTGCTTTCCAGGAGATGAAGGCAAGTTGTTTCAGGGCAACAGCCTCACCATAAGATTCCGTGTACCATGGATGGGAGGAAGGGTATGACAACTGAAGACGAGATGGGATAAATCTGTGCATGAGAGAGAGCAATTTACTTTGGAAGAATTCCCAGGATGAGTTGATGTCAGAGGTGGTAGAGATGGGAGACCAGTCCAGATGATTGATGGCTGCTTGAAGACCGTGCCAGTTGGCCTGAGTGAAATGCCAGACTCGTCGACGCTGAGGAGGCTCCCTGAGAATGGTCAGAGAGATGTCCACTTTAACAAGCACATGATCAGATGAGCCGATTGGAGCAGAAGAAGAGCAGCAGACATTTTCAGGGAAGTTAGTCATAACTAAGTCCAGAAGAGAAGATGCTCCGTTGACTGAGATCCGGGTCGGGAAATTGACAGATTGTGTCAGTCCCAATGAGTCGCATAAGTCCTTTGCTGAGGAGCCATGGCTGGTGAGAGAGGTACCCATACCCATCCAACTGGCATGGTGACAATTGAAATCACCACAAATGAGGAAGAGAGAGTTGGGATGAGTAGATAGAAGTTGGTACATTTATCAGACAGCGAGATGTAGATGGAGTCATCACTGTTTGGTGGACGGTACAACACACAAATGAACAAGAGGTGGGAGCGAAGGGGAAGCCGTAGCCAGAGGTATTTCTGGGGGTGAGGTGGAGAGAGGGCAGTGCAGGGTGAGTGAGAAAGAGAGTTTTTGATAAAGATAGCAACCCCACCTCCAGGACGAGGCTCAGGTCTATCATACCGGAGGAGGGAGTAACCCGGGAGAGATACTAAGGAATCAGAGACATCATGAAGGAGGTATGTTTCTGTTAAGCAGATCACGTCTGGTTTGTCATAAGCAACCTGTATGGAGAGATCAGTTAAGTTTGAACGAAGGCCCCAGATTTTTGAGGTCCATACCGTTAATGAAGAGGAAGGGGGAGCATCGGATACAGAACAGGGGGGAGGAGGGGTAGGGTAAGATGTGGAAGAGGAGGAAGAGGTGTGGAGAGCTGTTGAAGGTGTGTCAGAGATTTCAGAATAGGTCGGAGAAAGGGAAGGATGGGGTGGACAAAAGGTTTGATGGTGATTCCGTGAGGCACGATGAGGTGTTATTTGAGGAGGGGGAAGAGCGAGGCAGAAGGGTGGGGGAGATGGAGGTGAGAGTTGGAAGGGGGAAGAAGCGGGGAGGACGCTTTGAGGAGGATGGGTGAGAGGCGGGAAATGGAGAAGAAATGAGGGTGGGGAGATTTGAAGGGGAGGGGCGAGGGGGGAGTTTATGAGGGGAGGGTTTAGGGGGGAGTTTAGGAGGGAAGGGACAAGGGGAGGGATTTGAAAGGAATGGGAGATGGGTGAGATTTGGAGGGGAGGGGTGAGGGGGAGTCTAGGAGGGGAGGGGAAAGGGGGAGTCTAGGAGGGGAGGGGTATGGGGGGAGTTTAGGAGGGAAGGGGCAAGTGGGGAGATTTGAAAGGGATGGGTGATCGGGAAGATTTGGAGGGGAGGGGAAATGGGGAAGATTTGAAAGGAATGGGTGATGGGGAAGATTTGGAGGGGAGGGGTGATGGGGAAGTTTTGGAGGGGAGGGTTGAGATTGGATTTTGGAAAGTGTACGATTAATGGGAAACGAACATTTATTGCAGAATGAGTTTCTTGTGACCTTCGAGTTAAAAATACATTTAAGGACGCTGGAGGGGGGGGGGGGGGGGAGTGCAGGAGAGTTTAGGGAATGTAGGAAAGAGGCACTGTAAGAGATGGAATTTTTTTTTGGGATGAATACATTTGGTGAGCAAGTCGAAGCAACCTTTTAAAGAAGAAGAAGAAAAAGGTGTTATAATATACGACAGAATACAGTACTTCAGGGGAAAGTTTAAACATTTTAAAGTTAAACAGTGAAAACTATCTGGGGAAATGGGGGAGAAACACGTGGTCGAAGAACGAACGAACGAATAAGAACAACGAATAAACGAATAAGAACAACGAATAAGAACAGAGAAGGAAATGTTTTTTTTTTTTTGTTTTTTTGTTGTTGAGATTTTAAACAAGGAAGTAGGCTATGGGGTGAAAAGACTGGGAAAAACAGAGAATGAAAGTTATTGGAGCACAAACGACGGACCGCTGAGAGAAAAACAAAGCATCAAGGTCGGACACGGTACAAGACCTCAAAAGACACGACATGAATTAACACGATTTTCTCTACAGGTATGAAAGATTTACACCGAGAATTTTCCGAGGGACCCACTGTAGGTACACACACCATAAAATAAATACAGTTTTGATGAAAATACAAATGGGAACAATTACTTAACTTCGATAACGTGGAGATCGTGGACAGCTGCGAAAAAACGTAAGCTCGCCGGCAAGACCGGAAGCAGAAGTGTCAAAAGTTTGTTACTTGCTGGAAAAGATAGCAAAGCAAGTATGTTGATCGGTTGGTTTGTTTGTCTGTCTGTTTGGCTGTCTGTCTGTGTGCAGCACTACGTCTACACCGTTGCATGTAGAATCGCCAAACTTTACACACATATTTGTCTTGCCCTGGAATAGACTGTGCCCAATTTTTAACTCTCCATTATGCGCAAGGCCCTCCATTATTTACAATCTGCACAAGGCCTCCAATATGATGCCATAATTTGATAATTCGACAAGTACAAAACTTCATCCAATCAAGATGCAATTTCTTGAGCGAGATTACGGCATAAACTGTTGGAGAAAAAAAAATCGATGACCTCATTGGTCACGTGTTTCGGCCGCCATCTTGGAAAAACCGAAAAACTTTGCACCTCTATATCTCCGAAAGTGCTGAATAGAAAAAATTGAGACATGGCTCATCGTAAAGAACTCTCCATGGGGAATAAAATATGTTAATGATGATGTCATAGGTGCCTCCATTATGACATCATAATTCGACAAGTACAAAACTTCATCCGATCAAGATGAAATTTCTTGAGCATAATCTAGGAATAAATTCGTTTAGAAAACAAATAATGATGACGTCATCTGTCACAGGGTTCTGCCGCTAACTTGGAAAAACTGAAAAACTTGATCCAAAATGGCCGATAAAAAAATACATCCGGCAAGTCCTCGGTCTCTGACCGATTTTTCATTTGTTTGTCTGTTTGTTTGTTTGTATGTCTGTTTGTTTGTTTGTCCGCACAGAATAAATGATTTTCTTTGCAACCGTTGGTCCGATTTACAGGAAATTTTCACCACAGGCGCAACTCCACCTGTAGAATTTTCGTCTTGGGGTATTGAGTGTAGATTGATGAGGGAAGAAATGAATTTAAACGATTTCAGCATAAGGCTGCAACAAAACAAAATGTGAAAAAAGTGAAGGGGTCTGAATACTTTCTGAATGCACTGTATGTAAGTATGTATGTATGTATGTGTGTGTATGTGCATGTATGTGTGTATGTGTGTGTGGTGTTTTTGTGTATGTGTTTGTGCCCATGTCTACACTATGTTTAAACATAAATTAAGTAAGAATTTTGAAGCTATTGTTTTATTTCTTCTTTTCTGATGTGTTGCGATGTAATCAAAGATTATACCGTTTGAGTTCTGTTGAAGGCAACATTTGTGTTTGTTGAATGCTCAACTTTACATATGACACAACATTAGTGTTACGTGTGCACCTTGAGGCATCACAGCGAGTGCACCGGTAGATAACCCAGAAATCGTCACGGCAGAAAATAAATATAGACACTCTTGTACGCTTTTTGTTGTTTTATGGGTGAAACCACAGAATAAACGACAAGAGACAGGAGGAAAACTTTGAAGGAATATTTATTCATCCATATACTGTCTACCTCAAACACAATAATACTATTTAAATGTAACACTTAATGACTTACCTAACTCAATCAGCCAATTTGTAAAATAATCTCCAGCAGGTTATAAATGGGTGAAGGGTCGCCGGTGAGCAGGGTCCAAAGGATCTAGTCCAGACAGTGTGCACAGGATGAAGCCGGTAGGCCAGCACCGTATTAAAAGTCATCAGAAGGTGAAAGCCTTATATCGCCCAAGTATGGAGGAGAACCCGAGTCCACAGGTCAAGTTGTATGAGAGACCTTGAATATGGGAACTCATAGCTGTTAAGGTCAAGAGCAAAGGTGAATAAAACTCCCTTAACCTCATGGAAAGCTTTGCCTTCAGGTACACTGTAACTGCTTGGCTAAGGATATCCGAATTAATTTTACACAAGAATCATTTTATTCCTCCTTCATCCAGAAGCATGTGTGCCCCATGCAACATATGGCAAGCGCCATTTAAAATCACTTGTTCATTCCATGTTCTTGCTTTCGGACACCTCTTCCTATCTCCAATCTGATTGGTTGCCTGGCATAGCAACGGCTCCGAAGGATTTCGGTAACCTCTAAGGAAAACCTTAGCTGAGGATTTCCAAAGGGTTCTTTATGCAACAGCCCTTAAGGAAATCCTTCGCTAAGGTAAATATTTCCTCAACCCATAAAGTGTCGGTCCACAAGCAATATGCGTATGCAAATGAGTTTAAACTGACACCAACCCAACCAACGAATCATGACCTTTCCTACAATGTATAACACCTGGGTAACTTGTGAAATCTTGCTTCTAATTGGTGCAGAAAAGCCGATGACAAAAAATCATTGCTGGCCTACTTACTACTAAATCCAGCACTGAGTGGGTTACAGATAAGGTATTTTTGCAACCTGGCCATTGTTCGGTCAGCCTGTGGCATTGTGCTGCGATAATGACCCTCTTCATGATCAATTTGCATGAAGAGAGCCTTTTGAAAACTCAAAGCTTCATGTTTAAGGATGGGGGTGGGAGGGGTGGAAGTAATATTTGTATTTGCAACCATCCTCAACTCAAGGATGTCCTTAAGGGAAAAGTTAAGAAAATACTTAAGTAAATCCTGAAATCTTTCCTTAAGGATGGGTTATGCAACCGTGCCAATGTATTATTGAAGAAGGCGAGAGATTGGAGGTACGGGCAAGCTGCCTTATCGCCAACGGCACATAAATCACCCAAAAAGATGCCAGTGAGGGTATGCAAGCTTTGAAGTCGTCTCCGAGACAACAGCAGTGAGATGCCCGACATGTAGTTGACGAGTAGAGTGAGTTAAGCAAATAATACCTCACCGGGTATGATAGAAGAAGTGAAGCTGAATCTCCACCAACCAAGTACAGCATACAGCAGGGTAAAGTTGGTCTGTCATATTCGGTGAATAGGGGAGTCGCTGAACCACCCCAGGTTCGCATACAGAAGACCCCCGATTCCTCCTTTACTGGATTAGTCGGTTTTTTTATGTTCTGCTCCACATGAGAATGAGTGCAACGGCTCAGGAGAGTGTGTCATTTACTTTCTCCCCTTTGTGTTTTTATAAATGAACTTGACTTGGTCGTTTAATGGTTAGAGCATCTACTCTGAGTCTGGGAGGTCAGAGATTTGAATCCCGGCCATAGATTGTAATAATGGCTTTCTTGCTTGATGTTCAGCATTTAAAAAAGCTGGAGCACCAACACACAACCATGGTTTAGCAACCGTTGTGCAAAGTTGATGGGCCTAATGGTCTCCTCCTGCAATGAAGGCCTTTGTAAGTACAATTCCTGATTGATAAGTTTGGGCTGCTTGGGTGGGAAAATGTATGCACCCATCGTTATTTGATTTATTTCTAGTTGAAGGGTCATCACATCGCCTGAAAGACTACTGAGGCAACTATATATGTCAGAAAGAATGTTGTCATAACAAAGTAAGTTGTTCAATGGAACCCTTTAATCAAGCCGGTGTTCCAAAACAAATCTTTGGAATACTGCTTGTGTTATTGAACTGCAGGATATTTTACCTGCAGGAGGGAATCCAAGATAGCTGGCTTAATGTCTCCGTGGATTAGTGGATACTCCAAGAGGCTGTTGCCTTTCAGGTCAGATCCAATTCGGCTGGGAAACGGGCACAAGGGCACACGGGTCATTGGGGAGAAGCGAAGCGTACTGCTGAGCTATTATTGCTTTTCTTATGATATTTGATGGATCCACATGTTATATTAGCTGCACAATCTGTATGCTTTGCAAAGCAAGTTATCAGCTGACAAAATAAGCCGCCGCTCCGGTACGATACATTTACTGTTTGCAGAGAGTGTTTTATTCACCGCAATTGTGATTAACTTTTGAATTCACTTATCAAAAACCTTCCAGTGCGTTTAAAGGAATGGATTCAGGAAATATGCCAAGAGTACATTAATAATATAAAATATGAACACTATGAGACGTTCAATATGGTATCCAGACGCAGTATTGGAATCGATTATGGCTTCAGACCTTTATGGTCAATCACCCCGGACCAATGAGAGCCTTTTGAGGTTCCAGAAAACTAATTAAATTTCCTTATCGTCAGCGTTGGCTTCACTTCTGTAAGGATACTTTTGTCAGGACATGTCACTATCCAGATAGCCAGCCACCAAAAGGGCAGGATCAAGCAAAACCTTAGTGAGATTGTACATGGAGTAAGAGCAGGGACACCTGATAAGGAAAAGCAACAGCCCTCGAGACGGGAATGAGCAGCCGAGTGTCTCTGCTGGTTTTGGTTTAACTGTTTATTGGTGCTGTTTGTCACTTCACCAGGCCTTCTCCTAATTGTATCTCAAAGTGCAATGTGAGGTTAATATGCAAAATGTTCCTCTTGTTGTTGACAGATTTTGTATTCAACCAAATAGCATGTTTGTGACCACTAGTCGGAAGAGAATGCCAGGTTCGGCTTGGAGTTTGACTTTGTGAAGTCTCCACAGGTGGATAGGGAAGGCATTTCGAACTTGGTCAGGTTGCAGATGGCAATGGGCTCTTCTTGTGAAAGATCCCGTGGAATATTTAACATCCACCAGCAACCGATGTTGGGAGACGGATCCTTGGCCTAATGTCTGATGGGATGGACAACACACTCATTGATGGATGCCTTGCCTTCAAAATACTGGGAGAGAGTGTGGAGGAAGTTGGGTTGAGATTGAGTCATGGAACCTAAACGAGTCGATTCAAATCTGTGTGTGCCAAATCTGTGTGTGCCAAATCTGTGTGTGCCAAATCTGTGTGTGCCAAATCTGTGTGTGCCAAATCTGTGTGTGCCAAATCTGTGTGTGCCAAATCTGTGTGTGCCAAATCTGAGTGTGCCAAATCTGAGTATGCCAAATCTGTGTGTGCCAAATCTGAGTGTGCCAAATCTGAGTGTGCCAAATCTGTATGTGCCAAATATGTGTGTGCCAAATCTGAGTATGCCAAATCTGTGTGTGCCAAATCTGAGTGTGCCAAATCTGAGTGTGCCAAATCTGTGTGTGCCAAATCTGTATGTGCCAAATCTGAGTGTGCCAAATCTGAGTGTGCCAAATCTATGTGTGCCAAATCTGTATGTGCCAAATATGTGTGTGCCAAATCTGTATGTGCCAAATATGTGTGTGCCAAATCTGAGTGTGCCAAATCTGTGTGTGCCAAATCTGAGTGTGCCAAATCTGAGTGTGCCAAATCTGTATGTGCCAAATATGTGTGTGCCAAATCTGAATGTGCCAAATCTGAGTGTGCCAAATCTGTGTGTGCCAAATCTGAGTGTGCCAAATCTGTGTGTGCCAAATCTGAATGTGCCAAATCTGAGTGTGCCAAATCTGTGTGTGCCAAATCTGTGTGTGCCAAATCTGAATGTGCCAAATCTGAGTGTGCCAAATCTATGTGTGCCAAATCTGTTCAAACGTGTCAGCCCGAAAATCTGGTTGAGCAAGCTTTACCATCACCATAGCATAATACAACACACTTTACCATCACCATACCAAATACAACACGCTTTATCATCACCATACCAAATACAACACGCTTTACCATCACCATCGCAAATACAACACACTTTACCATCACCATAGCAAATACAACACGCTTTACCATCATCATCGCAAATACAACACGCTTTACCATCATCATAGCAAATACAACACACTTTACCATCACCATACCAAATACAACACGCTTTACCATCACCATCGCAAATACAACACACTTTACCATCACCATAGCAAATACAACACGCTTTACCATCATCATAGCAAATACAACACACTTTACCATCACCATCGCAAATACAACACACTTTACCATCACCACAGCAAATACAACACACTTTACCATCACCATAGCAAATACAACACACTTTACCATCACCACAGCAAATACAACACACTTTACCATCACCATAGCAAATACAACACGCTTTACCATCACCATAGCAAATACAACACGCTTTACCATCACCATAGCAAAGACAACACACTTTACCATTACCATAGCAAATACAACACGCTTTACCATCACCATCGCAAATACAACACGCTTTACCATCATCATAGCAAATACAACACACTTTACCATCACCACAGCAAATACAACACACTTTACCATTACCATAGCAAATACAACACACTTTACCATCACCTTAGCAAAGACAACACACTTTACCATTACCATAGCAAATACAACACGCTTTACCATCATCATAGCAAATACAACACACTTTACCATCACCACAGCAAATACAACACACTTTACCATCACCATAGCAAATACAACACGCTTTACCATTACCATAGCAAATACAACACACTTTACCATCACCATAGCAAATACAACACGCTTTTCCATCACCATAGCAAATACAACACGCTTTACCATCACCATAGCAAAGACAACACACTTTACCATTACCATAGCAAATACAACACGCTTTACCATCACCATAGCAAATACAACACGCTTTACCATCACCATAGCAAAGACAACACACTTTACCATCACCATAGCAAATACAACACGCTTTTCCATCACCATAGCAAATACAACACGCTTTACCATCACCATAGCAAATACAACACACTTTACCATTACCATAGCAAAGACAACACACTTTACCATCACCATAGCAAATACAACACACTTTACCATCACCATAGCAAATACAACACGCTTTACCATCACCATAGCAAATACAACACGCTTTACCATCACCATAGCAAAGACAACACACTTTACCATCACCATAGCAAAGACAACACACTTTACCATCATCATAGCAAATACAACACACTTTACCATCACCATAGCAAATACAACACGCTTTTCCATCACCATAGCAAAGACAACACACTTTACCATTACCATAGCAAATACAACACGCTTTACCATCACCGTAGCAAAGACAACACACTTTACCATTACCATAGCAAATACAACACACTTTACCATCACCATAGCAAATACAACACGCTTTTCCATCACCATAGCAAATACAACACGCTTTACCATCACCATAGCAAATACAACACGCTTTACCATCATCATAGCAAATACAACACACTTTACCATCACCATAGCAAATACAACACGCTTTACCATCACCATCGCAAAGACAACACACTTTACCATCACCATCGCAAATACAACACACTTTACCATCACCATAGCAAATACAACACACTTTACCATCACCATAGCAAAGACAACACACTTTACCATCACCATAGCAAAGACAACACACTTTACCATCATCATAGCAAAGACAACACACTTTACCATCACCATAGCAAATACAACACGCTTTACCATCACCATAGCAAAGACAACACACTTTACCATCACCATAGCAAATACAACACACTTTACCATCACCATAGCAAAGACAACACACTTTACCATCACCATAGCAAATACAACACGCTTTACCATCACCATAGCAAAGACAACACACTTTACCATTACCATAGCAAATACAACATGCTTTACCATTACCATAGCAAATACAACACACTTTACCATCACCATAGCAAATACAACACGCTTTTCCATCACCATAGCAAATACAACACGCTTTACCATCACCATAGCAAATACAACACGCTTTACCATCATCATAGCAAATACAACACGCTTTCCCATCATCATAGCAAATACAACACACTTTACCATCACCATAGCAAATACAACACGCTTTACCATCACCATCGCAAAGACAACACACTTTACCATCACCATCGCAAATACAACACACTTTACCATCACCATAGCAAATACAACACACTTTACCATCACCATAGCAAAGACAACACACTTTACCATCACCATAGCAAAGACAACACACTTTACCATCATCATAGCAACCATCGCCATAGCAAATACAATACACTTTACCATCACCATAGCAAATACAACACACTTTACCATCACCATAGCAAATACAACACGCTTTACCATCACCATCGCAAATACAACACACTTTACCATCACCACAGCAAATACAACACACTTTACCATCACCATAGCAAATACAACACGCTTTACCATCACCATCGCAAAGACAACACGCTTTACCATCACCATAGCAAATACAACACACTTTACCGTCACCATCGCAAATACAACACACTTTACCATCACCATAGCAAATACAACACGCTTTACCATCACCATCGCAAATACAACACGCTTTACCATCACCATCGCAAAGACAACACGCTTTACTATCACCATCGCAAATACAACACACTTTACCATCACCATCGCAAATACAACACACTTTACCATCACCATAGCAAATACAACACACTTTACCATCACCATAGCAAATACAACACGCTTTACCATCACCATCGCAAATACAACACACTTTACCATCACCATCGCAAATACAACACACTTTACCATCACCATCGCAAATACAACACACTTTACCATCACCATCGCAAATACAACACACTTTACCATCACCATCGCAAATACAACACGCTTTACCATCACCATCGCAAATACAACACACTTTACCATCACCATCGCAAATACAACACACTTTACCATCACCATCGCAAATACAACACACTTTACCATCACCATCGCAAATACAACACACTTTACCATCACCATCGCAAATACAACACA
The DNA here is from genome assembly GCF_964187855.1 of Myxine glutinosa. Lineage (NCBI taxonomy): Eukaryota > Metazoa > Chordata > Myxini > Myxiniformes > Myxinidae > Myxine > Myxine glutinosa. Next base: position 167,310,245 of record NC_136268.1, on the reverse strand, counting down.
CTTTACCATCACCATCGCAAATACAACACGCTTTACCATCACCATCGCAAAGACAACACGCTTTACTATCACCATCGCAAATACAACACACTTTACCATCACCATCGCAAATACAACACGCTTTACCATCACCATCGCAAAGACAACACGCTTTACCATCACCATAGCAAATACAACACACTTTACCGTCACCATCGCAAATACAACACACTTTACCATCACCATAGCAAATACAACACGCTTTACCATCACCATCGCAAATACAACACGCTTTACCATCACCATCGCAAAGACAACACGCTTTACTATCACCATCGCAAATACAACACACTTTACCATCACCATCGCAAATACAACACACTTTACCATCACCATAGCAAATACAACACACTTTACCATCACCATAGCAAATACAACATGCTTTACCATCACCATCGCAAATACAACACACTTTACCATCACCATCGCAAATACAACACACTTTACCATCACCATCGCAAATACAACACACTTTACCATCACCATCGCAAATACAACACACTTTACCATCACCATCGCAAATACAACACGCTTTACCATCACCATCGCAAATACAACACACTTTACCATCACCATCGCAAATACAACACACTTTACCATCACCATCGCAAATACAACACACTTTACCATCACCATCGCAAATACAACACACTTTACCATCACCATCGCAAATACAACACACTTTACCATCACCATCGCAAATACAACACACTTTACCATCACCATAGCAAATACAACACACTTTACCATCACCATAGCAAATACAACACGCTTTACCATCACCATAGCAAATACAACACACTTTACCATCACCATAGCAAATACAACACACTTTACCATCACCATCGCAAATACAACACACTTTACCATCACCATCGCAAATACAACACACTTTACCATCACCATAGCAAATACAACACACTTTACCATCACCATAGCAAATACAACACGCTTTACCATCACCATAGCAAATACAACACGCTTTACCATCACCATCGCAAAGACAACACACTTTAACATCACCATTGCAAATACAACACACTTTACCATCACCATAGCAAATACAACACGCTTTACCATTATCATAGCAAATACAACACACTTTACCATCACAATAGCAAATACAACACACTTTACCATCACCATCGCAAATACAACACACTTTACCATCACCATCGCAAATACAACACACTTTACCATCACCATCGCAAATACAACACACTTTACCATCACCATCGCAAATACAACACACTTTACCATCACCATCGCAAATACAACACACTTTACCATCACCATAGCAAATACAACACACTTTACCATCACCATCGCAAATACAACACACTTTACCATCACCATAGCAAATACAACACACTTTACCATCACCATCGCAAATACAACACACTTTACCATCACCATAGCAAATACAACACGCTTTACCATCACAATAGCAAATACAACACACTTTACCATCACCATCGCAAATACAACACACTTTAACATCACCATCGCAAATACAACACACTTTACCATCACCATAGCAAATACAACACGCTTTACCATTATCATAGCAAATACAACACACTTTACCATCACAATAGCAAATACAACACACTTTACCATCACCATCGCAAATACAACACACTTTACCATCACCATCGCAAATACAACACACTTTACCATCACCATCGCAAATACAACACACTTTACCATCACCATCGCAAATACAACACACTTTACCATCACCATCGCAAATACAACACACTTTACCATCACCATAGCAAATACAACACACTTTACCATCACCATCGCAAATACAACACACTTTACCATCACCATAGCAAATACAACACACTTTACCATCACCATCGCAAATACAACACACTTTACCATCACCATAGCAAATACAACACACTTTACCATCACCATCGCAAATACAACACACTTTACCATCACCATAGCAAATACAACACACTTTACCATCACCATCGCAAATACAACACACTTTACCATCACCATAGCAAATACAACACGCTTTACCATCACAATAGCAAATACAACACACTTTACCATCACCATCGCAAATACAACACACTTTACCATCACCATCGCAAATACAACACACTTTACCATCACCATCGCAAATACAACACACTTTACCATCACCATCGCAAATACAACACACTTTACCATCACCATCGCAAATACAACACACTTTACCATCACCATAGCAAATACAACACACTTTACCATCACCATCGCAAATACAACACACTTTACCATCACCATCGCAAATACAACACACTTTACCATCACCATCGCAAATACAACACACTTTACCATCACCATCGCAAATACAACACACTTTACCATCACCATCGCAAATACAACACGCTTTACCATCACCATCGCAAATACAACACACTTTACCATCACCATCGCAAATACAACACACTTTACCATCACCATCGCAAATACAACACACTTTACCATCACCATCGCAAATACAACACACTTTACCATCACCATCGCAAATACAACACACTTTACCATCACCATCGCAAATACAACACGCTTTACCATCACCATCGCAAAGACAACACGCTTTACTATCACCATCGCAAATACAACACACTTTACCATCACCATCGCAAATACAACACGCTTTACCATCACCATCGCAAAGACAACACGCTTTACCATCACCATAGCAAATACAACACACTTTACCGTCACCATCGCAAATACAACACACTTTACCATCACCATAGCAAATACAACACGCTTTACCATCACCATCGCAAATACAACACGCTTTACCATCACCATCGCAAAGACAACACGCTTTACTATCACCATCGCAAATACAACACACTTTACCATCACCATCGCAAATACAACACACTTTACCATCACCATAGCAAATACAACACACTTTACCATCACCATAGCAAATACAACATGCTTTACCATCACCATCGCAAATACAACACACTTTACCATCACCATCGCAAATACAACACACTTTACCATCACCATCGCAAATACAACACACTTTACCATCACCATCGCAAATACAACACACTTTACCATCACCATCGCAAATACAACACGCTTTACCATCACCATCGCAAATACAACACACTTTACCATCACCATCGCAAATACAACACACTTTACCATCACCATCGCAAATACAACACACTTTACCATCACCATCGCAAATACAACACACTTTACCATCACCATCGCAAATACAACACACTTTACCATCACCATCGCAAATACAACACACTTTACCATCACCATAGCAAATACAACACACTTTACCATCACCATAGCAAATACAACACGCTTTACCATCACCATAGCAAATACAACACACTTTACCATCACCATAGCAAATACAACACACTTTACCATCACCATCGCAAATACAACACACTTTACCATCACCATCGCAAATACAACACACTTTACCATCACCATAGCAAATACAACACACTTTACCATCACCATAGCAAATACAACACGCTTTACCATCACCATAGCAAATACAACACGCTTTACCATCACCATCGCAAAGACAACACACTTTAACATCACCATCGCAAATACAACACACTTTACCATCACCATAGCAAATACAACACGCTTTACCATTATCATAGCAAATACAACACACTTTACCATCACAATAGCAAATACAACACACTTTACCATCACCATCGCAAATACAACACACTTTACCATCACCATCGCAAATACAACACACTTTACCATCACCATCGCAAATACAACACACTTTACCATCACCATCGCAAATACAACACACTTTACCATCACCATCGCAAATACAACACACTTTACCATCACCATAGCAAATACAACACACTTTACCATCACCATCGCAAATACAACACACTTTACCATCACCATAGCAAATACAACACACTTTACCATCACCATCGCAAATACAACACACTTTACCATCACCATAGCAAATACAACACGCTTTACCATCACAATAGCAAATACAACACACTTTACCATCACCATCGCAAATACAACACACTTTAACATCACCATCGCAAATACAACACACTTTACCATCACCATAGCAAATACAACACGCTTTACCATTATCATAGCAAATACAACACACTTTACCATCACAATAGCAAATACAACACACTTTACCATCACCATCGCAAATACAACACACTTTACCATCACCATCGCAAATACAACACACTTTACCATCACCATCGCAAATACAACACACTTTACCATCACCATCGCAAATACAACACACTTTACCATCACCATCGCAAATACAACACACTTTACCATCACCATAGCAAATACAACACACTTTACCATCACCATCGCAAATACAACACACTTTACCATCACCATAGCAAATACAACACACTTTACCATCACCATCGCAAATACAACACACTTTACCATCACCATAGCAAATACAACACACTTTACCATCACCATCGCAAATACAACACACTTTACCATCACCATAGCAAATACAACACACTTTACCATCACCATCGCAAATACAACACACTTTACCATCACCATAGCAAATACAACACGCTTTACCATCACAATAGCAAATACAACACACTTTACCATCACCATCGCAAATACAACACACTTTACCATCACCATCGCAAATACAACACACTTTACCATCACCATCGCAAATACAACACACTTTACCATCACCATCGCAAATACAACACACTTTACCATCACCATCGCAAATACAACACACTTTACCATCACCATAGCAAATACAACACACTTTACCATCACCATCGCAAATACAACACACTTTACCATCACCATAGCAAATACAACACACTTTACCATCACCATCGCAAATACAACACACTTTACCATCACCATCGCAAATACAACACACTTTACCATCACCATCGCAAATACAACACACTTTACCATCACCATCGCAAATACAACACACTTTACCATCACCATCGCAAATACAACACACTTTACCATCACCATAGCAAATACAACACACTTTACCATCACCATCGCAAATACAACACACTTTACCATCACCATAGCAAATACAACACACTTTACCATCACCATCGCAAATACAACACACTTTACCATCACCATAGCAAATACAACACGCTTTACCATCACCATCGCAAAGACAACACACTTTACCATCACCATCGCAAATACAACACACTTTACCATCACCATAGCAAATACAACACACTTTACCATCACCATAGCAAATACAACACACTTTACCATCACCATCGCAAATACAACACACTTTACCATCACCATCGCAAATACAACACACTTTACCATCACCATCGCAAATACAACACACTTTACCATCACCATCGCAAATACAACACACTTTACCATCACCATCGCAAATACAACACACTTTACCATCACCATAGCAAATACAACACACTTTACCATCACCATCGCAAATACAACACACTTTACCATCACCATAGCAAATACAACACACTTTACCATCACCATCGCAAATACAACACACTTTACCATCACCATAGCAAATACAACACACTTTACCATCACCATCGCAAATACAACACACTTTACCATCACCATAGCAAATACAACACACTTTACCATCACCATAGCAAATACAACACGCTTTACCATCACCATCGCAAATACAACACACTTTACCATCACCATCGCAAATACAACACACTTTACCATCACCATAGCAAATACAACACGCTTTACCATTATCATAGCAAATACAACACGCTTTACCATCACCATAGCAAATACAACACGCTTTACCATCACCATAGCAAATACAACACACTTTACCATCACCATAGCAAATACAACACGCTTTACCATCACCATAGCAAATACAACACACTTTACCATCACCATAGCAAATACAACACACTTTACCATCACCATAGCAAATACAACACACTTTACCATCACCATAGCAAATACAACACGCTTTACCATCACCATAGCAAATACAACACGCTTTACCATCACCATAGCAAATACAACACACTTTACCATCACCATAGCAAATACAACACGCTTTACCATCACCATAGCAAATACAACACACTTTACCATCACCATCGCAAATACAACACACTTTACCATCACCATAGCAAATACAACACGCTTTACCATCATCATAGCAAATACAACATGCTTTACCATCATCATAGCAAATACAACATGCTTTACCATTACCATAGCAAATACAACACACTTTACCATTACCATAGGAAATACAACACGCTTTACCATCACCATAGCAAATACAACACGCTTTACCATTACCATAGCAAATACAACACGCTTTACCATTACCATAGCAAATACAACACGCTTTACCATTACCATAGCAAATACAACACGCTTTACCATCACCATAGCAAATACAACACACTTTACCATCACCATAGCAAATACAACACGCTTTACCATCACCATAGCAAATACAACACGCTTTACCATCACCATAGCAAATACAACACGCTTTACCATCACCATAGCAAATACAACACGCTTTACCATCACCATAGCAAATACAACACGCTTTACCATCACCATAGCAAATACAACACGCTTTACCATCACCATAGCAAATACAACACGCTTTACCATCACCATAGCAAATACAACACGCTTTACCATTACCATAGCAAATACAACACGCTTTACCATCACCATAGCAAATACAACACACTTTACCATCACCATAGCAAAGACAACACGCTTTACCATCACCAGAGCAAATACAACATGCTTTACCATCACCATAGCAAATACAACACGCTTTACCATCACCATAGCAAATACAACACACTTTACCATTACCATAGCAAATACAACACGCTTTACCATCACCATAGCAAATACAACACGCTTTACCATCACCATAGCAAATACAACACACTTTACCATCACCATAGCAAAGACAACACGCTTTACCATCACCATAGCAAATACAACATGCTTTACCATCACCATAGCAAATACAACACGCTTTACCATCATCATAGCAAATACAACACGCTTTACCATCACCATAGCAAATACAACACGCTTTACCATCACCATAGCAAATACAACACGCTTTACCATCACCATAGCAAATACAACACACTTTACCATCACCATAGCAAATACAACACGCTTTACCATCACCATAGCAAATACAACACGCTTTACCATCACAATAGCAAATACAACACACTTTACCATCACCATAGCAAAGACAACACGCTTTACCATCACCATAGCAAATACAACATGCTTTACCATCACCATAGCAAATACAACACGCTTTACCATCATCATAGCAAATACAACACGCTTTACCATCACCATAGCAAATACAACACGCTTTACCATCACCATAGCAAATACAACACGCTTTACCATCACCATAGCAAATACAACACACTTTACCATCATCATAGCAAATACAACACACTTTACCATCACCATAGCAAATACAACACGCTTTACCATCACCATCGCAAAGACAACACGCTTTACCATCACCAAAGTAAAGACAACACACTTTACCATTACCATAGCAAATACAACACACTTTACCATCACCATAGCAAATACAACACGCTTTACCATCACCATAGTAAATACAACACGCTTTACCATCACCATAGCATATACAACACGCTTTACCATCACCATAGCAAATACAACATGCTTTACCATCACCATAGCAAATACAACACGCTTTACCATCACCATAGCAAATACAACATGCTTTACCATCACCATAGCAAATACAACACGCTTTACCATCACCATAGCAAATACAACATGCTTTACCATCACCATAGCAATTACAACACGCTTTACCATCACCATAGCAAATACAACACGCTTTACCATTACCATAGCAAATACAACACGCTTTACCATCACCATAGCAAATACAACATGCTTTACCATCACCATAGCAAATACAACACGCTTTACCATCACCATAGCAAATACAACATGCTTTACCATCACCATAGCAATTACAACACGCTTTACCATCACCATCGCAAATACAACATGCTTTACCATCACCATCGCAAATACAACACGCTTTACCATCATCATAGCAAATACAACACGCTTTACCATCACCATAGCAAATACAACATGCTTTACCATCACCACAGCAAATACAACACGCTTTACCATCATCATAGCAAATACAACACGCTTTACCATCACCATAGCAAATACAACACGCTTTACCATCACCAAAGCAAATACAACACGCTTTACCATCACCATAGCAAATACAACACACTTTACCATCACCATAGCAAATACAACACGCTTTACCATCATCATAGCAAATACAACACGCTTTACCATCACCATAGCAAATACAACACGCTTTACCATCACCATAGCAAATACAACACGCTTTACCATCACCATAGCAAATACAACACACTTTACCATCACCATAGCAAATACAACACACTTTACCATCACCATCGCAAATACAACACACTTTACCATCACCATAGCAAATACAACACACTTTACCATCACCATCGCAAATACAACACACTTTACCATCACCATAGCAAATACAACACACTTTACCATCACCATCGCAAATACAACACACTTTACCATCACCATAGCAAATACAACACGCTTTACCATCACAATAGCAAATACAACACACTTTACCATCACCATCGCAAATACAACACACTTTACCATCACCATCGCAAATACAACACACTTTACCATCACCATCGCAAATACAACACACTTTACCATCACCATCGCAAATACAACACACTTTACCATCACCATCGCAAATACAACACACTTTACCATCACCATAGCAAATACAACACACTTTACCATCACCATCGCAAATACAACACACTTTACCATCACCATAGCAAATACAACACACTTTACCATCACCATCGCAAATACAACACACTTTACCATCACCATCGCAAATACAACACACTTTACCATCACCATCGCAAATACAACACACTTTACCATCACCATCGCAAATACAACACACTTTACCATCACCATCGCAAATACAACACACTTTACCATCACCATAGCAAATACAACACACTTTACCATCACCATCGCAAATACAACACACTTTACCATCACCATAGCAAATACAACACACTTTACCATCACCATCGCAAATACAACACACTTTACCATCACCATAGCAAATACAACACGCTTTACCATCACCATCGCAAAGACAACACACTTTACCATCACCATCGCAAATACAACACACTTTACCATCACCATAGCAAATACAACACACTTTACCATCACCATAGCAAATACAACACACTTTACCATCACCATCGCAAATACAACACACTTTACCATCACCATCGCAAATACAACACACTTTACCATCACCATCGCAAATACAACACACTTTACCATCACCATCGCAAATACAACACACTTTACCATCACCATCGCAAATACAACACACTTTACCATCACCATAGCAAATACAACACACTTTACCATCACCATCGCAAATACAACACACTTTACCATCACCATAGCAAATACAACACACTTTACCATCACCATCGCAAATACAACACACTTTACCATCACCATAGCAAATACAACACACTTTACCATCACCATCGCAAATACAACACACTTTCCCATCACCATAGCAAATACAACACACTTTACCATCACCATAGCAAATACAACACGCTTTACCATCACCATCGCAAATACAACACACTTTACCATCACCATCGCAAATACAACACACTTTACCATCACCATAGCAAATACAACACGCTTTACCATTATCATAGCAAATACAACACGCTTTACCATCACCATAGCAAATACAACACGCTTTACCATCACCATAGCAAATACAACACACTTTACCATCACCATAGCAAATACAACACGCTTTACCATCACCATAGCAAATACAACACACTTTACCATCACCATAGCAAATACAACACACTTTACCATCACCATAGCAAATACAACACACTTTACCATCACCATAGCAAATACAACACGCTTTACCATCACCATAGCAAATACAACACGCTTTACCATCACCATAGCAAATACAACACACTTTACCATCACCATAGCAAATACAACACGCTTTACCATCACCATAGCAAATACAACACACTTTACCATCACCATAGCAAATACAACACGCTTTTCCATCACCATAGCAAATACAACACGCTTTACCATCACCATAGCAAATACAACACGCTTTACCATCATCATAGCAAATACAACACGCTTTCCCATCATCATAGCAAATACAACACACTTTACCATCACCATAGCAAATACAACACGCTTTACCATCACCATCGCAAAGACAACACACTTTACCATCACCATCGCAAATACAACACACTTTACCATCACCATAGCAAATACAACACACTTTACCATCACCATAGCAAAGACAACACACTTTACCATCACCATAGCAAAGACAACACACTTTACCATCATCATAGCAACCATCGCCATAGCAAATACAATACACTTTACCATCACCATAGCAAATACAACACACTTTACCATCACCATAGCAAATACAACACGCTTTACCATCACCATCGCAAATACAACACACTTTACCATCACCACAGCAAATACAACACACTTTACCATCACCATAGCAAATACAACACGCTTTACCATCACCATCGCAAAGACAACACGCTTTACCATCACCATAGCAAATACAACACACTTTACCGTCACCATCGCAAATACAACACACTTTACCATCACCATAGCAAATACAACACGCTTTACCATCACCATCGCAAATACAACACGCTTTACCATCACCATCGCAAAGACAACACGCTTTACTATCACCATCGCAAATACAACACACTTTACCATCACCATCGCAAATACAACACACTTTACCATCACCATAGCAAATACAACACACTTTACCATCACCATAGCAAATACAACACGCTTTACCATCACCATCGCAAATACAACACACTTTACCATCACCATCGCAAATACAACACACTTTACCATCACCATCGCAAATACAACACACTTTACCATCACCATCGCAAATACAACACACTTTACCATCACCATCGCAAATACAACACGCTTTACCATCACCATCGCAAATACAACACACTTTACCATCACCATCGCAAATACAACACACTTTACCATCACCATCGCAAATACAACACACTTTACCATCACCATCGCAAATACAACACACTTTACCATCACCATCGCAAATACAACACACTTTACCATCACCATCGCAAATACAACACGCTTTACCATCACCATCGCAAAGACAACACGCTTTACTATCACCATCGCAAATACAACACACTTTACCATCACCATCGCAAATACAACACGCTTTACCATCACCATCGCAAAGACAACACGCTTTACCATCACCATAGCAAATACAACACACTTTACCGTCACCATCGCAAATACAACACACTTTACCATCACCATAGCAAATACAACACGCTTTACCATCACCATCGCAAATACAACACGCTTTACCATCACCATCGCAAAGACAACACGCTTTACTATCACCATCGCAAATACAACACACTTTACCATCACCATCGCAAATACAACACACTTTACCATCACCATAGCAAATACAACACACTTTACCATCACCATAGCAAATACAACATGCTTTACCATCACCATCGCAAATACAACACACTTTACCATCACCATCGCAAATACAACACACTTTACCATCACCATCGCAAATACAACACACTTTACCATCACCATCGCAAATACAACACACTTTACCATCACCATCGCAAATACAACACGCTTTACCATCACCATCGCAAATACAACACACTTTACCATCACCATCGCAAATACAACACACTTTACCATCACCATCGCAAATACAACACACTTTACCATCACCATCGCAAATACAACACACTTTACCATCACCATCGCAAATACAACACACTTTACCATCACCATCGCAAATACAACACACTTTACCATCACCATAGCAAATACAACACACTTTACCATCACCATAGCAAATACAACACGCTTTACCATCACCATAGCAAATACAACACACTTTACCATCACCATAGCAAATACAACACACTTTACCATCACCATCGCAAATACAACACACTTTACCATCACCATCGCAAATACAACACACTTTACCATCACCATAGCAAATACAACACACTTTACCATCACCATAGCAAATACAACACGCTTTACCATCACCATAGCAAATACAACACGCTTTACCATCACCATCGCAAAGACAACACACTTTAACATCACCATCGCAAATACAACACACTTTACCATCACCATAGCAAATACAACACGCTTTACCATTATCATAGCAAATACAACACACTTTACCATCACAATAGCAAATACAACACACTTTACCATCACCATCGCAAATACAACACACTTTACCATCACCATCGCAAATACAACACACTTTACCATCACCATCGCAAATACAACACACTTTACCATCACCATCGCAAATACAACACACTTTACCATCACCATCGCAAATACAACACACTTTACCATCACCATAGCAAATACAACACACTTTACCATCACCATCGCAAATACAACACACTTTACCATCACCATAGCAAATACAACACACTTTACCATCACCATCGCAAATACAACACACTTTACCATCACCATAGCAAATACAACACGCTTTACCATCACAATAGCAAATACAACACACTTTACCATCACCATCGCAAATACAACACACTTTAACATCACCATCGCAAATACAACACACTTTACCATCACCATAGCAAATACAACACGCTTTACCATTATCATAGCAAATACAACACACTTTACCATCACAATAGCAAATACAACACACTTTACCATCACCATCGCAAATACAACACACTTTACCATCACCATCGCAAATACAACACACTTTACCATCACCATCGCAAATACAACACACTTTACCATCACCATCGCAAATACAACACACTTTACCATCACCATCGCAAATACAACACACTTTACCATCACCATAGCAAATACAACACACTTTACCATCACCATCGCAAATACAACACACTTTACCATCACCATAGCAAATACAACACACTTTACCATCACCATCGCAAATACAACACACTTTACCATCACCATAGCAAATACAACACACTTTACCATCACCATCGCAAATACAACACACTTTACCATCACCATAGCAAATACAACACACTTTACCATCACCATCGCAAATACAACACACTTTACCATCACCATAGCAAATACAACACGCTTTACCATCACAATAGCAAATACAACACACTTTACCATCACCATCGCAAATACAACACACTTTACCATCACCATCGCAAATACAACACACTTTACCATCACCATCGCAAATACAACACACTTTACCATCACCATCGCAAATACAACACACTTTACCATCACCATCGCAAATACAACACACTTTACCATCACCATAGCAAATACAACACACTTTACCATCACCATCGCAAATACAACACACTTTACCATCACCATCGCAAATACAACACACTTTACCATCACCATCGCAAATACAACACACTTTACCATCACCATCGCAAATACAACACACTTTACCATCACCATCGCAAATACAACACGCTTTACCATCACCATCGCAAATACAACACACTTTACCATCACCATCGCAAATACAACACACTTTACCATCACCATCGCAAATACAACACACTTTACCATCACCATCGCAAATACAACACACTTTACCATCACCATCGCAAATACAACACACTTTACCATCACCATCGCAAATACAACACGCTTTACCATCACCATCGCAAAGACAACACGCTTTACTATCACCATCGCAAATACAACACACTTTACCATCACCATCGCAAATACAACACGCTTTACCATCACCATCGCAAAGACAACACGCTTTACCATCACCATAGCAAATACAACACACTTTACCGTCACCATCGCAAATACAACACACTTTACCATCACCATAGCAAATACAACACGCTTTACCATCACCATCGCAAATACAACACGCTTTACCATCACCATCGCAAAGACAACACGCTTTACTATCACCATCGCAAATACAACACACTTTACCATCACCATCGCAAATACAACACACTTTACCATCACCATAGCAAATACAACACACTTTACCATCACCATAGCAAATACAACATGCTTTACCATCACCATCGCAAATACAACACACTTTACCATCACCATCGCAAATACAACACACTTTACCATCACCATCGCAAATACAACACACTTTACCATCACCATCGCAAATACAACACACTTTACCATCACCATCGCAAATACAACACGCTTTACCATCACCATCGCAAATACAACACACTTTACCATCACCATCGCAAATACAACACACTTTACCATCACCATCGCAAATACAACACACTTTACCATCACCATCGCAAATACAACACACTTTACCATCACCATCGCAAATACAACACACTTTACCATCACCATCGCAAATACAACACACTTTACCATCACCATAGCAAATACAACACACTTTACCATCACCATAGCAAATACAACACGCTTTACCATCACCATAGCAAATACAACACACTTTACCATCACCATAGCAAATACAACACACTTTACCATCACCATCGCAAATACAACACACTTTACCATCACCATCGCAAATACAACACACTTTACCATCACCATAGCAAATACAACACACTTTACCATCACCATAGCAAATACAACACGCTTTACCATCACCATAGCAAATACAACACGCTTTACCATCACCATCGCAAAGACAACACACTTTAACATCACCATCGCAAATACAACACACTTTACCATCACCATAGCAAATACAACACGCTTTACCATTATCATAGCAAATACAACACACTTTACCATCACAATAGCAAATACAACACACTTTACCATCACCATCGCAAATACAACACACTTTACCATCACCATCGCAAATACAACACACTTTACCATCACCATCGCAAATACAACACACTTTACCATCACCATCGCAAATACAACACACTTTACCATCACCATCGCAAATACAACACACTTTACCATCACCATAGCAAATACAACACACTTTACCATCACCATCGCAAATACAACACACTTTACCATCACCATAGCAAATACAACACACTTTACCATCACCATCGCAAATACAACACACTTTACCATCACCATAGCAAATACAACACGCTTTACCATCACAATAGCAAATACAACACACTTTACCATCACCATCGCAAATACAACACACTTTAACATCACCATCGCAAATACAACACACTTTACCATCACCATAGCAAATACAACACGCTTTACCATTATCATAGCAAATACAACACACTTTACCATCACAATAGCAAATACAACACACTTTACCATCACCATCGCAAATACAACACACTTTACCATCACCATCGCAAATACAACACACTTTACCATCACCATCGCAAATACAACACACTTTACCATCACCATCGCAAATACAACACACTTTACCATCACCATCGCAAATACAACACACTTTACCATCACCATAGCAAATACAACACACTTTACCATCACCATCGCAAATACAACACACTTTACCATCACCATAGCAAATACAACACACTTTACCATCACCATCGCAAATACAACACACTTTACCATCACCATAGCAAATACAACACACTTTACCATCACCATCGCAAATACAACACACTTTACCATCACCATAGCAAATACAACACACTTTACCATCACCATCGCAAATACAACACACTTTACCATCACCATAGCAAATACAACACGCTTTACCATCACAATAGCAAATACAACACACTTTACCATCACCATCGCAAATACAACACACTTTACCATCACCATCGCAAATACAACACACTTTACCATCACCATCGCAAATACAACACACTTTACCATCACCATCGCAAATACAACACACTTTACCATCACCATCGCAAATACAACACACTTTACCATCACCATAGCAAATACAACACACTTTACCATCACCATCGCAAATACAACACACTTTACCATCACCATAGCAAATACAACACACTTTACCATCACCATCGCAAATACAACACACTTTACCATCACCATCGCAAATACAACACACTTTACCATCACCATCGCAAATACAACACACTTTACCATCACCATCGCAAATACAACACACTTTACCATCACCATCGCAAATACAACACACTTTACCATCACCATAGCAAATACAACACACTTTACCATCACCATCGCAAATACAACACACTTTACCATCACCATAGCAAATACAACACACTTTACCATCACCATCGCAAATACAACACACTTTACCATCACCATAGCAAATACAACACGCTTTACCATCACCATCGCAAAGACAACACACTTTACCATCACCATCGCAAATACAACACACTTTACCATCACCATAGCAAATACAACACACTTTACCATCACCATAGCAAATACAACACACTTTACCATCACCATCGCAAATACAACACACTTTACCATCACCATCGCAAATACAACACACTTTACCATCACCATCGCAAATACAACACACTTTACCATCACCATCGCAAATACAACACACTTTACCATCACCATCGCAAATACAACACACTTTACCATCACCATAGCAAATACAACACACTTTACCATCACCATCGCAAATACAACACACTTTACCATCACCATAGCAAATACAACACACTTTACCATCACCATCGCAAATACAACACACTTTACCATCACCATAGCAAATACAACACACTTTACCATCACCATCGCAAATACAACACACTTTACCATCACCATAGCAAATACAACACACTTTACCATCACCATAGCAAATACAACACGCTTTACCATCACCATCGCAAATACAACACACTTTACCATCACCATCGCAAATACAACACACTTTACCATCACCATAGCAAATACAACACGCTTTACCATTATCATAGCAAATACAACACGCTTTACCATCACCATAGCAAATACAACACGCTTTACCATCACCATAGCAAATACAACACACTTTACCATCACCATAGCAAATACAACACGCTTTACCATCACCATAGCAAATACAACACACTTTACCATCACCATAGCAAATACAACACACTTTACCATCACCATAGCAAATACAACACACTTTACCATCACCATAGCAAATACAACACGCTTTACCATCACCATAGCAAATACAACACGCTTTACCATCACCATAGCAAATACAACACACTTTACCATCACCATAGCAAATACAACACGCTTTACCATCACCATAGCAAATACAACACACTTTACCATCACCATCGCAAATACAACACACTTTACCATCACCATAGCAAATACAACACGCTTTACCATCATCATAGCAAATACAACATGCTTTACCATCATCATAGCAAATACAACATGCTTTACCATTACCATAGCAAATACAACACACTTTACCATTACCATAGGAAATACAACACGCTTTACCATCACCATAGCAAATACAACACGCTTTACCATTACCATAGCAAATACAACACGCTTTACCATTACCATAGCAAATACAACACGCTTTACCATTACCATAGCAAATACAACACGCTTTACCATCACCATAGCAAATACAACACACTTTACCATCACCATAGCAAATACAACACGCTTTACCATCACCATAGCAAATACAACACGCTTTACCATCACCATAGCAAATACAACACGCTTTACCATCACCATAGCAAATACAACACGCTTTACCATCACCATAGCAAATACAACACGCTTTACCATCACCATAGCAAATACAACACGCTTTACCATCACCATAGCAAATACAACACGCTTTACCATCACCATAGCAAATACAACACGCTTTACCATTACCATAGCAAATACAACACGCTTTACCATCACCATAGCAAATACAACACACTTTACCATCACCATAGCAAAGACAACACGCTTTACCATCACCAGAGCAAATACAACATGCTTTACCATCACCATAGCAAATACAACACGCTTTACCATCACCATAGCAAATACAACACACTTTACCATTACCATAGCAAATACAACACGCTTTACCATCACCATAGCAAATACAACACGCTTTACCATCACCATAGCAAATACAACACACTTTACCATCACCATAGCAAAGACAACACGCTTTACCATCACCATAGCAAATACAACATGCTTTACCATCACCATAGCAAATACAACACGCTTTACCATCATCATAGCAAATACAACACGCTTTACCATCACCATAGCAAATACAACACGCTTTACCATCACCATAGCAAATACAACACGCTTTACCATCACCATAGCAAATACAACACACTTTACCATCACCATAGCAAATACAACACGCTTTACCATCACCATAGCAAATACAACACGCTTTACCATCACAATAGCAAATACAACACACTTTACCATCACCATAGCAAAGACAACACGCTTTACCATCACCATAGCAAATACAACATGCTTTACCATCACCATAGCAAATACAACACGCTTTACCATCATCATAGCAAATACAACACGCTTTACCATCACCATAGCAAATACAACACGCTTTACCATCACCATAGCAAATACAACACGCTTTACCATCACCATAGCAAATACAACACACTTTACCATCATCATAGCAAATACAACACACTTTACCATCACCATAGCAAATACAACACGCTTTACCATCACCATCGCAAAGACAACACGCTTTACCATCACCAAAGTAAAGACAACACACTTTACCATTACCATAGCAAATACAACACACTTTACCATCACCATAGCAAATACAACACGCTTTACCATCACCATAGTAAATACAACACGCTTTACCATCACCATAGCATATACAACACGCTTTACCATCACCATAGCAAATACAACATGCTTTACCATCACCATAGCAAATACAACACGCTTTACCATCACCATAGCAAATACAACATGCTTTACCATCACCATAGCAAATACAACACGCTTTACCATCACCATAGCAAATACAACATGCTTTACCATCACCATAGCAATTACAACACGCTTTACCATCACCATAGCAAATACAACACGCTTTACCATTACCATAGCAAATACAACACGCTTTACCATCACCATAGCAAATACAACATGCTTTACCATCACCATAGCAAATACAACACGCTTTACCATCACCATAGCAAATACAACATGCTTTACCATCACCATAGCAATTACAACACGCTTTACCATCACCATCGCAAATACAACATGCTTTACCATCACCATCGCAAATACAACACGCTTTACCATCATCATAGCAAATACAACACGCTTTACCATCACCATAGCAAATACAACATGCTTTACCATCACCACAGCAAATACAACACGCTTTACCATCATCATAGCAAATACAACACGCTTTACCATCACCATAGCAAATACAACACGCTTTACCATCACCAAAGCAAATACAACACGCTTTACCATCACCATAGCAAATACAACACACTTTACCATCACCATAGCAAATACAACACGCTTTACCATCATCATAGCAAATACAACACGCTTTACCATCACCATAGCAAATACAACACGCTTTACCATCACCATAGCAAATACAACACGCTTTACCATCACCATAGCAAATACAACACACTTTACCATCACCATAGCAAATACAACACACTTTACCATCACCATCGCAAATACAACACACTTTACCATCACCATAGCAAATACAACACACTTTACCATCACCATCGCAAATACAACACACTTTACCATCACCATAGCAAATACAACACACTTTACCATCACCATCGCAAATACAACACACTTTACCATCACCATAGCAAATACAACACGCTTTACCATCACAATAGCAAATACAACACACTTTACCATCACCATCGCAAATACAACACACTTTACCATCACCATCGCAAATACAACACACTTTACCATCACCATCGCAAATACAACACACTTTACCATCACCATCGCAAATACAACACACTTTACCATCACCATCGCAAATACAACACACTTTACCATCACCATAGCAAATACAACACACTTTACCATCACCATCGCAAATACAACACACTTTACCATCACCATAGCAAATACAACACACTTTACCATCACCATCGCAAATACAACACACTTTACCATCACCATCGCAAATACAACACACTTTACCATCACCATCGCAAATACAACACACTTTACCATCACCATCGCAAATACAACACACTTTACCATCACCATCGCAAATACAACACACTTTACCATCACCATAGCAAATACAACACACTTTACCATCACCATCGCAAATACAACACACTTTACCATCACCATAGCAAATACAACACACTTTACCATCACCATCGCAAATACAACACACTTTACCATCACCATAGCAAATACAACACGCTTTACCATCACCATCGCAAAGACAACACACTTTACCATCACCATCGCAAATACAACACACTTTACCATCACCATAGCAAATACAACACACTTTACCATCACCATAGCAAATACAACACACTTTACCATCACCATCGCAAATACAACACACTTTACCATCACCATCGCAAATACAACACACTTTACCATCACCATCGCAAATACAACACACTTTACCATCACCATCGCAAATACAACACACTTTACCATCACCATCGCAAATACAACACACTTTACCATCACCATAGCAAATACAACACACTTTACCATCACCATCGCAAATACAACACACTTTACCATCACCATAGCAAATACAACACACTTTACCATCACCATCGCAAATACAACACACTTTACCATCACCATAGCAAATACAACACACTTTACCATCACCATCGCAAATACAACACACTTTCCCATCACCATAGCAAATACAACACACTTTACCATCACCATAGCAAATACAACACGCTTTACCATCACCATCGCAAATACAACACACTTTACCATCACCATCGCAAATACAACACACTTTACCATCACCATAGCAAATACAACACGCTTTACCATTATCATAGCAAATACAACACGCTTTACCATCACCATAGCAAATACAACACGCTTTACCATCACCATAGCAAATACAACACACTTTACCATCACCATAGCAAATACAACACGCTTTACCATCACCATAGCAAATACAACACACTTTACCATCACCATAGCAAATACAACACACTTTACCATCACCATAGCAAATACAACACACTTTACCATCACCATAGCAAATACAACACGCTTTACCATCACCATAGCAAATACAACACGCTTTACCATCACCATAGCAAATACAACACACTTTACCATCACCATAGCAAATACAACACGCTTTACCATCACCATAGCAAATACAACACGCTTTACCATCACCATAGCAAATACAACACACTTTACCATCACCATCGCAAATACAACACACTTTACCATCACCATAGCAAATACAACACGCTTTACCATCATCATAGCAAATACAACATGCTTTACCATCATCATAGCAAATACAACATGCTTTACCATTACCATAGCAAATACAACACACTTTACCATTACCATAGGAAATACAACACGCTTTACCATCACCATAGCAAATACAACACGCTTTACCATTACCATAGCAAATACAACACGCTTTACCATTACCATAGCAAATACAACACGCTTTACCATTACCATAGCAAATACAACACGCTTTACCATCACCATAGCAAATACAACACACTTTACCATCACCATAGCAAATACAACACGCTTTACCATCACCATAGCAAATACAACACGCTTTACCATCACCATAGCAAATACAACACGCTTTACCATCACCATAGCAAATACAACACGCTTTACCATCACCATAGCAAATACAACACGCTTTACCATTACCATAGCAAATACAACACGCTTTACCATCACCATAGCAAATACAACACACTTTACCATCACCATAGCAAAGACAACACGCTTTACCATCACCAGAGCAAATACAACATGCTTTACCATCACCATAGCAAATACAACACGCTTTACCATCACCATAGCAAATACAACACACTTTACCATTACCATAGCAAATACAACACGCTTTACCATCACCATAGCAAATACAACACGCTTTACCATCACCATAGCAAATACAACACACTTTACCATCACCATAGCAAAGACAACACGCTTTACCATCACCATAGCAAATACAACATGCTTTACCATCACCATAGCAAATACAACACGCTTTACCATCATCATAGCAAATACAACACGCTTTACCATCACCATAGCAAATACAACACGCTTTACCATCACCATAGCAAATACAACACGCTTTACCATCACCATAGCAAATACAACACACTTTACCATCACCATAGCAAATACAACACGCTTTACCATCACCATAGCAAATACAACACGCTTTACCATCACAATAGCAAATACAACACACTTTACCATCACCATAGCAAAGACAACACGCTTTACCATCACCATAGCAAATACAACATGCTTTACCATCACCATAGCAAATACAACACGCTTTACCATCATCATAGCAAATACAACACGCTTTACCATCACCATAGCAAATACAACACGCTTTACCATCACCATAGCAAATACAACACGCTTTACCATCACCATAGCAAATACAACACGCTTTACCATCATCATAGCAAATACAACACACTTTACCATCACCATAGCAAATACAACACGCTTTACCATCACCATCGCAAAGACAACACGCTTTACCATCACCAAAGTAAAGACAACACACTTTACCATTACCATAGCAAATACAACACACTTTACCATCACCATAGCAAATACAACACGCTTTACCATCACCATAGTAAATACAACACGCTTTACCATCACCATAGCATATACAACACGCTTTACCATCACCATAGCAAATACAACATGCTTTACCATCACCATAGCAAATACAACACGCTTTACCATCACCATAGCAAATACAACATGCTTTACCATCACCATAGCAAATACAACACGCTTTACCATCACCATAGCAAATACAACATGCTTTACCATCACCATAGCAATTACAACACGCTTTACCATCACCATAGCAAATACAACACGCTTTACCATTACCATAGCAAATACAACACGCTTTACCATCACCATAGCAAATACAACATGCTTTACCATCACCATAGCAAATACAACACGCTTTACCATCACCATAGCAAATACAACATGCTTTACCATCACCATAGCAATTACAACACGCTTTACCATCACCATCGCAAATACAACATGCTTTACCATCACCATAGCAAATACAACACGCTTTACCATCATCATAGCAAATACAACACGCTTTACCATCACCATAGCAAATACAACATGCTTTACCATCACCATAGCAAATACAACACGCTTTACCATCATCATAGCAAATACAACACGCTTTACCATCACCATAGCAAATACAACACGCTTTACCATCACCAAAGCAAATACAACACGCTTTACCATCACCATAGCAAATACAACACACTTTACCATCACCATAGCAAATACAACACGCTTTACCATCATCATAGCAAATACAACACGCTTTACCATCACCATAGCAAATACAACACGCTTTACCATCACCATAGCAAATACAACACGCTTTACCATCACCATAGCAAATACAACACACTTTACCATCACCATAGCAAATACAACACGCTTTACCATCACCATAGCAAATACAACACGCTTTACCATCACCATAGCAAATACAACACGCTTTACCATTATCATAGCAAATACAACACGCTTTACCATCACCATAGCAAATACAACACACTTTACCATCACCATAGCAAATACAACACGCTTTACCATCACCGTAGCAAATACAACACACTTTACCATCACCATAGCAAATACAACACGCTTTACCATCACCATAGCAAATACAACACGCTTTACCATCACCATAGCAAATACAACACACTTTACCATCACCATAGCAAATACAACACACTTTACCATCACCATAGCAAATACAACACACTTTACCATCACCATAGCAAATACAACACGCTTTACCATCACCATCGCAAATACAACACACTTTACCATCACCATAGCAAATACAACACACTTTACCATCACCATCGCAAATACAACACACTTTACCATCACCATAGCAAATACAACACGCTTTACCATCACAATAGCAAATACAACACACTTTACCATCACCATCGCAAATACAACACACTTTACCATCACCATCGCAAATACAACACACTTTACCATCACCATCGCAAATACAACACACTTTACCATCACCATCGCAAATACAACACACTTTACCATCACCATCGCAAATACAACACACTTTACCATCACCATAGCAAATACAACACACTTTACCATCACCATCGCAAATACAACACACTTTACCATCACCATAGCAAATACAACACACTTTACCATCACCATCGCAAATACAACACACTTTACCATCACCATCGCAAATACAACACACTTTACCATCACCATCGCAAATACAACACACTTTACCATCACCATCGCAAATACAACACACTTTACCATCACCATCGCAAATACAACACACTTTACCATCACCATAGCAAATACAACACACTTTACCATCACCATCGCAAATACAACACACTTTACCATCACCATAGCAAATACAACACACTTTACCATCACCATCGCAAATACAACACACTTTACCATCACCATAGCAAATACAACACGCTTTACCATCACCATCGCAAAGACAACACACTTTACCATCACCATCGCAAATACAACACACTTTACCATCACCATAGCAAATACAACACACTTTACCATCACCATAGCAAATACAACACACTTTACCATCACCATCGCAAATACAACACACTTTACCATCACCATCGCAAATACAACACACTTTACCATCACCATCGCAAATACAACACACTTTACCATCACCATCGCAAATACAACACACTTTACCATCACCATCGCAAATACAACACACTTTACCATCACCATAGCAAATACAACACACTTTACCATCACCATCGCAAATACAACACACTTTACCATCACCATAGCAAATACAACACACTTTACCATCACCATCGCAAATACAACACACTTTACCATCACCATAGCAAATACAACACACTTTACCATCACCATCGCAAATACAACACACTTTACCATCACCATAGCAAATACAACACACTTTACCATCACCATAGCAAATACAACACGCTTTACCATCACCATCGCAAATACAACACACTTTACCATCACCATCGCAAATACAACACACTTTACCATCACCATAGCAAATACAACACGCTTTACCATTATCATAGCAAATACAACACGCTTTACCATCACCATAGCAAATACAACACGCTTTACCATCACCATAGCAAATACAACACACTTTACCATCACCATAGCAAATACAACACGCTTTACCATCACCATAGCAAATACAACACACTTTACCATCACCATAGCAAATACAACACACTTTACCATCACCATAGCAAATACAACACACTTTACCATCACCATAGCAAATACAACACGCTTTACCATCACCATAGCAAATACAACACGCTTTACCATCACCATAGCAAATACAACACACTTTACCATCACCATAGCAAATACAACACGCTTTACCATCACCATAGCAAATACAACACACTTTACCATCACCATCGCAAATACAACACACTTTACCATCACCATAGCAAATACAACACGCTTTACCATCATCATAGCAAATACAACATGCTTTACCATCATCATAGCAAATACAACATGCTTTACCATTACCATAGCAAATACAACACACTTTACCATTACCATAGGAAATACAACACGCTTTACCATCACCATAGCAAATACAACACGCTTTACCATTACCATAGCAAATACAACACGCTTTACCATTACCATAGCAAATACAACACGCTTTACCATTACCATAGCAAATACAACACGCTTTACCATCACCATAGCAAATACAACACACTTTACCATCACCATAGCAAATACAACACGCTTTACCATCACCATAGCAAATACAACACGCTTTACCATCACCATAGCAAATACAACACGCTTTACCATCACCATAGCAAATACAACACGCTTTACCATCACCATAGCAAATACAACACGCTTTACCATCACCATAGCAAATACAACACGCTTTACCATCACCATAGCAAATACAACACGCTTTACCATCACCATAGCAAATACAACACGCTTTACCATTACCATAGCAAATACAACACGCTTTACCATCACCATAGCAAATACAACACACTTTACCATCACCATAGCAAAGACAACACGCTTTACCATCACCAGAGCAAATACAACATGCTTTACCATCACCATAGCAAATACAACACGCTTTACCATCACCATAGCAAATACAACACACTTTACCATTACCATAGCAAATACAACACGCTTTACCATCACCATAGCAAATACAACACGCTTTACCATCACCATAGCAAATACAACACACTTTACCATCACCATAGCAAAGACAACACGCTTTACCATCACCATAGCAAATACAACATGCTTTACCATCACCATAGCAAATACAACACGCTTTACCATCATCATAGCAAATACAACACGCTTTACCATCACCATAGCAAATACAACACGCTTTACCATCACCATAGCAAATACAACACGCTTTACCATCACCATAGCAAATACAACACACTTTACCATCACCATAGCAAATACAACACGCTTTACCATCACCATAGCAAATACAACACGCTTTACCATCACAATAGCAAATACAACACACTTTACCATCACCATAGCAAAGACAACACGCTTTACCATCACCATAGCAAATACAACATGCTTTACCATCACCATAGCAAATACAACACGCTTTACCATCATCATAGCAAATACAACACGCTTTACCATCACCATAGCAAATACAACACGCTTTACCATCACCATAGCAAATACAACACGCTTTACCATCACCATAGCAAATACAACACGCTTTACCATCATCATAGCAAATACAACACACTTTACCATCACCATAGCAAATACAACACGCTTTACCATCACCATCGCAAAGACAACACGCTTTACCATCACCAAAGTAAAGACAACACACTTTACCATTACCATAGCAAATACAACACACTTTACCATCACCATAGCAAATACAACACGCTTTACCATCACCATAGTAAATACAACACGCTTTACCATCACCATAGCATATACAACACGCTTTACCATCACCATAGCAAATACAACATGCTTTACCATCACCATAGCAAATACAACACGCTTTACCATCACCATAGCAAATACAACATGCTTTACCATCACCATAGCAAATACAACACGCTTTACCATCACCATAGCAAATACAACATGCTTTACCATCACCATAGCAATTACAACACGCTTTACCATCACCATAGCAAATACAACACGCTTTACCATTACCATAGCAAATACAACACGCTTTACCATCACCATAGCAAATACAACATGCTTTACCATCACCATAGCAAATACAACACGCTTTACCATCACCATAGCAAATACAACATGCTTTACCATCACCATAGCAATTACAACACGCTTTACCATCACCATCGCAAATACAACATGCTTTACCATCACCATCGCAAATACAACACGCTTTACCATCATCATAGCAAATACAACACGCTTTACCATCACCATAGCAAATACAACATGCTTTACCATCACCACAGCAAATACAACACGCTTTACCATCATCATAGCAAATACAACACGCTTTACCATCACCATAGCAAATACAACACGCTTTACCATCACCAAAGCAAATACAACACGCTTTACCATCACCATAGCAAATACAACACACTTTACCATCACCATAGCAAATACAACACGCTTTACCATCATCATAGCAAATACAACACGCTTTACCATCACCATAGCAAATACAACACGCTTTACCATCACCATAGCAAATACAACACGCTTTACCATCACCATAGCAAATACAACACACTTTACCATCACCATAGCAAATACAACACACTTTACCATCACCATCGCAAATACAACACACTTTACCATCACCATAGCAAATACAACACACTTTACCATCACCATCGCAAATACAACACACTTTACCATCACCATAGCAAATACAACACACTTTACCATCACCATCGCAAATACAACACACTTTACCATCACCATAGCAAATACAACACGCTTTACCATCACAATAGCAAATACAACACACTTTACCATCACCATCGCAAATACAACACACTTTACCATCACCATCGCAAATACAACACACTTTACCATCACCATCGCAAATACAACACACTTTACCATCACCATCGCAAATACAACACACTTTACCATCACCATCGCAAATACAACACACTTTACCATCACCATAGCAAATACAACACACTTTACCATCACCATCGCAAATACAACACACTTTACCATCACCATAGCAAATACAACACACTTTACCATCACCATCGCAAATACAACACACTTTACCATCACCATCGCAAATACAACACACTTTACCATCACCATCGCAAATACAACACACTTTACCATCACCATCGCAAATACAACACACTTTACCATCACCATCGCAAATACAACACACTTTACCATCACCATAGCAAATACAACACACTTTACCATCACCATCGCAAATACAACACACTTTACCATCACCATAGCAAATACAACACACTTTACCATCACCATCGCAAATACAACACACTTTACCATCACCATAGCAAATACAACACGCTTTACCATCACCATCGCAAAGACAACACACTTTACCATCACCATCGCAAATACAACACACTTTACCATCACCATAGCAAATACAACACACTTTACCATCACCATAGCAAATACAACACACTTTACCATCACCATCGCAAATACAACACACTTTACCATCACCATCGCAAATACAACACACTTTACCATCACCATCGCAAATACAACACACTTTACCATCACCATCGCAAATACAACACACTTTACCATCACCATCGCAAATACAACACACTTTACCATCACCATAGCAAATACAACACACTTTACCATCACCATCGCAAATACAACACACTTTACCATCACCATAGCAAATACAACACACTTTACCATCACCATCGCAAATACAACACACTTTACCATCACCATAGCAAATACAACACACTTTACCATCACCATCGCAAATACAACACACTTTCCCATCACCATAGCAAATACAACACACTTTACCATCACCATAGCAAATACAACACGCTTTACCATCACCATCGCAAATACAACACACTTTACCATCACCATCGCAAATACAACACACTTTACCATCACCATAGCAAATACAACACGCTTTACCATTATCATAGCAAATACAACACGCTTTACCATCACCATAGCAAATACAACACGCTTTACCATCACCATAGCAAATACAACACACTTTACCATCACCATAGCAAATACAACACGCTTTACCATCACCATAGCAAATACAACACACTTTACCATCACCATAGCAAATACAACACACTTTACCATCACCATAGCAAATACAACACACTTTACCATCACCATAGCAAATACAACACGCTTTACCATCACCATAGCAAATACAACACGCTTTACCATCACCATAGCAAATACAACACACTTTACCATCACCATAGCAAATACAACACGCTTTACCATCACCATAGCAAATACAACACGCTTTACCATCACCATAGCAAATACAACACACTTTACCATCACCATCGCAAATACAACACACTTTACCATCACCATAGCAAATACAACACGCTTTACCATCATCATAGCAAATACAACATGCTTTACCATCATCATAGCAAATACAACATGCTTTACCATTACCATAGCAAATACAACACACTTTACCATTACCATAGGAAATACAACACGCTTTACCATCACCATAGCAAATACAACACGCTTTACCATTACCATAGCAAATACAACACGCTTTACCATTACCATAGCAAATACAACACGCTTTACCATTACCATAGCAAATACAACACGCTTTACCATCACCATAGCAAATACAACACACTTTACCATCACCATAGCAAATACAACACGCTTTACCATCACCATAGCAAATACAACACGCTTTACCATCACCATAGCAAATACAACACGCTTTACCATCACCATAGCAAATACAACACGCTTTACCATCACCATAGCAAATACAACACGCTTTACCATTACCATAGCAAATACAACACGCTTTACCATCACCATAGCAAATACAACACACTTTACCATCACCATAGCAAAGACAACACGCTTTACCATCACCAGAGCAAATACAACATGCTTTACCATCACCATAGCAAATACAACACGCTTTACCATCACCATAGCAAATACAACACACTTTACCATTACCATAGCAAATACAACACGCTTTACCATCACCATAGCAAATACAACACGCTTTACCATCACCATAGCAAATACAACACACTTTACCATCACCATAGCAAAGACAACACGCTTTACCATCACCATAGCAAATACAACATGCTTTACCATCACCATAGCAAATACAACACGCTTTACCATCATCATAGCAAATACAACACGCTTTACCATCACCATAGCAAATACAACACGCTTTACCATCACCATAGCAAATACAACACGCTTTACCATCACCATAGCAAATACAACACACTTTACCATCACCATAGCAAATACAACACGCTTTACCATCACCATAGCAAATACAACACGCTTTACCATCACAATAGCAAATACAACACACTTTACCATCACCATAGCAAAGACAACACGCTTTACCATCACCATAGCAAATACAACATGCTTTACCATCACCATAGCAAATACAACACGCTTTACCATCATCATAGCAAATACAACACGCTTTACCATCACCATAGCAAATACAACACGCTTTACCATCACCATAGCAAATACAACACGCTTTACCATCACCATAGCAAATACAACACGCTTTACCATCATCATAGCAAATACAACACACTTTACCATCACCATAGCAAATACAACACGCTTTACCATCACCATCGCAAAGACAACACGCTTTACCATCACCAAAGTAAAGACAACACACTTTACCATTACCATAGCAAATACAACACACTTTACCATCACCATAGCAAATACAACACGCTTTACCATCACCATAGTAAATACAACACGCTTTACCATCACCATAGCATATACAACACGCTTTACCATCACCATAGCAAATACAACATGCTTTACCATCACCATAGCAAATACAACACGCTTTACCATCACCATAGCAAATACAACATGCTTTACCATCACCATAGCAAATACAACACGCTTTACCATCACCATAGCAAATACAACATGCTTTACCATCACCATAGCAATTACAACACGCTTTACCATCACCATAGCAAATACAACACGCTTTACCATTACCATAGCAAATACAACACGCTTTACCATCACCATAGCAAATACAACATGCTTTACCATCACCATAGCAAATACAACACGCTTTACCATCACCATAGCAAATACAACATGCTTTACCATCACCATAGCAATTACAACACGCTTTACCATCACCATCGCAAATACAACATGCTTTACCATCACCATAGCAAATACAACACGCTTTACCATCATCATAGCAAATACAACACGCTTTACCATCACCATAGCAAATACAACATGCTTTACCATCACCATAGCAAATACAACACGCTTTACCATCATCATAGCAAATACAACACGCTTTACCATCACCATAGCAAATACAACACGCTTTACCATCACCAAAGCAAATACAACACGCTTTACCATCACCATAGCAAATACAACACACTTTACCATCACCATAGCAAATACAACACGCTTTACCATCATCATAGCAAATACAACACGCTTTACCATCACCATAGCAAATACAACACGCTTTACCATCACCATAGCAAATACAACACGCTTTACCATCACCATAGCAAATACAACACACTTTACCATCACCATAGCAAATACAACACGCTTTACCATCACCATAGCAAATACAACACGCTTTACCATCACCATAGCAAATACAACACGCTTTACCATTATCATAGCAAATACAACACGCTTTACCATCACCATAGCAAATACAACACACTTTACCATCACCATAGCAAATACAACACGCTTTACCATCACCGTAGCAAATACAACACACTTTACCATCACCATAGCAAATACAACACGCTTTACCATCACCATAGCAAATACAACACGCTTTACCATCACCATAGCAAATACAACACACTTTACCATCACCATAGCAAATACAACACACTTTACCATCACCATAGCAAATACAACACACTTTACCATCACCATAGCAAATACAACACGCTTTACCATCACCATCGCAAATACAACACACTTTACCATCACCATAGCAAATACAACACACTTTACCATCACCATCGCAAATACAACACACTTTACCATCACCATAGCAAATACAACACGCTTTACCATCATCATAGCAAATACAACATGCTTTACCATCATCATAGCAAATACAACACGCTTTACCATCACCATAGCAAATACAACACACTTTACCATCACCATAGCAAATACAACACGCTTTACCATCACCATAGCAAATACAACACGCTTTACCATCACCATAGCAATTACAACACGCTTTACCATCACCATTCCAAATACAACACGCTTTACCATCACCATAGCAATTACAACATGCTTTAACATCACCATAGCAAATACAACACGCTTTACCATCACCATAGCAATTACAACACGCTTTACCATCACCATAGCAAATACAACACACTTTACCATCACCATAGCAAATACAACACACTTTACCATCACCATCGCAAATACAACACACTTTACCATCACCATAGCAAATACAACACACTTTACCATCACCATCGCAAATACAACACACTTTACCATCACCATAGCAAATACAACACACTTTACCATCACCATCGCAAATACAACACACTTTACCATCACCATAGCAAATACAACACGCTTTACCATCACAATAGCAAATACAACACACTTTACCATCACCATCGCAAATACAACACACTTTACCATCACCATCGCAAATACAACACACTTTACCATCACCATCGCAAATACAACACACTTTACCATCACCATCGCAAATACAACACACTTTACCATCACCATCGCAAATACAACACACTTTACCATCACCATAGCAAATACAACACACTTTACCATCACCATCGCAAATACAACACACTTTACCATCACCATAGCAAATACAACACACTTTACCATCACCATCGCAAATACAACACACTTTACCATCACCATCGCAAATACAACACACTTTACCATCACCATCGCAAATACAACACACTTTACCATCACCATCGCAAATACAACACACTTTACCATCACCATCGCAAATACAACACACTTTACCATCACCATAGCAAATACAACACACTTTACCATCACCATCGCAAATACAACACACTTTACCATCACCATAGCAAATACAACACACTTTACCATCACCATCGCAAATACAACACACTTTACCATCACCATAGCAAATACAACACGCTTTACCATCACCATCGCAAAGACAACACACTTTACCATCACCATCGCAAATACAACACACTTTACCATCACCATAGCAAATACAACACACTTTACCATCACCATAGCAAATACAACACACTTTACCATCACCATCGCAAATACAACACACTTTACCATCACCATCGCAAATACAACACACTTTACCATCACCATCGCAAATACAACACACTTTACCATCACCATCGCAAATACAACACACTTTACCATCACCATCGCAAATACAACACACTTTACCATCACCATAGCAAATACAACACACTTTACCATCACCATCGCAAATACAACACACTTTACCATCACCATAGCAAATACAACACACTTTACCATCACCATCGCAAATACAACACACTTTACCATCACCATAGCAAATACAACACACTTTACCATCACCATCGCAAATACAACACACTTTCCCATCACCATAGCAAATACAACACACTTTACCATCACCATAGCAAATACAACACGCTTTACCATCACCATCGCAAATACAACACACTTTACCATCACCATCGCAAATACAACACACTTTACCATCACCATAGCAAATACAACACGCTTTACCATTATCATAGCAAATACAACACGCTTTACCATCACCATAGCAAATACAACACGCTTTACCATCACCATAGCAAATACAACACACTTTACCATCACCATAGCAAATACAACACGCTTTACCATCACCATAGCAAATACAACACACTTTACCATCACCATAGCAAATACAACACACTTTACCATCACCATAGCAAATACAACACACTTTACCATCACCATAGCAAATACAACACGCTTTACCATCACCATAGCAAATACAACACGCTTTACCATCACCATAGCAAATACAACACACTTTACCATCACCATAGCAAATACAACACGCTTTACCATCACCATAGCAAATACAACACGCTTTACCATCACCATAGCAAATACAACACACTTTACCATCACCATCGCAAATACAACACACTTTACCATCACCATAGCAAATACAACACGCTTTACCATCATCATAGCAAATACAACATGCTTTACCATCATCATAGCAAATACAACATGCTTTACCATTACCATAGCAAATACAACACACTTTACCATTACCATAGGAAATACAACACGCTTTACCATCACCATAGCAAATACAACACGCTTTACCATTACCATAGCAAATACAACACGCTTTACCATTACCATAGCAAATACAACACGCTTTACCATTACCATAGCAAATACAACACGCTTTACCATCACCATAGCAAATACAACACACTTTACCATCACCATAGCAAATACAACACGCTTTACCATCACCATAGCAAATACAACACGCTTTACCATCACCATAGCAAATACAACACGCTTTACCATCACCATAGCAAATACAACACGCTTTACCATCACCATAGCAAATACAACACGCTTTACCATTACCATAGCAAATACAACACGCTTTACCATCACCATAGCAAATACAACACACTTTACCATCACCATAGCAAAGACAACACGCTTTACCATCACCAGAGCAAATACAACATGCTTTACCATCACCATAGCAAATACAACACGCTTTACCATCACCATAGCAAATACAACACACTTTACCATTACCATAGCAAATACAACACGCTTTACCATCACCATAGCAAATACAACACGCTTTACCATCACCATAGCAAATACAACACACTTTACCATCACCATAGCAAAGACAACACGCTTTACCATCACCATAGCAAATACAACATGCTTTACCATCACCATAGCAAATACAACACGCTTTACCATCATCATAGCAAATACAACACGCTTTACCATCACCATAGCAAATACAACACGCTTTACCATCACCATAGCAAATACAACACGCTTTACCATCACCATAGCAAATACAACACACTTTACCATCACCATAGCAAATACAACACGCTTTACCATCACCATAGCAAATACAACACGCTTTACCATCACAATAGCAAATACAACACACTTTACCATCACCATAGCAAAGACAACACGCTTTACCATCACCATAGCAAATACAACATGCTTTACCATCACCATAGCAAATACAACACGCTTTACCATCATCATAGCAAATACAACACGCTTTACCATCACCATAGCAAATACAACACGCTTTACCATCACCATAGCAAATACAACACGCTTTACCATCACCATAGCAAATACAACACGCTTTACCATCATCATAGCAAATACAACACACTTTACCATCACCATAGCAAATACAACACGCTTTACCATCACCATCGCAAAGACAACACGCTTTACCATCACCAAAGTAAAGACAACACACTTTACCATTACCATAGCAAATACAACACACTTTACCATCACCATAGCAAATACAACACGCTTTACCATCACCATAGTAAATACAACACGCTTTACCATCACCATAGCATATACAACACGCTTTACCATCACCATAGCAAATACAACATGCTTTACCATCACCATAGCAAATACAACACGCTTTACCATCACCATAGCAAATACAACATGCTTTACCATCACCATAGCAAATACAACACGCTTTACCATCACCATAGCAAATACAACATGCTTTACCATCACCATAGCAATTACAACACGCTTTACCATCACCATAGCAAATACAACACGCTTTACCATTACCATAGCAAATACAACACGCTTTACCATCACCATAGCAAATACAACATGCTTTACCATCACCATAGCAAATACAACACGCTTTACCATCACCATAGCAAATACAACATGCTTTACCATCACCATAGCAATTACAACACGCTTTACCATCACCATCGCAAATACAACATGCTTTACCATCACCATAGCAAATACAACACGCTTTACCATCATCATAGCAAATACAACACGCTTTACCATCACCATAGCAAATACAACATGCTTTACCATCACCATAGCAAATACAACACGCTTTACCATCATCATAGCAAATACAACACGCTTTACCATCACCATAGCAAATACAACACGCTTTACCATCACCAAAGCAAATACAACACGCTTTACCATCACCATAGCAAATACAACACACTTTACCATCACCATAGCAAATACAACACGCTTTACCATCATCATAGCAAATACAACACGCTTTACCATCACCATAGCAAATACAACACGCTTTACCATCACCATAGCAAATACAACACGCTTTACCATCACCATAGCAAATACAACACACTTTACCATCACCATAGCAAATACAACACGCTTTACCATCACCATAGCAAATACAACACGCTTTACCATCACCATAGCAAATACAACACGCTTTACCATTATCATAGCAAATACAACACGCTTTACCATCACCATAGCAAATACAACACACTTTACCATCACCATAGCAAATACAACACGCTTTACCATCACCGTAGCAAATACAACACACTTTACCATCACCATAGCAAATACAACACGCTTTACCATCACCATAGCAAATACAACACGCTTTACCATCACCATAGCAAATACAACACACTTTACCATCACCATAGCAAATACAACACACTTTACCATCACCATAGCAAATACAACACACTTTACCATCACCATAGCAAATACAACACGCTTTACCATCACCATCGCAAATACAACACACTTTACCATCACCATAGCAAATACAACACACTTTACCATCACCATCGCAAATACAACACACTTTACCATCACCATAGCAAATACAACACGCTTTACCATCATCATAGCAAATACAACATGCTTTACCATCATCATAGCAAATACAACACGCTTTACCATCACCATAGCAAATACAACACACTTTACCATCACCATAGCAAATACAACACGCTTTACCATCACCATAGCAAATACAACACGCTTTACCATCACCATAGCAATTACAACACGCTTTACCATCACCATTCCAAATACAACACGCTTTACCATCACCATAGCAATTACAACATGCTTTAACATCACCATAGCAAATACAACACGCTTTACCATCACCATAGCAATTACAACACGCTTTACCATCACCATAGCAAATACAACATGCTTTACCATCACCATAGCAAATACAACACGCTTTACCATCACCATAGCAATTACAACACGCTTTACCATCACCATAGCAAATACAACATGCTTTACCATCACCATCGCAAATACAACATGCTTTACCATCAGCATAGCAAATACAACACGCTTTACCATCATCATAGCAAATACAACACGCTTTACCATCACCATAGCAAATACAACATGCTTTACCATCACCATAGCAAATACAACACGCTTTACCATCACCATAGCAAATACAACATGCTTTACCATCACCATAGCAAATACAACACGCTTTACCATCATCATAGCAAATACAACACGCTTTACCATCACCATAGCAAATACAACACACTTTACCATCACCATAGCAAATACAACACGCTTTACCATCACCATAGCAAATACTACACGCTTTACCATCACCATAGCAAATACAACACGCTTTACCATCACCATAGCAAATACAACACGCTTTACCATTACCATAGCAAATACAACACGCTTTACCATCACCATAGAAAATACAACACACTTTACCATCACCATAGCAAAGACAACACGCTTTACCATCACCATAGCAAATACAACATGCTTTACCATCACCATAGCAAATACAACACGCTTTACCATCACCATAGCAAATACAACACACTTTACCATTACCATAGCAAATACAACACGCTTTACCATCACCATAGCAAATACAACACGCTTTACCATCACCATAGCAAATACAACACACTTTACCATCACCATAGCAAAGACAACACGCTTTACCATCACCATAGCAAATACAACATGCTTTACCATCACCATAGCAAATACAACACGATTTACCATCATCATAGCAAATACAACACGCTTTACCATCACCATAGCAAATACAACACGCTTTAACATCACCATAGCAAATACAACACGCTTTACCATCACCATAGCAAATACAACACACTTTACCATCACCATAGCAAATACAACACGCTTTACCATCACCATAGCAAATACAACACGCTTTACCATCACAATAGCAAATACAACACACTTTACCATCACCATAGCAAAGACAACACGCTTTACCATCACCATAGCAAATACAACATGCTTTACCATCACCAAAGCAAATACAACACGCTTTACCATCATCATAGCAAATACAACACGCTTTACCATCACCATAGCAAATACAACACGCTTTACCATCACCATAGCAAATACAACACGCTTTACCATCACCATAGCAAATACAACACGCTTTACCATCATCATAGCAAATACAACACACTTTACCATCACCATAGCAAATACAACACGCTTTACCATCACCATCGCAAAGACAACACGCTTTACCATCACCAAAGTAAAGACAACACACTTTACCATCACCATAGCAAATACAACACGCTTTACCATCACCATAGCAAATACAACACGCTTTACCATCACCATAGCAAATACAACACACTTTACCATCACCATCGCAAATACAACACGCTTTACCATCACCATAGCAAATACAACACACTTTACCATCACCATAGCAAATACAACACACTTTACCATTACCATAGCAAATACAACACGCTTTACCATCACCACAGCAAATACAACACGCTTTACCATCACCATAGCAAATACAACACGCTTTACCATCATCATAGCAAATACAACACACTTTACCATCACCATAGCAAATACAACACACTTTACCATCACCATAGCAAATACAACACGCTTTAACATCACCATAGCAAATACAACACGCTTTACCATCACCATAGCAAATACAACACACTTTACCATCACCATAGCAAATACAACACGCTTTACCATCACCATAGCAAATACAACACGCTTTAACATCACCATAGCAAATACAACACGCTTTACCATCAACATAGCAAATACAACACGCTTTACCGTCACCATCGCAAATACAACACGC
This sequence comes from Myxine glutinosa, assembly GCF_964187855.1. Taxonomy (NCBI): domain Eukaryota; kingdom Metazoa; phylum Chordata; class Myxini; order Myxiniformes; family Myxinidae; genus Myxine; species Myxine glutinosa. The sequence goes on along the minus strand of NC_136268.1, from coordinate 167,270,089 downwards.
TTTACCATCAACATAGCAAATACAACACGCTTTACCGTCACCATCGCAAATACAACACGCTTTACCATCACCATAGCAAATACAACACACTTTACCATCACCATAGCAAATACAACACGCTTTACCATTACCATAGCAAATACAACACGCTTTATCATCACCATAGCAAATACAACACGCTTTAACATCACCATAGCAAATACAACACGCTTTACCATCACCATAGCAAATACAACACACTTTACCATTACCATAGCAAATACAACACGCTTTAACATCACCATAGCAAATACAACACGCTTTACCATCAACATAGCAAATACAACACGCTTTACCGTCACCATCGCAAATACAACACGCTTTACCATCACCATAGCAAATACAACACACTTTACCATCACCATCGCAAAGACAACACGCTTTACCATCACCATAGCAAATACAACACACTTTACCATCACCATCGCAAATACAACACACTTTACCATCACCATAGCAAATACAACACACTTTACCATCACCATCGCAAATACAACACGCTTTACCATCACCATAGCAAATACAACACACTTTACCATCACCATCGCAAAGACAACACGCTTTACCATCACCATAGCAAATACAACACGCTTTACCATCACCATAGCAAATACAACACACATTACCATCACCATCGCAAATACAACACACTTTACCATCACCATAGCAAATACAACACGCTTTACCATCACCATCGCAAAGACAACACACTTTACCATCACCATCGCAAATACAACACACTTTACCATCACCATCGCAAATACAACACACTTTACCATCACCATAGCAAATACAACACGCTTTACCATTATCAGCATAGCAAATACAACACGCTTTACCATCACCATCGCAAATACAACACACTTTACCATCACCATAGCAAATACAACACACTTTACCATCACCATAGCAAATACAACATGCTTTACCATCACCATAGCAAATACAACACACTTTACCATCACCATCGCAAATACAACACACTTTACCATCACCATAGCAAATACAACACGCTTTACCATCATCATAGCAAATACAACATGCTTTACCATCATCATAGCAAATACAACACGCTTTACCATCACCATAGCAAATACAACACGCTTTACCATCACGATAGCAAATACAACACACTTTACCATTACCATAGCAAATACAACACGCTTTACCATCACCATAGCAAATACAACACGCTTTACCATCACCATCGCAAATACAACACACTTTACCATCACCATAGCAAATACAACACACTTTACCATCACCATAGCAAATACAACACGCTTTACCATCATCATAGCAAATACAACACGCTTTACCATTACCATAGCAAATACAACACGCTTTACCATTACCATAGCAAATACAACACGCTTTACCATCATCATAGCAAATACAACACGCTTTACCATTACCATAGCAAATACAACACACTTTACCATCACCACAGCAAATACAACACGCTTTACCATCACCATCGCAAAGACAACACGCTTTACCATCACCATAGTAAATACAACACGCTTTACCATCATCATAGCAAATACAACACGCTTTACCATCACCATAGCAAATACAACACGCTTTACCATCACGATAGCAAATACAACACACTTTACCATTACCATAGCAAATACAACACGCTTTACCATCACCATAGCAAATACAACACGCTTTACCATCACCATCGCAAATACAACACACTTTACCATTACCATAGCAAATACAACACGCTTTACCATCACCATAGCAAATACAACATGCTTTACCATCATCATAGCAAATACAACACGCTTTACCATCACCATAGCAAATACAACACACTTTACCATCACCATAGCAAATACAACACGCTTTAACATCACCATAGCAAATACAACACGCTTTACCATCATCATAGCAAATACAACACGCTTTACCATTACCATAGCAAATACAACACGCTTTACCATCATCATAGCAAATACAACACGCTTTACCATTACCATAGCAAATACAACACGCTTTACCATCATCATAGCAAATACAACACACTTTACCATCACCACAGCAAATACAACACACTTTACCATCACCATAGCAAATACAACACGCTTTACCATCACCATAGCAAATACAACACGCTTTACCATCACCATAGCAAATACAACATGCTTTACCATCACCATAGCAAATACAATACGCTTTACCATCATCATAGCAAATACAACACGCTTTACCATCATCATAGCAAATACAACACGCTTTACCATCACCATAGCAAATACAACACGCTTTACCATCACCATAGCAAATACAACACGCTTTACCATCACCATCGCAAAGACAACACGCTTTACCATCACCATAGCAAATACAACACGCTTTACCATCACCATAGCAAATACAACACGCTTTACCATCACCATAGCAAAGACAACACGCTTTACCATCACCATAGCAAATACAACACGCTTTTCCATTACCATAGCAAATACAACACGCTTTACCATTATCATAGCAAATACAACACGCTTTACCATTACCATAGCAAATACAACACGCTTTACCATCACCATCGCAAATACAACACGCTTTACCATCACCATCGCAAAGACAACACGCTTTACCATTACCATAGCAAATACAACACGCTTTACCATTACCATAGCAAATACAACACGCTTTACCATCATCATCGCAAATACAACACGCTTTACCATTACCATAGCAAATACAACACGCTTTACCATCACCATCGCAAATACAACACGCTTTACCATTACCATAGCAAATACAACACGCTTTACCATCACCATCGCAAATACAACACGCTTTACCATCATCATAGCAAATACAACACGCTTTACCATTACCATAGCAAATACAACACGCTTTACCATTACCATAGCAAATACAACACGCTTTACCATCACCATCGCAAATACAACATGCTTTACCATTACCATAGCAAATACAACACGCTTTACCATTACCATAGCAAATACAACACACTTTACCATTACCATAGCAAATACAACACGCTTTACCATCACCATCGCAAATACAACATGCTTTACCATTACCATAGCAAATACAACACGCTTTACCATCACCATCGCAAATACAACACACTTTACCATTACCATAGCAAATACAACACGCTTTACCATCACCATCGCAAAGACAACACGCTTTACCATCACCATAGCAAATACAACACGCTTTACCATCATCATAGCAAATACAACATGCTTTACCATTACCATAGCAAATACAACACGCTTTACCATTACCATAGCAAATACAACACGCTTTACCATCACCATCGCAAATACAACATGCTTTACCATTACCATAGCAAATACAACACGCTTTACCATCACCATCGCAAATACAACACACTTTACCATTACCATAGCAAATACAACACGCTTTACCATCACCATCGCAAAGACAACACGCTTTACCATCACCATAGCAAATACAACACGCTTTACCATCATCATAGCAAATACAACACGCTTTACCATCACCATCGCAAAGACAACACGCTTTACCATCACCATAGCAAAGACAACATGCTTTACCATCATCATAGCAAATACAACATGCTTTACCATCACCATAGCAAATACAACACGCTTTACCATTACCATAGCAAATACAACACGCTTTACCATCACCATCGCAAAGACAACATGCTTTACCATCATCATAGCAAATACAACACGCTTTACCATCACCATAGCAAATACAACACGCTTTACCATCATCATAGCAAATACAACACGCTTTACCATTACCATAGCAAATACAACACGCTTTACCATCACCATCGCAAAGACAACACGCTTTACCATCATCATAGCAAATACAACACGCTTTACCATCACCATAGCAAATACAACACGCTTTACCATCATCATAGCAAATACAACACACTTTACCATTACCATAGCAAATACAACACGCTTTACCATCACCATCGCAAAGCCAACACGCTTTACCATCACCATAGCAAATACAACACGCTTTACCATCACCATAGCAAATACAACACGCTTTACCATCATCATAGCAAATACAACATGCTTTACCATCATCATAGCAAATACAACATGCTTTACCATCACCATAGCAAATACAACATGCTTTACCATCACCATAGCAAATACAACATGCTTTACCATCACCATAGCAAATACAACATGCTTTACCATCACCATAGCAAATACAACACGCTTTACCATCACCATAGCAAATACAACATGCTTTACCATCACCATAGCAAATACAACATGCTTTACCATCACCATCGCAATTACAACACGCTTTACCATCACCATCGCAAATACAACATGCTTTACCATCACCATAGCAAATACAACACGCTTTACCATCACCATAGCAAATACAACACGCTTTACCATCACCATAACAATTACAACACGCTTTACCATCACCATCGCAAATACAACACGCTTTACCATCACCATAGCAATTACAACATGCTTTAACATCACCATAGCAAATACAACATGCTTTACCATCACCATAGCAAATACAACACGCTTTACCATCACCATAGCAATTACAACACGCTTTACCATCACCATAGCAAATACAACACGCTTTACCATCACCATAGCAATTACAACACGCTTTACCATCACCATAGCAATTACAACACGCTTTACCATCACCATAGCAATTACAACACGCTTTACCATCACCATAGCAATTACAACACGCTTTACCATCACCATAGCAAATACAACACGCTTTACCATCACCATAGCAATTACAACACGCTTTACCATCACCATAGCAAATACAACACGCTTTACCATCACCATCGCAAATACAACACGCTTTACCATCACCATAGCAATTACAACATGCTTTAACATCACCATAGCAAATACAACATGCTTTAACATCACCATAGCAAATACAACATGCTTTACCATCACTATAGCAATTACAACACGCTTTACCATCACCATAGCAAATACAACACGCTTTACCATCACCATCGCAAATACAACACGCTTTACCATCACCATAGCAATTACAACATGCTTTAACATCACCATAGCAAATACAACATGCTTTACCATCACCATAGCAAATACAGCATGCTTTACCATCACCATCGCAAATACAACATGCTTTACCATCACCATAGCAAATACAACACGCTTTACCATCATCATAGCAAATACAACACGCTTTACCATCACCATAGCAAATACAACATGCTTTACCATCACCATAGCAAATACAACACGCTTTACCATCATCATAGCAAATACAACACGCTTTACCATCACCATAGCAAATACAACACGCTTTACCATCATCATAGCAAATACAACACGCTTTACCATCACCATAGCAATTACAACATGCTTTAACATCACCATAGCAAATACAACATGCTTTACCATCACCATAGCAAATACAACACGCTTTACCATCACCATAGCAATTACAACACGCTTTACCATCACCATAGCAAATACAACATGCTTTACCATCAACATCGCAAATACAACATGCTTTACCATCACCATAGCAAATACAACACGCTTTACCATCATCATAGCAAATACAACACGCTTTACCATCACCATAGCAAATACAACATGCTTTACCATCACCATAGCAAATACAACACGCTTTACCATCATCATAGCAAATACAACACGCTTTACCATCACCATAGCAAATACAACACGCTTTACCATCATCATAGCAAATACAACACGCTTTACCATCACCATAGCAAATACAACACGCTTTACCATCACCATAGCAAATACAACACGCTTTACCATCACCATAGCAAATACAACATGCTTTACCATCACCATAGCAAATACAACACGCTTTACCATCATCATAGCAAATACAACACGCTTTACCATCACCATAGCAAATACAACACGCTTTACCATCACCATAGCAAATACAACACGCTTTACCATCATCATAGCAAATACAACACGCTTTACCATCATCATAGCAAATACAACACACTTTACCATCACCATAGCAAATACAACACGCTTTACCATCACCATCGCAAAGACAACACGCTTTACCATCACCATAGCAAATACAACACACTTTACCATCACCATAGCAAATACAACACGCATTACCATTACCATAGCAAATACAACACGCTTTACCATCACCATAGCAAATACAACACGCTTTACCATCACCATAGCAAATACAACACGCTTTACCATCACCATAGCAAATACAACACGCTTTACCATCATCATAGCAAATACAACACACTTTACCATCACCATAGCAAATACAACACGCTTTACCATCACCATAGCAAATACAACACGCTTTGCCATCACCATAGCAAATACAACACGCTTTACCATCACCATAGCAAATACAACACGCTTTACCATCACCATAGCAAATACAACACGCTTTACCATCACCATAGCAAATACAACACGCTTTACCATCACCATAGCAAATACAACACACTTTACCATCATCATAGCAAATACAACACACTTTACCATTACCATAGCAAATACAACACGCTTTACCATCACCATCGCAAAGACAACACGCTTTACCATCACCATAGCAAATACAACACACTTTACCATCACCATAGCAAATACAACACGCATTACCATTACCATAGCAAATACAACACGCTTTACCATCACCATAGCAAATACAACACGCTTTACCATCACCATAGCAAATACAACACGCTTTACCATCACCATAGCAAATACAACACGCTTTACCATCATCATAGCAAATACAACACACTTTACCATCACCATAGCAAATACAACACGCTTTACCATCACCATAGCAAATACAACACGCTTTGCCATCACCATAGCAAATACAACACGCTTTACCATCACCATAGCAAATACAACACGCTTTACCATCACCATAGCAAATACAACACACTTTACCATCACCATAGCAAATACAACACGCTTTACCATCATCATAGCAAATACAACACACTTTACCATCACCACAGCAAATACAACACACTTTACCATCACCATAGCAAATACAACACGCTTTACCATCACCATAGCAAATACAACACGCTTTACCATCATCATAGCAAATACAACACGCTTTACCATTACCATAGCAAATACAACACGCTTTACCATCACCACAGCAAATACAACACACTTTACCATCATCATAGCAAATACAACACGCTTTACCATCACCATAGCAAATACAACACGCTTTACCATCACCATAGCAAATACAACACGCTTTACCATCACCATAGCAAATACAACACGCTTTACCATCACCATAGCAAATACAACACGCTTTACCATCACCATAGCAAATACAACACGCTTTACCATCATCATAGCAAATACAACACACTTTACCATCACCACAGCAAATACAACACACTTTACCATCATCATAGCAAATACAACACGCTTTACCATCACCATAGCAAATACAACACGATTTACCATCACCATAGCAAATACAACACGCTTTACCATCACCATAGCAAATACAACACGCTTTACCATCACCATCGCAAAGACAACACGCTTTACCATCACCATCGCAAATACAACACGCTTTACCATCACCATAGCAAATACAACACGCTTTACCATTATCATAGCAAATACAACACGCTTTACCATCACCATAGCAAATACAACATGCTTTACCATCACCATCGCAAATACAACACGCTTTACCATTATCATAGCAAATACAACACGCTTTACCATCACCATCGCAAATACAACACGCTTTACCATTATCATAGCAAATACAACACGCTTTACCATTATCATAGCAAATACAACACGCTTTACCATCACCATCGCAAATACAACACGCTTTACCATTATCATAGCAAATACAACACGCTTTACCATCACCATAGCAAATACAACACGCTTTACCATCACCATAGCAAATACAACACGCTTTACCATCACCATCGCAAATACAACACGCTTTACCATTATCATAGCAAATACAACACGCTTTACCATCACCATCGCAAATACAACACGCTTTACCATTATCATAGCAAATACAACACGCTTTACCATCACCATAGCAAATACAACACGCTTTACCATCACCATAGCAAATACAACACGCTTTACCATCACCATAGCAAATACAACACGCTTTACCATCACCATAGCAAATACAACACGCTTTACCATCACCATCGCAAATACAACACGCTTTACCATTATCATAGCAAATACAACACGCTTTACCATCACCATCGCAAATACAACACGCTTTACCATCACCATAGCAAATACAACACACTTTACCATCACCATAGCAAATACAACACGCTTTAACATCACCATAGCAAATACAACACGCTTTACCATTACCATAGCAAATACAACACGCTTTACCATCATCATAGCAAATACAACACGCTTTACCATTACCATAGCAAATACAACACGCTTTACCATCATCATAGCAAATACAACACGCTTTACCATTACCATAGCAAATACAACACACTTTACCATCACCACAGCAAATACAACACACTTTACCATCACCATAGCAAATACAACACGCTTTACCATCACCATAGCAAATACAACACGCTTTACCATCACCATAGCAAATACAACATGCTTTACCATCACCATAGCAAATACAATACGCTTTACCATCATCATAGCAAATACAACACGCTTTACCATCACCATAGCAAATACAACACGCTTTACCATCACCATAGCAAATACAACATGCTTTACCATCACCATAGCAAATACAATACGCTTTACCATCATCATAGCAAATACAACACTTTTTACCATCACCATAGCAAATACAACACGCTTTACCATTACCATAGCAAATACAACACGCTTTACCATTATCATAGCAAATACAACACGCTTTACCATCATCATAGCAAATACAACACACTTTACCATTACCATAGCAAATACAACACGCTTTACCATCACCATCGCAAATACAACACGCTTTACCATCACCATCGCAAAGACAACACGCTTTACCATCATCATAGCAAATACAACACGCTTTACCATTACCATAGCAAATACAACACGCTTTACCATTACCATAGCAAATACAACACGCTTTACCATCACCATCGCAAATACAACATGCTTTACCATTACCATAGCAAATACAACACGCTTTACCATTACCATAGCAAATACAACACACTTTACCATTACCATAGCAAATACAACACGCTTTACCATCACCATCGCAAATACAACATGCTTTACCATTACCATAGCAAATACAACACGCTTTACCATCACCATCGCAAATACAACACACTTTACCATTACCATAGCAAATACAACACGCTTTACCATCACCATCGCAAAGACAACACGCTTTACCATCACCATAGCAAATACAACACGCTTTACCATCATCATAGCAAATTCAACATGCTTTACCATTACCATAGCAAATACAACACGCTTTACCATTACCATAGCAAATACAACACGCTTTACCATCACCATCGCAAATACAACATGCTTTACCATTACCATAGCAAATACAACACGCTTTACCATCACCATCGCAAATACAACACACTTTACCATTACCATAGCAAATACAACACGCTTTACCATCACCATCGCAAATACAACACGCTTTACCATCATCATAGCAAATACAACATGCTTTACCATTACCATAGCAAATACAACACGCTTTACCATTACCATAGCAAATACAACACGCTTTACCATCACAATCGCAAATACAACACACTTTACCATTACCCTAGCAAATACAACACGCTTTACCATCACCATCGCAAAGACAACACGCTTTACCATCACCATAGCAAATACAACACGCTTTACCATCATCATAGCAAATACAACATGCTTTACCATCATCATAGCAAATACAACATGCTTTAACATCACCATAGCAAATACAACACGCTTTACCATTACCATAGCAAATACAACACGCTTTACCATCACCATCGCAAAGACAACATGCTTTACCATCATCATAGCAAATACAACACGCTTTACCATCACCATAGCAAATACAACACGCTTTACCATCATCATAGCAAATACAACACGCTTTACCATTACCATAGCAAATACAACACGCTTTACCATCACCATCGCAAAGACAACACGCTTTACCATCATCATAGCAAATACAACACGCTTTACCATCACCATAGCAAATACAACACACTTTACCATCACCATAGCAAATACAACACGCTTTACCATCATCATAGCAAATACAACACGCTTTACCATCACCATAGCAAATACAACACGCTTTACCATCATCATAGCAAATACAACACACTTTACCATTACCATAGCAAATACAACACGCTTTACCATCACCATCGCAAAGACAACACGCTTTACCATCACCATAGCAAATACAACACGCTTTACCATCACCATAGCAAATACAACACGCTTTACCATCATCATAGCAAATACAACATGCTTTACCATCATCATAGCAAATACAACATGCTTTACCATCACCATAGCAAATACAACATGCTTTACCATCACCATAGCAAATACAACATGCTTTACCATCACCATCGCAATTACAACACGCTTTACCATCACCATCGCAAATACAACATGCTTTACCATCACCATAGCAAATACAACACGCTTTACCATCACCCTCGCAAATACAACATGCTTTACCATCACCATAGCAAATACAACATGCTTTACCATCACCATCGCAATTACAACACGCTTTCCCATCACCATCGCAAATACAACATGCTTTACCATCACCATAGCAAATACAACACGCTTTACCATCACCATAGCAAATACAACACGCTTTACCATCACCATAGCAATTACAACACGCTTTACCATCACCATCGCAAATACAACACGCTTTACCATCACCATAGCAATTACAACATGCTTTAACATCACCATAGCAAATACAACATGCTTTACCATCACCATAGCAAATACAACACGCTTTACCATCACCATAGCAATTACAACACGCTTTACCATCACCATAGCAATTACAACACGCTTTACCATCACCATAGCAAATACAACATGCTTTACCATCACCATCGCAAATACAACACGCTTTAACATCACCATAGCAAATACAACATGCTTTACCATCACCATAGCAAATACAACACGCTTTACCATCACCATAGCAATTACAACACGCTTTACCATCACCATAGCAAATACAACACGCTTTACCATCACCATCGCAAATACAACACACTTTACCATTACCATAGCAAATACAACACGCTTTACCATCACCATCGCAAATACAACACGCTTTACCATCATCATAGCAAATACAACACGCTTTACCATCACCATAGCAAATACAACACGCTTTACCATCATCATAGCAAATACAACAAGCTTTACCATCACCATAGCAAATACAACACGCTTTACCATCACCATAGCAATTACAACACGCTTTACCATCACCATAGCAAATACAACATGCTTTAACATCACCATAGCAAATACAACATGCTTTACCATCACCATAGCAAATACAACACGCTTTAACATCACCATAGCAAATACAACACGCTTTAACATCACCATAGCAAATACAACATGCTTTACCATCACCATAGCAAATACAACATGCTGTAACATCACCATAGCAAATACAACATGCTTTACCATCACCATAGCAAATACAACACGCTTTACCATCACCATAGCAATTACAACACGCTTTACCATCACCATAGCAAATACAACACGCTTTACCATCACCATAGCAATTACAACATGCTTTACCATCACCATAGCAAATACAACATGCTTTACCATCACCATCGCAAATACAACACGCTTTAACATCACCATAGCAAATACAACATGCTTTACCATCACCATAGCAAATACAACACGCTTTACCATCACCATAGCAATTACAACACGCTTTACCATCACCATAGCAAATACAACACGCTTTACCATCACCATCGCAAATACAACACACTTTACCATCACCATCGCAAATACAACACGCTTTACCATCATCATAGCAAATACAACATGCTTTACCATTACCATAGCAAATACAACACGCTTTACCATTACCATAGCAAATACAACACGCTTTACCATCACCATCGCAAATACAACACACTTTACCATTACCATAGCAAATACAACATGCTTTACCATCACCATCGCAAAGACAACACGCTTTACCATCACCATAGCAAATACAACACGCTTTACCATCATCATAGCAAATACAACATGCTTTACCATCATCATAGCAAATACAACATGCTTTAACATCACCATAGCAAATACAACACGCTTTACCATTACCATAGCAAATACAACACGCTTTACCATCACCATCGCAAAGACAACATGCTTTACCATCATCATAGCAAATACAACACGCTTTACCATCACCATAGCAAATACAACACGCTTTACCATCATCATAGCAAATACAACACGATTTACCATTACCATAGCAAATACAACACGCTTTACCATCACCATAGCAAATACAACACGCTTTACCATCATCATAGCAAATACAACACGCTTTACCATCACCATAGCAAATACAACACGCTTTACCATCACCATCGCAAATACAACACGCTTTACCATTATCATAGCAAATACAACACGCTTTACCATCACCATAGCAAATACAACACGCTTTACCATCACCATCGCAAATACAACACGCTTTACCATTATCATAGCAAATACAACACGCTTTACCATCACCATCGCAAATACAACACGCTTTACCATTATCATAGCAAATACAACACGCTTTACCATCACCATAGCAAATACAACACGCTTTACCATCACCATAGCAAATACAACACGCTTTACCATCACCATAGCAAATACAACACGCTTTACCATCACCATAGCAAATACAACACGCTTTACCATCACCATCGCAAATACAACACGCTTTACCATTATCATAGCAAATACAACACGCTTTACCATCACCATCGCAAATACAACACGCTTTACCATCACCATAGCAAATACAACACACTTTACCATCACCATAGCAAATACAACACGCTTTAACATCACCATAGCAAATACAACACGCTTTACCATTACCATAGCAAATACAACACGCTTTACCATCATCATAGCAAATACAACACGCTTTACCATTACCATAGCAAATACAACACGCTTTACCATCATCATAGCAAATACAACACGCTTTACCATTACCATAGCAAATACAACACACTTTACCATCACCACAGCAAATACAACACACTTTACCATCACCATAGCAAATACAACACGCTTTACCATCACCATAGCAAATACAACACGCTTTACCATCACCATAGCAAATACAACATGCTTTACCATCACCATAGCAAATACAATACGCTTTACCATCATCATAGCAAATACAACACGCTTTACCATCACCATAGCAAATACAACACGCTTTACCATCACCATAGCAAATACAACATGCTTTACCATCACCATAGCAAATACAATACGCTTTACCATCATCATAGCAAATACAACACTTTTTACCATCACCATAGCAAATACAACACGCTTTACCATTACCATAGCAAATACAACACGCTTTACCATTATCATAGCAAATACAACACGCTTTACCATCATCATAGCAAATACAACACACTTTACCATTACCATAGCAAATACAACACGCTTTACCATCACCATCGCAAATACAACACGCTTTACCATCACCATCGCAAAGACAACACGCTTTACCATCATCATAGCAAATACAACACGCTTTACCATTACCATAGCAAATACAACACGCTTTACCATTACCATAGCAAATACAACACGCTTTACCATCACCATCGCAAATACAACATGCTTTACCATTACCATAGCAAATACAACACGCTTTACCATTACCATAGCAAATACAACACACTTTACCATTACCATAGCAAATACAACACGCTTTACCATCACCATCGCAAATACAACATGCTTTACCATTACCATAGCAAATACAACACGCTTTACCATCACCATCGCAAATACAACACACTTTACCATTACCATAGCAAATACAACACGCTTTACCATCACCATCGCAAAGACAACACGCTTTACCATCACCATAGCAAATACAACACGCTTTACCATCATCATAGCAAATTCAACATGCTTTACCATTACCATAGCAAATACAACACGCTTTACCATTACCATAGCAAATACAACACGCTTTACCATCACCATCGCAAATACAACATGCTTTACCATTACCATAGCAAATACAACACGCTTTACCATCACCATCGCAAATACAACACACTTTACCATTACCATAGCAAATACAACACGCTTTACCATCACCATCGCAAATACAACACGCTTTACCATCATCATAGCAAATACAACATGCTTTACCATTACCATAGCAAATACAACACGCTTTACCATTACCATAGCAAATACAACACGCTTTACCATCACAATCGCAAATACAACACACTTTACCATTACCATAGCAAATACAACACGCTTTACCATCACCATCGCAAAGACAACACGCTTTACCATCACCATAGCAAATACAACACGCTTTACCATCATCATAGCAAATACAACATGCTTTACCATCATCATAGCAAATACAACATGCTTTAACATCACCATAGCAAATACAACACGCTTTACCATTACCATAGCAAATACAACACGCTTTACCATCACCATCGCAAAGACAACATGCTTTACCATCATCATAGCAAATACAACACGCTTTACCATCACCATAGCAAATACAACACGCTTTACCATCATCATAGCAAATACAACACGCTTTACCATTACCATAGCAAATACAACACGCTTTACCATCACCATCGCAAAGACAACACGCTTTACCATCATCATAGCAAATACAACACGCTTTACCATCACCATAGCAAATACAACACACTTTACCATCACCATAGCAAATACAACACGCTTTACCATCATCATAGCAAATACAACACGCTTTACCATCACCATAGCAAATACAACACGCTTTACCATCATCATAGCAAATACAACACACTTTACCATTACCATAGCAAATACAACACGCTTTACTATCACCATCGCAAAGACAACACGCTTTACCATCACCATAGCAAATACAACACGCTTTACCATCACCATAGCAAATACAACACGCTTTACCATCATCATAGCAAATACAACATGCTTTACCATCATCATAGCAAATACAACATGCTTTACCATCACCATAGCAAATACAACATGCTTTACCATCACCATAGCAAATACAACATGCTTTACCATCACCATCGCAATTACAACACGCTTTACCATCACCATCGCAAATACAACATGCTTTACCATCACCATAGCAAATACAACACGCTTTACCATCACCATCGCAAATACAACATGCTTTACCATCACCATAGCAAATACAACATGCTTTACCATCACCATCGCAATTACAACACGCTTTCCCATCACCATCGCAAATACAACATGCTTTACCATCACCATAGCAAATACAACACGCTTTACCATCACCATAGCAAATACAACACGCTTTACCATCACCATAGCAATTACAACACGCTTTACCATCACCATCGCAAATACAACACGCTTTACCATCACCATAGCAATTACAACATGCTTTAACATCACCATAGCAAATACAACATGCTTTACCATCACCATAGCAAATACAACACGCTTTACCATCACCATAGCAATTACAACACGCTTTACCATCACCATAGCAATTACAACACGCTTTACCATCACCATAGCAAATACAACATGCTTTACCATCACCATCGCAAATACAACACGCTTTAACATCACCATAGCAAATACAACATGCTTTACCATCACCATAGCAAATACAACACGCTTTACCATCACCATAGCAATTACAACACGCTTTACCATCACCATAGCAAATACAACACGCTTTACCATCACCATCGCAAATACAACACACTTTACCATTACCATAGCAAATACAACACGCTTTACCATCACCATCGCAAATACAACACGCTTTACCATCATCATAGCAAATACAACACGCTTTACCATCACCATAGCAAATACAACACGCTTTACCATCATCATAGCAAATACAACAAGCTTTACCATCACCATAGCAAATACAACACGCTTTACCATCACCATAGCAATTACAACACGCTTTACCATCACCATAGCAAATACAACATGCTTTAACATCACCATAGCAAATACAACATGCTTTACCATCACCATAGCAAATACAACACGCTTTAACATCACCATAGCAAATACAACACGCTTTAACATCACCATAGCAAATACAACATGCTTTACCATCACCATAGCAAATACAACATGCTGTAACATCACCATAGCAAATACAACATGCTTTACCATCACCATAGCAAATACAACACGCTTTACCATCACCATAGCAATTACAACACGCTTTACCATCACCATAGCAAATACAACACGCTTTACCATCACCATAGCAATTACAACATGCTTTACCATCACCATAGCAAATACAACATGCTTTACCATCACCATCGCAAATACAACACGCTTTAACATCACCATAGCAAATACAACATGCTTTACCATCACCATAGCAAATACAACACGCTTTACCATCACCATAGCAATTACAACACGCTTTACCATCACCATAGCAAATACAACACGCTTTACCATCACCATCGCAAATACAACACACTTTACCATTACCATAGCAAATACAACACGCTTTACCATCACCATCGCAAATACAACACGCTTTACCATCATCATAGCAAATACAACATGCTTTACCATTACCATAGCAAATACAACACGCTTTACCATTACCATAGCAAATACAACACGCTTTACCATCACCATCGCAAATACAACACACTTTACCATTACCATAGCAAATACAACATGCTTTACCATCACCATCGCAAAGACAACACGCTTTACCATCACCATAGCAAATACAACACGCTTTACCATCATCATAGCAAATACAACATGCTTTACCATCATCATAGCAAATACAACATGCTTTAACATCACCATAGCAAATACAACACGCTTTACCATTACCATAGCAAATACAACACGCTTTACCATCACCATCGCAAAGACAACATGCTTTACCATCATCATAGCAAATACAACACGCTTTACCATCACCATAGCAAATACAACACGCTTTACCATCATCATAGCAAATACAACACGATTTACCATTACCATAGCAAATACAACACGCTTTACCATCACCATAGCAAATACAACACGCTTTACCATCATCATAGCAAATACAACACGCTTTACCATTACCATAGCAAATACAACACGCTTTACCATCATCATAGCAAATACAACACACTTTACCATTACCATAGCAAATACAACACGCTTTACCATCACCATCGCAAAGACAACACGCTTTACCATCACCATAGCAAATACAACACGCTTTACCATCACCATAGCAAATACAACACGCTTTACCATCATCATAGCAAATACAACATGCTTTACCATCATCATAGCAAATACAACATGCTTTACCATCACCATAGCAAATACAACATGCTTTACCATCACCATAGCAAATACAACATGCTTTACCATCACCATCGCAATTACAACACGCTTTACCATCACCATAGCAAATACAACATGCTTTACCATCACCATAGCAAATACAACACGCTTTACCATCACCATAGCAAATACAACATGCTTTACCATCACCATAGCAAATACAACATGCTTTACCATCACCATCGCAATTACAACACGCTTTCCCATCACCATCGCAAATACAACATGCTTTACCATCACCATAGCAAATACAACACGCTTTACCATCACCATAGCAAATACAACACGCTTTACCATCACCATAGCAATTACAACACGCTTTACCATCACCATCGCAAATACAACACGCTTTACCATCACCATAGCAATTACAACATGCTTTAACATCACCATAGCAAATACAACATGCTTTACCATCACCATAGCAAATACAACACGCTTTACCATCACCATAGCAATTACAACACGCTTTACCATCACCATAGCAAATACAACATGCTTTAACATCACCATAGCAAATACAACATGCTTTACCATCACCATAGCAAATACAACACGCTTTAACATCACCATAGCAAATACAACATGCTTTACCATCACCATAGCAAATACAACACGCTTTACCATCACCATAGCAATTACAACACGCTTTACCATCACCATAGCAAATACAACATGCTTTACCATCACCATCGCAAATACAACATGCTTTACCATCACCATAGCAAATACAACACGCTTTACCATCACCACAGCAAATACAACACGCTTTACCATCATCATAGCAAATACAACATGCTTTACCATCATCATAGCAAATACAACATGCTTTACCATCACCATAGCAAATACAACATGCTTTACCATCACCATAGCAAATACAACATGCTTTACCATCACCATCGCAATTACAACACGCTTTACCATCACCATAGCAAATACAACATGCTTTACCATCACCATAGCAAATACAACACGCTTTACCATCACCATAGCAAATACAACATGCTTTACCATCACCATAGCAAATACAACATGCTTTACCATCACCATCGCAATTACAACACGCTTTCCCATCACCATCGCAAATACAACATGCTTTACCATCACCATAGCAAATACAACACGCTTTACCATCACCATAGCAAATACAACACGCTTTACCATCACCATAGCAATTACAACACGCTTTACCATCACCATCGCAAATACAACACGCTTTACCATCACCATAGCAATTACAACATGCTTTAACATCACCATAGCAAATACAACATGCTTTACCATCACCATAGCAAATACAACACGCTTTACCATCACCATAGCAATTACAACACGCTTTACCATCACCATAGCAAATACAACATGCTTTAACATCACCATAGCAAATACAACATGCTTTACCATCACCATAGCAAATACAACACGCTTTAACATCACCATAGCAAATACAACACGCTTTAACATCACCATAGCAAATACAACATGCTTTACCATCACCATAGCAAATACAACATGCTTTAACATCACCATAGCAAATACAACATGCTTTACCATCACCATAGCAAATACAACACGCTTTACCATCACCATAGCAATTACAACACGCTTTACCATCACCATAGCAAATACAACACGCTTTACCATCACCATAGCAATTACAACACGCTTTACCATCACCATAGCAAATACAACATGCTTTACCATCACCATCGCAAATACAACACGCTTTAACATCACCATAGCAAATACAACATGCTTTACCATCACCATAGCAAATACAACACGCTTTACCATCACCATAGCAATTACAACACGCTTTACCATCACCATAGCAAATACAACATGCTTTACCATCACCATCGCAAATACAACATGCTTTACCATCACCATAGCAAATACAACACGCTTTACCATCACCACAGCAAATACAACACGCTTTACCATCACCATAGCAAATACAACACGCTTTACCATCACCATAGCAAATACAACACGCTTTACCATCATCATAGCAAATACAACACGCTTTACCATTACCATAGCAAATACAACACGCTTTACCATCACCACAGCAAATACAACACACTTTTCCATCATCATAGCAAATACAACACGCTTTACCATCACCATAGCAAATACAACACGCTTTACCATCACCATAGCAAATACAACACGCTTTACCATCACCATAGCAAATACAACACGCTTTACCATCACCATAGCAAATACAACACGCTTTACCATCATCATAGCAAATACAACACACTTTACCATCACCACAGCAAATACAACACACTTTACCATCATCATAGCAAATACAACACGCTTTACCATCACCATAGCAAATACAACACGCTTTACCATCACCATAGCAAATACAACACGCTTTACCATCACCATAGCAAATACAACACGCTTTACCATCACCATCGCAAAGACAACACGCTTTACCATCACCATCGCAAATACAACACACTTTACCATCACCATCGCAAATACAACACGCTTTACCATCACCATAGCAAATACAACACGCTTTACCATTATCATAGCAAATACAACACGCTTTACCATCACCATAGCAAATACAACATGCTTTACCATCACCATCGCAAATACAACACGCTTTACCATTATCATAGCAAATACAACACGCTTTACCATCACCATCGCAAATACAACACGCTTTACCATTATCATTGCAAATACAACACGCTTTACCATTATCATAGCAAATACAACACGCTTTACCATCACCATCGCAAATACAACACGCTTTACCATTATCATAGCAAATACAACACGCTTTACCATCACCATAGCAAATACAACACGCTTTACCATCACCATCGCAAATACAACACGCTTTACCATTATCATAGCAAATACTACACGCTTTACCATCACCATCGCAAATACAACACGCTTTACCATTATCATAGCAAATACAACACGCTTTACCATCACCATAGCAAATACAACACGCTTTACCATCACCATAGCAAATACAACACGCTTTACCATCACCATAGCAAATACAACACGCTTTACCATCACCATAGCAAATACAACACGCTTTACCATCACCATCGCAAATACAACACGCTTTACCATTATCATAGCAAATACAACACGCTTTACCATCACCATAGCAAATACAACACGCTTTACCATCACCATAGCAAATACAACACGCTTTACCATCACCATAGCAAATACAACACACTTTACCATCACCATAGCAAATACAACACGCTTTAACATCACCATAGCAAATACAACACGCTTTACCATCATCATAGCAAATACAACACGCTTTACCATTACCAGAGCAAATACAACACGCTTTACCATCATCATAGCAAATACAACACGCTTTACCATTACCATAGCAAATACAACACACTTTACCATCACCACAGCAAATACAACACACTTTACCATCACCATAGCAAATACAACACGCTTTACCATCACCATAGCAAATACAACACGCTTTACCATCACCATAGCAAATACAACACGCTTTACCATCACCATAGCAAATACAACATGCTTTACCATCACCATAGCAAATACAATAAGCTTTACCATCATCATAGCAAATACAACACGCTTTACCATCACCATAGCAAATACAACACGCTTTACCATCACCATAGCAAATACAACATGCTTTACCATCACCATAGCAAATACAATACGCTTTACCATCATCATAGCAAATACAACACGCTTTACCATCACCATAGCAAATACAACACGCTTTACCATTACCATAGCAAATACAACACGCTTTACCATTATCATAGCAAATACAACACGCTTTACCATCATCATAGCAAATACAACACACTTTACCATTACCATAGCAAATACAACACGCTTTACCATCACCATAGCAAATACAACACGCTTTACCATCACCATAGCAATTACAACACGCTTTACCATCACCATAGCAAATACAACATGCTTTACCATCACCATCGCAAATACAACACGCTTTAACATCACCATAGCAAATACAACATGCTTTACCATCACCATAGCAAATACAACACGCTTTACCATCACCATAGCAATTACAACACGCTTTACCATCACCATAGCAAATACAACATGCTTTACCATCACCATCGCAAATACAACATGCTTTACCATCACCATAGCAAATACAACACGCTTTACCATCACCACAGCAAATACAACACGCTTTACCATCATCATAGCAAATACAACATGCTTTACCATCATCATAGCAAATACAACATGCTTTACCATCACCATAGCAAATACAACATGCTTTACCATCACCATAGCAAATACAACATGCTTTACCATCACCATCGCAATTACAACACGCTTTACCATCACCATAGCAAATACAACATGCTTTACCATCACCATAGCAAATACAACACGCTTTACCATCACCATAGCAAATACAACATGCTTTACCATCACCATAGCAAATACAACATGCTTTACCATCACCATCGCAATTACAACACGCTTTCCCATCACCATCGCAAATACAACATGCTTTACCATCACCATAGCAAATACAACACGCTTTACCATCACCATAGCAAATACAACACGCTTTACCATCACCATAGCAATTACAACACGCTTTACCATCACCATCGCAAATACAACACGCTTTACCATCACCATAGCAATTACAACATGCTTTAACATCACCATAGCAAATACAACATGCTTTACCATCACCATAGCAAATACAACACGCTTTACCATCACCATAGCAATTACAACACGCTTTACCATCACCATAGCAAATACAACATGCTTTAACATCACCATAGCAAATACAACATGCTTTACCATCACCATAGCAAATACAACACGCTTTAACATCACCATAGCAAATACAACACGCTTTAACATCACCATAGCAAATACAACATGCTTTACCATCACCATAGCAAATACAACATGCTTTAACATCACCATAGCAAATACAACATGCTTTACCATCACCATAGCAAATACAACACGCTTTACCATCACCATAGCAATTACAACACGCTTTACCATCACCATAGCAAATACAACACGCTTTACCATCACCATAGCAATTACAACACGCTTTACCATCACCATAGCAAATACAACATGCTTTACCATCACCATAGCAAATACAACATGCTTTAACATCACCATAGCAAATACAACATGCTTTACCATCACCATAGCAAATACAACACGCTTTACCATCACCATAGCAATTACAACACGCTTTACCATCACCATCGCAAATACAACACACTTTACCATTACCATAGCAAATACAACACGCTTTACCATCACCATCGCAAATACAACACGCTTTACCATCATCATAGCAAATACAACATGCTTTACCATTACCATAGCAAATACAACACGCTTTACCATTACCATAGCAAATACAACACGCTTTACCATCACCATCGCAAATACAACACACTTTACCATTACCATAGCAAATACAACATGCTTTACCATCACCATCGCAAAGACAACACGCTTTACCATCACCATAGCAAATACAACACGCTTTACCATCATCATAGCAAATACAACATGCTTTAACATCATCATAGCAAATACAACATGCTTTAACATCACCATAGCAAATACAACACGCTTTACCATTACCATAGCAAATACAACACGCTTTACCATCACCATCGCAAAGACAACATGCTTTACCATCATCATAGCAAATACAACACGCTTTACCATCACCATAGCAAATACAACACGCTTTACCATCATCATAGCAAATACAACACGATTTACCATTACCATAGCAAATACAACACGCTTTACCATCACCATAGCAAATACAACACGCTTTACCATCATCATAGCAAATACAACACGCTTTACCATTACCATAGCAAATACAACACGCTTTACCATCATCATAGCAAATACAACACACTTTACCATTACCATAGCAAATACAACACGCTTTACCATCACCATCGCAAAGACAACACGCTTTACCATCACCATAGCAAATACAACACGCTTTACCATCACCATAGCAAATACAACACGCTTTACCATCATCATAGCAAATACAACATGCTTTACCATCATCATAGCAAATACAACATGCTTTACCATCACCATAGCAAATACAACATGCTTTACCATCACCATAGCAAATACAACATGCTTTACCATCACCATCGCAATTACAACACGCTTTACCATCACCATAGCAAATACAACATGCTTTACCATCACCATAGCAAATACAACACGCTTTACCATCACCATAGCAAATACAACATGCTTTACCATCACCATAGCAAATACAACATGCTTTACCATCACCATCGCAATTACAACACGCTTTCCCATCACCATCGCAAATACAACATGCTTTACCATCACCATAGCAAATACAACACGCTTTACCATCACCATAGCAAATACAACACGCTTTACCATCACCATAGCAATTACAACACGCTTTACCATCACCATCGCAAATACAACACGCTTTACCATCACCATAGCAATTACAACATGCTTTAACATCACCATAGCAAATACAACATGCTTTACCATCACCATAGCAAATACAACACGCTTTACCATCACCATAGCAATTACAACACGCTTTACCATCACCATAGCAAATACAACATGCTTTAACATCACCATAGCAAATACAACATGCTTTACCATCACCATAGCAAATACAACACGCTTTAACATCACCATAGCAAATACAACATGCTTTACCATCACCATAGCAAATACAACACGCTTTACCATCACCATAGCAATTACAACACGCTTTACCATCACCATAGCAAATACAACATGCTTTACCATCACCATCGCAAATACAACATGCTTTACCATCACCATAGCAAATACAACACGCTTTACCATCACCACAGCAAATACAACACGCTTTACCATCATCATAGCAAATACAACATGCTTTACCATCATCATAGCAAATACAACATGCTTTACCATCACCATAGCAAATACAACATGCTTTACCATCACCATAGCAAATACAACATGCTTTACCATCACCATCGCAATTACAACACGCTTTACCATCACCATAGCAAATACAACATGCTTTACCATCACCATAGCAAATACAACACGCTTTACCATCACCATAGCAAATACAACATGCTTTACCATCACCATAGCAAATACAACATGCTTTACCATCACCATCGCAATTACAACACGCTTTCCCATCACCATCGCAAATACAACATGCTTTACCATCACCATAGCAAATACAACACGCTTTACCATCACCATAGCAAATACAACACGCTTTACCATCACCATAGCAATTACAACACGCTTTACCATCACCATCGCAAATACAACACGCTTTACCATCACCATAGCAATTACAACATGCTTTAACATCACCATAGCAAATACAACATGCTTTACCATCACCATAGCAAATACAACACGCTTTACCATCACCATAGCAATTACAACACGCTTTACCATCACCATAGCAAATACAACATGCTTTAACATCACCATAGCAAATACAACATGCTTTACCATCACCATAGCAAATACAACACGCTTTAACATCACCATAGCAAATACAACACGCTTTAACATCACCATAGCAAATACAACATGCTTTACCATCACCATAGCAAATACAACATGCTTTAACATCACCATAGCAAATACAACATGCTTTACCATCACCATAGCAAATACAACACGCTTTACCATCACCATAGCAATTACAACACGCTTTACCATCACCATAGCAAATACAACACGCTTTACCATCACCATAGCAATTACAACACGCTTTACCATCACCATAGCAAATACAACATGCTTTACCATCACCATCGCAAATACAACACGCTTTAACATCACCATAGCAAATACAACATGCTTTACCATCACCATAGCAAATACAACACGCTTTACCATCACCATAGCAATTACAACACGCTTTACCATCACCATAGCAAATACAACATGCTTTACCATCACCATCGCAAATACAACATGCTTTACCATCACCATAGCAAATACAACACGCTTTACCATCACCACAGCAAATACAACACGCTTTACCATCACCATAGCAAATACAACACGCTTTACCATCACCATAGCAAATACAACACGCTTTACCATCATCATAGCAAATACAACACGCTTTACCATTACCATAGCAAATACAACACGCTTTACCATCACCACAGCAAATACAACACACTTTTCCATCATCATAGCAAATACAACACGCTTTACCATCACCATCGCAAATACAACACGCTTTACCATCACCATAGCAAATACAACACGCTTTACCATCACCATAGCAAATACAACACGCTTTACCATCACCATAGCAAATACAACACGCTTTACCATCACCATAGCAAATACAACACGCTTTACCATCACCATAGCAAATACAACACGCTTTACCATCACCATAGCAAATACAACACGCTTTACCATCATCATAGCAAATACAACACACTTTACCATCACCACAGCAAATACAACACACTTTACCATCATCATAGCAAATACAACACGCTTTACCATCACCATAGCAAATACAACACGCTTTACCATCACCATAGCAAATACAACACGCTTTACCATCACCATAGCAAATACAACACGCTTTACCATCACCATCGCAAAGACAACACGCTTTACCATCACCATCGCAAATACAACACACTTTACCATCACCATCGCAAATACAACACGCTTTACCATCACCATAGCAAATACAACACGCTTTACCATTATCATAGCAAATACAACACGCTTTACCATCACCATAGCAAATACAACATGCTTTACCATCACCATCGCAAATACAACACGCTTTACCATTATCATAGCAAATACAACACGCTTTACCATCACCATCGCAAATACAACACGCTTTACCATTATCATTGCAAATACAACACGCTTTACCATTATCATAGCAAATACAACACGCTTTACCATCACCATCGCAAATACAACACGCTTTACCATTATCATAGCAAATACAACACGCTTTACCATCACCATAGCAAATACAACACGCTTTACCATCACCATCGCAAATACAACACGCTTTACCATTATCATAGCAAATACTACACGCTTTACCATCACCATCGCAAATACAACACGCTTTACCATTATCATAGCAAATACAACACGCTTTACCATCACCATAGCAAATACAACACGCTTTACCATCACCATAGCAAATACAACACGCTTTACCATCACCATAGCAAATACAACACGCTTTACCATCACCATAGCAAATACAACACGCTTTACCATCACCATCGCAAATACAACACGCTTTACCATTATCATAGCAAATACAACACGCTTTACCATCACCATAGCAAATACAACACGCTTTACCATCACCATAGCAAATACAACACGCTTTACCATCACCATAGCAAATACAACACACTTTACCATCACCATAGCAAATACAACACGCTTTAACATCACCATAGCAAATACAACACGCTTTACCATCATCATAGCAAATACAACACGCTTTACCATTACCAGAGCAAATACAACACGCTTTACCATTACCATAGCAAATACAACACACTTTACCATTACCATAGCAAATACAACACGCTTTACCATCATCATAGCAAATACAACACGCTTTACCATTACCAGAGCAAATACAACACGCTTTACCATTACCATAGCAAATACAACACGCTTTACCATTACCATAGCAAATACAACACACTTTACCATTACCATAGCAAATACAACACGCTTTACCATCATCATAGCAAATACAACACGCTTTACCATTACCAGAGCAAATACAACACGCTTTACCATTACCATAGCAAATACAACACGCTTTACCATTACCATAGCAAATACAACACGCTTTACCATTACCATAGCAAATACAACACACTTTACCATCACCACAGCAAATACAACACACTTTACCATCACCATAGCAAATACAACACGCTTTACCATCACCATAGCAAATACAACACGCTTTACCATCACCATAGCAAATACAACATGCTTTACCATCACCATAGCAAATACAATAAGCTTTACCATCATCATAGCAAATACAACACGCTTTACCATCACCATAGCAAATACAACACGCTTTACCATCACCATAGCAAATACAACATGCTTTACCATCACCATAGCAAATACAATACGCTTTACCATCATCATAGCAAATACAACACGCTTTACCATCACCATAGCAAATACAACACGCTTTACCATTACCATAGCAAATACAACACGCTTTACCATTATCATAGCAAATACAACACGCTTTACCATCATCATAGCAAATACAACACACTTTACCATTACCATAGCAAATACAACACGCTTTACCATCACCATAGCAAATACAACACGCTTTACCATCACCATAGCAATTACAACACGCTTTACCATCACCATAGCAAATACAACATGCTTTACCATCACCATCGCAAATACAACACGCTTTAACATCACCATAGCAAATACAACATGCTTTACCATCACCATAGCAAATACAACACGCTTTACCATCACCATAGCAATTACAACACGCTTTACCATCACCATAGCAAATACAACATGCTTTACCATCACCATCGCAAATACAACATGCTTTACCATCACCATAGCAAATACAACACGCTTTACCATCACCACAGCAAATACAACACGCTTTACCATCATCATAGCAAATACAACATGCTTTACCATCATCATAGCAAATACAACATGCTTTACCATCACCATAGCAAATACAACATGCTTTACCATCACCATAGCAAATACAACATGCTTTACCATCACCATCGCAATTACAACACGCTTTACCATCACCATAGCAAATACAACATGCTTTACCATCACCATAGCAAATACAACACGCTTTACCATCACCATAGCAAATACAACATGCTTTACCATCACCATAGCAAATACAACATGCTTTACCATCACCATCGCAATTACAACACGCTTTCCCATCACCATCGCAAATACAACATGCTTTACCATCACCATAGCAAATACAACACGCTTTACCATCACCATAGCAAATACAACACGCTTTACCATCACCATAGCAATTACAACACGCTTTACCATCACCATCGCAAATACAACACGCTTTACCATCACCATAGCAATTACAACATGCTTTAACATCACCATAGCAAATACAACATGCTTTACCATCACCATAGCAAATACAACACGCTTTACCATCACCATAGCAATTACAACACGCTTTACCATCACCATAGCAAATACAACATGCTTTAACATCACCATAGCAAATACAACATGCTTTACCATCACCATAGCAAATACAACACGCTTTAACATCACCATAGCAAATACAACACGCTTTAACATCACCATAGCAAATACAACATGCTTTACCATCACCATAGCAAATACAACATGCTTTAACATCACCATAGCAAATACAACATGCTTTACCATCACCATAGCAAATACAACACGCTTTACCATCACCATAGCAATTACAACACGCTTTACCATCACCATAGCAAATACAACACGCTTTACCATCACCATAGCAATTACAACACGCTTTACCATCACCATAGCAAATACAACATGCTTTACCATCACCATAGCAAATACAACACGCTTTACCATCACCATAGCAATTACAACACGCTTTACCATCACCATAGCAAATACAACATGCTTTACCATCACCATCGCAAATACAACACGCTTTACCATCACCATAGCAATTACAACACGCTTTACCATCACCATAGCAATTACAACACGCTTTACCATCACCATAGCAAATACAACATGCTTTACCATCACCATCGCAAATACAACACGCTTTACCATCACCATAGCAAATACAACACGCTTTACCATCACCATAGCAATTACAACACGCTTTAACATCACCATAGCAAATACAACATGCTTTACCATCACCATAGCAAATACAACACGCTTTACCATCACCATAGCAATTACAACACGCTTTACCATCACCATAGCAAATACAACATGCTTTACCATCACCATCGCAAATACAACATGCTTTACCATCACCATAGCAAATACAACACGCTTTACCATCACCACAGCAAATACAACACGCTTTACCATCACCATAGCAAATACAACACGCTTTACCATCACCATAGCAAATACAACACGCTTTACCATCATCATAGCAAATACAACACGCTTTACCATTACCATAGCAAATACAACACGCTTTACCATCACCACAGCAAATACAACACACTTTACCATCATCATAGCAAATACAACACGCTTTACCATCACCATAGCAAATACAACACGCTTTACCATCACCATAGCAAATACAACACGCTTTACCATCACCATAGCAAATACAACACGCTTTACCATCACCATAGCAAATACAACACGCTTTACCATCATCATAGCAAATACAACACACTTTACCATCACCACAGCAAATACAACACACTTTACCATCATCATAGCAAATACAACACGCTTTACCATCACCATAGCAAATACAACACGCTTTACCATCACCATAGCAAATACAACACGCTTTACCATCACCATAGCAAATACAACACGCTTTACCATCACCATCGCAAAGACAACACGCTTTACCATCACCATCGCAAATACAACACACTTTACCATCACCATCGCAAATACAACACGCTTTACCATCACCATAGCAAATACAACACGCTTTACCATTATCATAGCAAATACAACACGCTTTACCATCACCATAGCAAATACAACATGCTTTACCATCACCATCGCAAATACAACACGCTTTACCATTATCATAGCAAATACAACACGCTTTACCATCACCATAGCAAATACAACATGCTTTACCATCACCATCGCAAATACAACACGCTTTACCATTATCATTGCAAATACAACACGCTTTACCATTATCATAGCAAATACAACACGCTTTACCATCACCATCGCAAATACAACACGCTTTACCATTATCATAGCAAATACAACACGCTTTACCATCACCATAGCAAATACAACACGCTTTACCATCACCATCGCAAATACAACACGCTTTACCATTATCATAGCAAATACAACACGCTTTACCATCACCATCGCAAATACAACACGCTTTACCATTATCATAGCAAATACAACACGCTTTACCATCACCATAGCAAATACAACACGCTTTACCATCACCATAGCAAATACAACACGCTTTACCATCACCATAGCAAATACAACACGCTTTACCATCACCATAGCAAATACAACACGCTTTACCATCACCATCGCAAATACAACACGCTTTACCATTATCATAGCAAATACAACACGCTTTACCATCACCATAGCAAATACAACACGCTTTACCATCACCATAGCAAATACAACACGCTTTACCATCACCATAGCAAATACAACACACTTTACCATCACCATAGCAAATACAACACGCTTTAACATCACCATAGCAAATACAACACGCTTTACCATCATCATAGCAAATACAACACGCTTTACCATTACCAGAGCAAATACAACACGCTTTACCATCATCATAGCAAATACAACACGCTTTACCATTACCATAGCAAATACAACACACTTTACCATCACCACAGCAAATACAACACACTTTACCATCACCATAGCAAATACAACACGCTTTACCATCACCATAGCAAATACAACACGCTTTACCATCACCATAGCAAATACAACATGCTTTACCATCACCATAGCAAATACAATAAGCTTTACCATCATCATAGCAAATACAACACGCTTTACCATCACCATAGCAAATACAACACGCTTTACCATCACCATAGCAAATACAACATGCTTTACCATCACCATAGCAAATACAATACGCTTTACCATCATCATAGCAAATACAACACGCTTTACCATCACCATAGCAAATACAACACGCTTTACCATTACCATAGCAAATACAACACGCTTTACCATTATCATAGCAAATACAACACGCTTTACCATCATCATAGCAAATACAACACACTTTACCATTACCATAGCAAATACAACACGCTTTACCATCACCATCGCAAATACAACACGCTTTACCATCACCATCGCAAAGACAACACGCTTTACCATCATCATAGCAAATACAACACGCTTTACCATTACCATAGCAAATACAACACGCTTTACCATTACCATAGCAAATACAACACGCTTTACCATCACCATCGCAAATACAACATGCTTTACCATTACCATAGCAAATACAACACGCTTTACCATTACCATAGCAAATACAACACACTTTACCATTACCATAGCAAATACAACACGCTTTACCATCACCATCGCAAATACAACATGCTTTACCATTACCATAGCAAATACAACACGCTTTACCATCACCATCGCAAATACAACACACTTTACCATTACCATAGCAAATACAACACGCTTTACCATCACCATCGCAAAGACAACACGCTTTACCATCACCATAGCAAATACAACACGCTTTACCATCATCATAGCAAATTCAACATGCTTTACCATTACCATAGCAAATACAACACGCTTTACCATTACCATAGCAAATACAACACGCTTTACCATCACCATCGCAAATACAACATGCTTTACCATTACCATAGCAAATACAACACGCTTTACCATCACCATCGCAAATACAACACACTTTACCATTACCATAGCAAATACAACACGCTTTACCATCATCATAGCAAATACAACATGCTTTACCATTACCATAGCAAATACAACACGCTTTACCATCACCATCGCAAATACAACACACTTTACCATTACCATAGCAAATACAACACGCTTTACCATCACCATCGCAAATACAACATGCTTTACCATTACCATAGCAAATACAACACGCTTTACCATCACCATCGCAAATACAACACACTTTACCATTACCATAGCAAATACAACACGCTTTACCATCACCATCGCAAAGACAACACGCTTTACCATCACCATAGCAAATACAACACGCTTTACCATCATCATAGCAAATACAACATGCTTTACCATCATCATAGCAAATACAACATGCTTTAACATCACCATAGCAAATACAACACGCTTTACCATCACCATCGCAAAGACAACATGCTTTACCATCATCATAGCAAATACAACACGCTTTACCATCACCATAGCAAATACAACACGCTTTACCATCATCATAGCAAATACAACAAGCTTTACCATTACCATAGCAAATACAACACGCTTTACCATCACCATCGCAAAGACAACACGCTTTACCATCATCATAGCAAATACAACACGCTTTACCATCACCATAGCAAATACAACACACTTTACCATCACCATAGCAAATACAACACGCTTTACCATCATCATAGCAAATACAACACGCTTTACCATCACCATAGCAAATACAACACGCTTTACCATCATCATAGCAAATACAACACACTTTACCATTACCATAGCAAATACAACACGCTTTACCATCACCATCGCAAAGACAACACGCTTTACCATCATCATAGCAAATACAACATGCTTTTCCATCATCATAGCAAATACAACATGCTTTACCATCACCATAGCAAATACAACATGCTTTACCATCACCATAGCAAATACAACATGCTTTACCATCACCATCGCAATTACAACACGCTTTACCATCACCATAGCAAATACAACATGCTTTACCATCACCATAGCAAATACAACACGCTTTACCATCACCATAGCAAATACAACATGCTTTACCATCACCATAGCAAATACAACATGCTTTACCATCACCATCGCAATTATAACACGCTTTACCATCACCATCGCAAATACAACATGCTTTACCATCACCATAGCAAATACAACACGCTTTACCATCACCATAGCAAATACAACACGCTTTACCATCACCATAGCAATTACAACACGCTTTACCATCACCATCGCAAATACAACACGCTTTACCATCACCATAGCAATTACAACATGCTTTAACATCACCATAGCAAATACAACATGCTTTACCATCACCATAGCAAATACAACACGCTTTACCATCACCATAGCAATTACAACACGCTTTACCATCACCATAGCAAATACAACATGCTTTACCATCACCATCGCAAATACAACATGCTTTACCATCACCATAGCAAATACAACACGCTTTACCATCATCATAGCAAATACAACACGCTTTACCATCACCATAGCAAATACAACATGCTTTACCATCACCATAGCAAATACAACACGCTTTACCATCATCATAGCAAATACAACACGCTTTACCATCACCATAGCAAATACAACACGCTTTACCATCATCATAGCAAATACAACACGCTTTACCATCACCATAGCAAATACAACACGCTTTACCATCACCATAGCAAATACAACACGCTTTACCATCACCATAGCAAATACAACACGCTTTACCATCACCATAGCAAATACAACACGCTTTACCATCACCATAGCAAATACAACACGCTTTACCATCACCATAGCAAATACAACACGCTTTACCATCACCATAGCAAATACAACACGCTTTACCATCACCATAGCAAATACAACACACTTTACCATCATCATAGCAAATACAACACGCTTTACCATCACCATAGCAAATACAACACGCTTTACCATCACCATAGCAAATACAACACGCTTTACCATCATCATAGCAAATACAACACGCTTTTCCATCACCATAGCAAATACAACACGCTTTACCATCACCATAGCAAATACAACACGCTTTACCATCACCATAGCAAATACAACACGCTTTACCATCATCATAGCAAATACAACACGCTTTACCATCACCATAGCAAATACAACACGCTTTACCATCATCATAGCAAATACAACACGCTTTACCATCACCATAGCAAATACAACACGCTTTACCATCACCATAGCAAATACAACACGCTTTACCATCATCATAGCAAATACAACACGCTTTACCATCACCATAGCAAATACAACACGCTTTACCATCACCATAGCAAATACAACACGCTTTACCATCACCATAGCAAATACAACACGCTTTACCATCACCATAGCAAATACAACACGCTTTACCATCACCATAGCAAATACAACACACTTTACCATCACCATAGCAAAGACAACACGCTTTACCATCACCATAGCAAATACAACATGCTTTACCATCACCATAGCAAATACAACACGCTTTACCATCATCATAGCAAATACAACACGCTTTACCATCACCATAGCAAATACAACACGCTTTACCATCACCATAGCAAATACAACACGCTTTACCATCACCATAGCAAATACAACACGCTTTACCATCATCATAGCAAATACAACACACTTTACCATCACCATAGCAAATACAACACGCTTTACCATCACCATAGCAAATACAACACGCTTTACCATCATCATAGCAAATACAACACGCTTTACCATCACCATCGCAAAGACAACACGCTTTACCATCACCAAAGTAAAGACAACACACTTTACCATTACCATAGCAAATACAACACACTTTACAATCACCATAGCAAATACAACACGCTTTACCATCACCATAGTAAATACAACACGCTTTACCATCACCATAGCAAATACAACACGCTTTACCATCACCATAGCAAATACAACATGCTTTACCATCACCATAGCAAATACAACACGCTTTACCATCATCATAGCAAATACAACACGCTTTACCATCACCATAGCAAATACAACACGCTTTACCATCACCATAGCAAATACAACACGCTTTACCATCATCATAGCAAATACAACACGCTTTACCATCATCATAGCAAATACAACACACTTTACCATCACCATAGCAAATACAACACGCTTTACCATCACCATCGCAAAGACAACACGCTTTACCATGACCATCGCAAATACAACACACTTTACCATCACCATAGCAAATACAACACGCTTTACCATTACCCTAGCAAATACAACACACTTTACCATCACCACAGCAAATACAACACACTTTACCATCACCATAGCAAATACAACACGCTTTACCATCACCATAGCAAATACAACACGCTTTACCATCACCATAGCAAATACAACACGCTTTACCATCATCATAGCAAATACAACACACTTTACCATCACCATAGCAAATACAACACGCTTTACCATCACCATAGCAAATACAACACGCTTTGCCATCACCATAGCAAATACAACACACTTTACCATCACCATAGCAAATACAACACGCTTTACCATCACCATAGCAAATACAACACGCTTTACCATCACCATAGCAAATACAACACGCTTTACCATCATCATAGCAAATACAACACGCTTTACCATCATCATAGCAAATACAACACACTTTACCATCACCACAGCAAATACAACACACTTTACCATCACCATAGCAAATACAACACGCTTTACTATCACCATATCAAATACAACACGCTTTACCATCATCATAGCAAATACAACACGCTTTACCATTACCATAGCAAATACAACACGCTTTACCATCACCACAGCAAATACAAAACACTTTACCATCATCATAGCAAATACAACACGCTTTACCATCACCATAGCAAATACAACACGCTTTACCATCACCATAGCAAATACAACACGCTTTACCATCACCATAGCAAATACAACACGCTTTACCATCACCATAGCAAATACAACACGCTTTACCATCATCATAGCAAATACAACACACTTTACCATCACCACAGCAAATACAACACACTTTACCATCATCATAGCAAATACAACACGCTTTACCATCACCATAGCAAATACAACACGCTTTACCATCACCATAGCAAATACAACACGCTTTACCATCACCATAGCAAATACAACACGCTTTACCATCACCATCGCAAAGACAACACGCTTTACCATCACCATCGCTAATACAACACACTTTACCATCACCATCGCAAATACAACACGCTTTACCATCACCATAGCAAATACAACACGCTTTACCATTATCATAGCAAATACAACACGCTTTACCATCAGCATCGCAAATACAACACGCTTTACCATTATCATAGCAAATACAACACGCTTTACCATCACCATAGCAAATACAACACGCTTTACCATCACCATAGCAAATACAACACGCTTTACCATCACCATAGCAAATACAACACACTTTACCATCACCATAGCAAATACAACACGCTTTACCATCACCATAGCAAATACAACACGCTTTACCATCACCATAGCAAATACAACACGCTTTACCATCACCATAGCAAATACAACACGCTTTACCATCACCATAGCAAATACAACACACTTTACCATCACCATAGCAAATACAACACGCTTTACCATCACCATAGCAAATACAACAAACTTTACCATTACCATAGCAAATACAACACGCTTTACCATTACCATAGCAAATACAACACACTTTACCATTACCATAGCAAATACAACACGCTTTACCATCACCATCGCAAATACAACATGCTTTACCATTACCATAGCAAATACAACACGCTTTACCATCACCATCGCAAATACAACACACTTTACCATTACCATAGCAAATACAACACGCTTTACCATCACCATCGCAAAGACAACACGCTTTACCATCACCATAGCAAATACAACACGCTTTACCATCATCATAGCAAATTCAACATGCTTTACCATTACCATAGCAAATACAACACGCTTTACCATTACCATAGCAAATACAACACGCTTTACCATCACCATCGCAAATACAACATGCTTTACCATTACCATAGCAAATACAACACGCTTTACCATCACCATCGCAAATACAACACACTTTACCATTACCATAGCAAATACAACACGCTTTACCATCACCATCGCAAATACAACACGCTTTACCATCATCATAGCAAATACAACATGCTTTACCATTACCATAGCAAATACAACACGCTTTACCATTACCATAGCAAATACAACACGCTTTACCATCACAATCGCAAATACAACACACTTTACCATTACCATAGCAAATACAACACGCTTTACCATCACCATCGCAAAGACAACACGCTTTACCATCACCATAGCAAATACAACACGCTTTACCATCATCATAGCAAATACAACATGCTTTACCATCATCATAGCAAATACAACATGCTTTAACATCACCATAGCAAATACAACACGCTTTACCATTACCATAGCAAATACAACACGCTTTACCATCACCATCGCAAAGACAACATGCTTTACCATCATCATAGCAAATACAACACGCTTTACCATCACCATAGCAAATACAACACGCTTTACCATCATCATAGCAAATACAACACGCTTTACCATTACCATAGCAAATACAACACGCTTTACCATCACCATCGCAAAGACAACACGCTTTACCATCATCATAGCAAATACAACACGCTTTACCATCACCATAGCAAATACAACACACTTTACCATCACCATAGCAAATACAACACGCTTTACCATCATCATAGCAAATACAACACGCTTTACCATCACCATAGCAAATACAACACGCTTTACCATCATCATAGCAAATACAACACACTTTACCATTACCATAGCAAATACAACACGCTTTACCATCACCATCGCAAAGACAACACGCTTTACCATCACCATAGCAAATACAACACGCTTTACCATCACCATAGCAAATACAACACGCTTTACCATCATCATAGCAAATACAACATGCTTTACCATCATCATAGCAAATACAACATGCTTTACCATCACCATAGCAAATACAACATGCTTTACCATCACCATAGCAAATACAACATGCTTTACCATCACCATCGCAATTACAACACGCTTTACCATCACCATCGCAAATACAACATGCTTTACCATCACCATAGCAAATACAACACGCTTTACCATCACCATCGCAAATACAACATGCTTTACCATCACCATAGCAAATACAACATGCTTTACCATCACCATCGCAATTACAACACGCTTTCCCATCACCATCGCAAATACAACATGCTTTACCATCACCATAGCAAATACAACACGCTTTACCATCACCATAGCAAATACAACACGCTTTACCATCACCATAGCAATTACAACACGCTTTACCATCACCATCGCAAATACAACACGCTTTACAATCACCATAGCAATTACAACATGCTTTAACATCACCATAGCAAATACAACATGCTTTACCATCACCATAGCAAATACAACACGCTTTACCATCACCATAGCAATTACAACACGCTTTACCATCACCATAGCAATTACAACACGCTTTACCATCACCATAGCAAATACAACATGCTTTACCATCACCATCGCAAATACAACACGCTTTAACATCACCATAGCAAATACAACATGCTTTACCATCACCATAGCAAATACAACACGCTTTACCATCACCATAGCAATTACAACACGCTTTACCATCACCATAGCAAATACAACACGCTTTACCATCACCATCGCAAATACAACACACTTTACCATTACCATAGCAAATACAACACGCTTTACCATCACCATCGCAAATACAACACGCTTTACCATCATCATAGCAAATACAACACGCTTTACCATCACCATAGCAAATACAACACGCTTTACCATCATCATAGCAAATACAACAAGCTTTACCATCACCATAGCAAATACAACACGCTTTACCATCACCATAGCAATTACAACACGCTTTACCATCACCATAGCAAATACAACATGCTTTAACATCACCATAGCAAATACAACATGCTTTACCATCACCATAGCAAATACAACACGCTTTAACATCACCATAGCAAATACAACACGCTTTAACATCACCATAGCAAATACAACATGCTTTACCATCACCATAGCAAATACAACATGCTGTAACATCACCATAGCAAATACAACATGCTTTACCATCACCATAGCAAATACAACACGCTTTACCATCACCATAGCAATTACAACACGCTTTACCATCACCATAGCAAATACAACACGCTTTACCATCACCATAGCAATTACAACATGCTTTACCATCACCATAGCAAATACAACATGCTTTACCATCACCATCGCAAATACAACACGCTTTAACATCACCATAGCAAATACAACATGCTTTACCATCACCATAGCAAATACAACACGCTTTACCATCACCATAGCAATTACAACACGCTTTACCATCACCATAGCAAATACAACACGCTTTACCATCACCATCGCAAATACAACACACTTTACCATTACCATAGCAAATACAACACGCTTTACCATCACCATCGCAAATACAACACGCTTTACCATCATCATAGCAAATACAACATGCTTTACCATTACCATAGCAAATACAACACGCTTTACCATTACCATAGCAAATACAACACGCTTTACCATCACCATCGCAAATACAACACACTTTACCATTACCATAGCAAATACAACATGCTTTACCATCACCATCGCAAAGACAACACGCTTTACCATCACCATAGCAAATACAACACGCTTTACCATCATCATAGCAAATACAACATGCTTTACCATCATCATAGCAAATACAACATGCTTTAACATCACCATAGCAAATACAACACGCTTTACCATTACCATAGCAAATACAACACGCTTTACCATCACCATCGCAAAGACAACATGCTTTACCATCATCATAGCAAATACAACACGCTTTACCATCACCATAGCAAATACAACACGCTTTACCATCATCATAGCAAATACAACACGATTTACCATTACCATAGCAAATACAACACGCTTTACCATCACCATAGCAAATACAACACGCTTTACCATCATCATAGCAAATACAACACGCTTTACCATTACCATAGCAAATACAACACGCTTTACCATCATCATAGCAAATACAACACACTTTACCATTACCATAGCAAATACAACACGCTTTACCATCACCATCGCAAAGACAACACGCTTTACCATCACCATAGCAAATACAACACGCTTTACCATCACCATAGCAAATACAACACGCTTTACCATCATCATAGCAAATACAACATGCTTTACCATCATCATAGCAAATACAACATGCTTTACCATCACCATAGCAAATACAACATGCTTTACCATCACCATAGCAAATACAACATGCTTTACCATCACCATCGCAATTACAAAACGCTTTACCATCACCATAGCAAATACAACATGCTTTACCATCACCATAGCAAATACAACACGCTTTACCATCACCATAGCAAATACAACATGCTTTACCATCACCATAGCAAATACAACATGCTTTACCATCACCATCGCAATTACAACACGCTTTCCCATCACCATCGCAAATACAACATGCTTTACCATCACCATAGCAAATACAACACGCTTTACCATCACCATAGCAAATACAACACGCTTTACCATCACCATAGCAATTACAACACGCTTTACCATCACCATCGCAAATACAACACGCTTTACCATCACCATAGCAATTACAACATGCTTTAACATCACCATAGCAAATACAACATGCTTTACCATCACCATAGCAAATACAACACGCTTTACCATCACCATAGCAATTACAACACGCTTTACCATCACCATAGCAAATACAACATGCTTTAACATCACCATAGCAAATACAACATGCTTTACCATCACCATAGCAAATACAACACGCTTTAACATCACCATAGCAAATACAACATGCTTTACCATCACCATAGCAAATACAACACGCTTTACCATCACCATAGCAATTACAACACGCTTTACCATCACCATAGCAAATACAACATGCTTTACCATCACCATCGCAAATACAACATGCTTTACCATCACCATAGCAAATACAACACGCTTTACCATCACCACAGCAAATACAACACGCTTTACCATCATCATAGCAAATACAACATGCTTTACCATCATCATAGCAAATACAACATGCTTTACCATCACCATAGCAAATACAACATGCTTTACCATCACCATAGCAAATACAACATGCTTTACCATCACCATCGCAATTACAACACGCTTTACCATCACCATAGCAAATACAACATGCTTTACCATCACCATAGCAAATACAACACGCTTTACCATCACCATAGCAAATACAACATGCTTTACCATCACCATAGCAAATACAACATGCTTTACCATCACCATCGCAATTACAACACGCTTTCCCATCACCATCGCAAATACAACATGCTTTACCATCACCATAGCAAATACAACACGCTTTACCATCACCATAGCAAATACAACACGCTTTACCATCACCATAGCAATTACAACACGCTTTACCATCACCATCGCAAATACAACACGCTTTACCATCACCATAGCAATTACAACATGCTTTAACATCACCATAGCAAATACAACATGCTTTACCATCACCATAGCAAATACAACACGCTTTACCATCACCATAGCAATTACAACACGCTTTACCATCACCATAGCAAATACAACATGCTTTAACATCACCATAGCAAATACAACATGCTTTACCATCACCATAGCAAATACAACACGCTTTAACATCACCATAGCAAATACAACACGCTTTAACATCACCATAGCAAATACAACATGCTTTACCATCACCATAGCAAATACAACATGCTTTAACATCACCATAGCAAATACAACATGCTTTACCATCACCATAGCAAATACAACACGCTTTACCATCACCATAGCAATTACAACACGCTTTACCATCACCATAGCAAATACAACACGCTTTACCATCACCATAGCAAATACAACACGCTTTACCATCACCATAGCAATTACAACATGCTTTACCATCACCATAGCAAATACAACATGCTTTACCATCACCATCGCAAATACAACACGCTTTAACATCACCATAGCAAATACAACATGCTTTACCATCACCATAGCAAATACAACACGCTTTACCATCACCATAGCAATTACAACACGCTTTACCATCACCATAGCAAATACAACATGCTTTACCATCACCATCGCAAATACAACATGCTTTACCATCACCATAGCAAATACAACACGCTTTACCATCACCACAGCAAATACAACACGCTTTACCATCACCATAGCAAATACAACACGCTTTACCATCACCATAGCAAATACAACACGCTTTACCATCATCATAGCAAATACAACACGCTTTACCATTACCATAGCAAATACAACACGCTTTACCATCACCACAGCAAATACAACACACTTTTCCATCATCATAGCAAATACAACACGCTTTACCATCACCATAGCAAATACAACACGCTTTACCATCACCATAGCAAATACAACACGCTTTACCATCACCATAGCAAATACAACACGCTTTACCATCACCATAGCAAATACAACACGCTTTACCATCATCATAGCAAATACAACACACTTTACCATCACCACAGCAAATACAACACGCTTTACCATCATCATAGCAAATACAACACACTTTACCATCACCACAGCAAATACAACACGCTTTACCATCATCATAGCAAATACAACACGCTTTACCATCACCATAGCAAATACAACACGCTTTACCATCACCATAGCAAATACAACACGCTTTACCATCACCATAGCAAATACAACACGCTTTACCATCACCATCGCAAAGACAACACGCTTTACCATCACCATCGCAAATACAACACACTTTACCATCACCATCGCAAATACAACACGCTTTACCATCACCATAGCAAATACAACACGCTTTACCATTATCATAGCAAATACAACACGCTTTACCATCACCATAGCAAATACAACATGCTTTACCATCACCATCGCAAATACAACACGCTTTACCATTATCATAGCAAATACAACACGCTTTACCATCACCATCGCAAATACAACACGCTTTACCATTATCATTGCAAATACAACACGCTTTACCATTATCATAGCAAATACAACACGCTTTACCATCACCATCGCAAATACAACACGCTTTACCATTATCATAGCAAATACAACACGCTTTACCATCACCATAGCAAATACAACACGCTTTACCATCACCATCGCAAATACAACACGCTTTACCATTATCATAGCAAATACTACACGCTTTACCATCACCATCGCAAATACAACACGCTTTACCATTATCATAGCAAATACAACACGCTTTACCATCACCATAGCAAATACAACACGCTTTACCATCACCATAGCAAATACAACACGCTTTACCATCACCATAGCAAATACAACACGCTTTACCATCACCATAGCAAATACAACACGCTTTACCATCACCATCGCAAATACAACACGCTTTACCATTATCATAGCAAATACAACACGCTTTACCATCACCATAGCAAATACAACACGCTTTACCATCACCATAGCAAATACAACACGCTTTACCATCACCATAGCAAATACAACACACTTTACCATCACCATAGCAAATACAACACGCTTTAACATCACCATAGCAAATACAACACGCTTTACCATCATCATAGCAAATACAACACGCTTTACCATTACCAGAGCAAATACAACACGCTTTACCATCATCATAGCAAATACAACACGCTTTACCATTACCATAGCAAATACAACACACTTTACCATCACCACAGCAAATACAACACACTTTACCATCACCATAGCAAATACAACACGCTTTACCATCACCATAGCAAATACAACACGCTTTACCATCACCATAGCAAATACAACATGCTTTACCATCACCATAGCAAATACAATAAGCGTTTACCATCATCATAGCAAATACAACACGCTTTACCATCACCATAGCAAATACAACACGCTTTACCATCACCATAGCAAATACAACATGCTTTACCATCACCATAGCAAATACAATACGCTTTACCATCATCATAGCAAATACAACACGCTTTACCATCACCATAGCAAATACAACACGCTTTACCATTACCATAGCAAATACAACACGCTTTACCATTATCATAGCAAATACAACACGCT
Organism: Myxine glutinosa; assembly: GCF_964187855.1. Lineage (NCBI taxonomy): Eukaryota > Metazoa > Chordata > Myxini > Myxiniformes > Myxinidae > Myxine > Myxine glutinosa. Next base: position 167,225,174 of record NC_136268.1, on the reverse strand, counting down.
TTACCATCATCATAGCAAATACAACACACTTTACCATTACCATAGCAAATACAACACGCTTTACCATCACCATAGCAAATACAACACGCTTTACCATCACCATAGCAATTACAACACGCTTTACCATCACCATAGCAAATACAACATGCTTTACCATCACCATCGCAAATACAACACGCTTTAACATCACCATAGCAAATACAACATGCTTTACCATCACCATAGCAAATACAACACGCTTTACCATCACCATAGCAATTACAACACGCTTTACCATCACCATAGCAAATACAACATGCTTTACCATCACCATCGCAAATACAACATGCTTTACCATCACCATAGCAAATACAACACGCTTTACCATCACCACAGCAAATACAACACGCTTTACCATCATCATAGCAAATACAACATGCTTTACCATCATCATAGCAAATACAACATGCTTTACCATCACCATAGCAAATACAACATGCTTTACCATCACCATAGCAAATACAACATGCTTTACCATCACCATCGCAATTACAACACGCTTTACCATCACCATAGCAAATACAACATGCTTTACCATCACCATAGCAAATACAACACGCTTTACCATCACCATAGCAAATACAACATGCTTTACCATCACCATAGCAAATACAACATGCTTTACCATCACCATAGCAAATACAACATGCTTTACCATCACCATCGCAATTACAACACGCTTTCCCATCACCATCGCAAATACAACATGCTTTACCATCACCATAGCAAATACAACACGCTTTACCATCACCATAGCAAATACAACACGCTTTACCATCACCATAGCAATTACAACACGCTTTACCATCACCATCGCAAATACAACACGCTTTACCATCACCATAGCAATTACAACATGCTTTAACATCACCATAGCAAATACAACATGCTTTACCATCACCATAGCAAATACAACACGCTTTACCATCACCATAGCAATTACAACACGCTTTACCATCACCATAGCAAATACAACATGCTTTAACATCACCATAGCAAATACAACATGCTTTACCATCACCATAGCAAATACAACACGCTTTAACATCACCATAGCAAATACAACACGCTTTAACATCACCATAGCAAATACAACATGCTTTACCATCACCATAGCAAATACAACATGCTTTAACATCACCATAGCAAATACAACATGCTTTACCATCACCATAGCAAATACAACACGCTTTACCATCACCATAGCAATTACAACACGCTTTACCATCACCATAGCAAATACAACACGCTTTACCATCACCATAGCAATTACAACACGCTTTACCATCATCATAGCAAATACAACATGCTTTACCATCACCATAGCAAATACAACATGCTTTAACATCACCATAGCAAATACAACATGCTTTACCATCACCATAGCAAATACAACACGCTTTACCATCACCATAGCAATTACAACACGCTTTACCATCACCATAGCAAATACAACATGCTTTACCATCACCATCGCAAATACAACATGCTTTACCATCACCATAGCAAATACAACACGCTTTACCATCACCACAGCAAATACAACACGCTTTACCATCACCATAGCAAATACAACACGCTTTACCATCACCATAGCAAATACAACACGCTTTACCATCATCATAGCAAATACAACACGCTTTACCATTACCATAGCAAATACAACACGCTTTACCATCACCACAGCAAATACAACACACTTTACCATCATCATAGCAAATACAACACGCTTTACCATCACCATAGCAAATACAACACGCTTTACCATCACCATAGCAAATACAACACGCTTTACCATCACCATAGCAAATACAACACGCTTTACCATCACCATAGCAAATACAACACGCTTTACCATCATCATAGCAAATACAACACACTTTACCATCACCACAGCAAATACAACACACTTTACCATCATCATAGCAAATACAACACGCTTTACCATCACCATAGCAAATACAACACGCTTTACCATCACCATAGCAAATACAACACGCTTTACCATCACCATAGCAAATACAACACGCTTTACCATCACCATCGCAAAGACAACACGCTTTACCATCACCATCGCAAATACAACACACTTTACCATCACCATCGCAAATACAACACGCTTTACCATCACCATAGCAAATACAACACGCTTTACCATTATCATAGCAAATACAACACGCTTTACCATCACCATAACAAATACAACATGCTTTACCATCACCATCGCAAATACAACACGCTTTACCATTATCATAGCAAATACAACACGCTTTACCATCACCATCGCAAATACAACACGCTTTACCATTATCATTGCAAATACAACACGCTTTACCATTATCATAGCAAATACAACACGCTTTACCATCACCATCGCAAATACAACACGCTTTACCATTATCATAGCAAATACAACACGCTTTACCATCACCATAGCAAATACAACACGCTTTACCATCACCATCGCAAATACAACACGCTTTACCATTATCATAGCAAATACAACACGCTTTAACATCACCATAGCAAATACAACACGCTTTAACATCACCATAGCAAATACAACATGCTTTACCATCACCATAGCAAATACAACATGCTGTAACATCACCATAGCAAATACAACATGCTTTACCATCACCATAGCAAATACAACACGCTTTACCATCACCATAGCAATTACAACACGCTTTACCATCACCATAGCAAATACAACACGCTTTACCATCACCATAGCAATTACAACATGCTTTACCATCACCATAGCAAATACAACATGCTTTACCATCACCATCGCAAATACAACACGCTTTAACATCACCATAGCAAATACAACATGCTTTACCATCACCATAGCAAATACAACACGCTTTACCATCACCATAGCAATTACAACACGCTTTACCATCACCATAGCAAATACAACACGCTTTACCATCACCATCGCAAATACAACACACTTTACCATTACCATAGCAAATACAACACGCTTTACCATCACCATCGCAAATACAACACGCTTTACCATCATCATAGCAAATACAACATGCTTTACCATTACCATAGCAAATACAACACGCTTTACCATTACCATAGCAAATACAACACGCTTTACCATCACCATCGCAAATACAACACACTTTACCATTACCATAGCAAATACAACATGCTTTACCATCACCATCGCAAAGACAACACGCTTTACCATCACCATAGCAAATACAACACGCTTTACCATCATCATAGCAAATACAACATGCTTTACCATCATCATAGCAAATACAACATGCTTTAACATCACCATAGCAAATACAACACGCTTTACCATTACCATAGCAAATACAACACGCTTTACCATCACCATCGCAAAGACAACATGCTTTACCATCATCATAGCAAATACAACACGCTTTACCATCACCATAGCAAATACAACACGCTTTACCATCATCATAGCAAATACAACACGATTTACCATTACCATAGCAAATACAACACGCTTTACCATCACCATAGCAAATACAACACGCTTTACCATCATCATAGCAAATACAACACGCTTTACCATTACCATAGCAAATACAACACGCTTTACCATCATCATAGCAAATACAACACACTTTACCATTACCATAGCAAATACAACACGCTTTACCATCACCATCGCAAAGACAACACGCTTTACCATCACCATAGCAAATACAACACGCTTTACCATCACCATAGCAAATACAACACGCTTTACCATCATCATAGCAAATACAACATGCTTTACCATCATCATAGCAAATACAACATGCTTTACCATCACCATAGCAAATACAACATGCTTTACCATCACCATAGCAAATACAACATGCTTTACCATCACCATCGCAATTACAAAACGCTTTACCATCACCATAGCAAATACAACATGCTTTACCATCACCATAGCAAATACAACACGCTTTACCATCACCATAGCAAATACAACATGCTTTACCATCACCATAGCAAATACAACATGCTTTACCATCACCATCGCAATTACAACACGCTTTCCCATCACCATCGCAAATACAACATGCTTTACCATCACCATAGCAAATACAACACGCTTTACCATCACCATAGCAAATACAACACGCTTTACCATCACCATAGCAATTACAACACGCTTTACCATCACCATCGCAAATACAACACGCTTTACCATCACCATAGCAATTACAACATGCTTTAACATCACCATAGCAAATACAACATGCTTTACCATCACCATAGCAAATACAACACGCTTTACCATCACCATAGCAATTACAACACGCTTTACCATCACCATAGCAAATACAACATGCTTTAACATCACCATAGCAAATACAACATGCTTTACCATCACCATAGCAAATACAACACGCTTTAACATCACCATAGCAAATACAACATGCTTTACCATCACCATAGCAAATACAACACGCTTTACCATCACCATAGCAATTACAACACGCTTTACCATCACCATAGCAAATACAACATGCTTTACCATCACCATCGCAAATACAACATGCTTTACCATCACCATAGCAAATACAACACGCTTTACCATCACCACAGCAAATACAACACGCTTTACCATCATCATAGCAAATACAACATGCTTTACCATCATCATAGCAAATACAACATGCTTTACCATCACCATAGCAAATACAACATGCTTTACCATCACCATAGCAAATACAACATGCTTTACCATCACCATCGCAATTACAACACGCTTTACCATCACCATAGCAAATACAACATGCTTTACCATCACCATAGCAAATACAACACGCTTTACCATCACCATAGCAAATACAACATGCTTTACCATCACCATAGCAAATACAACATGCTTTACCATCACCATCGCAATTACAACACGCTTTCCCATCACCATCGCAAATACAACATGCTTTACCATCACCATAGCAAATACAACACGCTTTACCATCACCATAGCAAATACAACACGCTTTACCATCACCATAGCAATTACAACACGCTTTACCATCACCATCGCAAATACAACACGCTTTACCATCACCATAGCAATTACAACATGCTTTAACATCACCATAGCAAATACAACATGCTTTACCATCACCATAGCAAATACAACACGCTTTACCATCACCATAGCAATTACAACACGCTTTACCATCACCATAGCAAATACAACATGCTTTAACATCACCATAGCAAATACAACATGCTTTACCATCACCATAGCAAATACAACACGCTTTAACATCACCATAGCAAATACAACACGCTTTAACATCACCATAGCAAATACAACATGCTTTACCATCACCATAGCAAATACAACATGCTTTAACATCACCATAGCAAATACAACATGCTTTACCATCACCATAGCAAATACAACACGCTTTACCATCACCATAGCAATTACAACACGCTTTACCATCACCATAGCAAATACAACACGCTTTACCATCACCATAGCAAATACAACACGCTTTACCATCACCATAGCAATTACAACATGCTTTACCATCACCATAGCAAATACAACATGCTTTACCATCACCATCGCAAATACAACACGCTTTAACATCACCATAGCAAATACAACATGCTTTACCATCACCATAGCAAATACAACACGCTTTACCATCACCATAGCAATTACAACACGCTTTACCATCACCATAGCAAATACAACATGCTTTACCATCACCATCGCAAATACAACATGCTTTACCATCACCATAGCAAATACAACACGCTTTACCATCACCACAGCAAATACAACACGCTTTACCATCACCATAGCAAATACAACACGCTTTACCATCACCATAGCAAATACAACACGCTTTACCATCATCATAGCAAATACAACACGCTTTACCATTACCATAGCAAATACAACACGCTTTACCATCACCACAGCAAATACAACACACTTTTCCATCATCATAGCAAATACAACACGCTTTACCATCACCATAGCAAATACAACACGCTTTACCATCACCATAGCAAATACAACACGCTTTACCATCACCATAGCAAATACAACACGCTTTACCATCACCATAGCAAATACAACACGCTTTACCATCATCATAGCAAATACAACACACTTTACCATCACCACAGCAAATACAACACGCTTTACCATCATCATAGCAAATACAACACACTTTACCATCACCACAGCAAATACAACACGCTTTACCATCATCATAGCAAATACAACACGCTTTACCATCACCATAGCAAATACAACACGCTTTACCATCACCATAGCAAATACAACACGCTTTACCATCACCATAGCAAATACAACACGCTTTACCATCACCATCGCAAAGACAACACGCTTTACCATCACCATCGCAAATACAACACACTTTACCATCACCATCGCAAATACAACACGCTTTACCATCACCATAGCAAATACAACACGCTTTACCATTATCATAGCAAATACAACACGCTTTACCATCACCATAGCAAATACAACATGCTTTACCATCACCATCGCAAATACAACACGCTTTACCATTATCATAGCAAATACAACACGCTTTACCATCACCATCGCAAATACAACACGCTTTACCATTATCATTGCAAATACAACACGCTTTACCATTATCATAGCAAATACAACACGCTTTACCATCACCATCGCAAATACAACACGCTTTACCATTATCATAGCAAATACAACACGCTTTACCATCACCATAGCAAATACAACACGCTTTACCATCACCATCGCAAATACAACACGCTTTACCATTATCATAGCAAATACTACACGCTTTACCATCACCATCGCAAATACAACACGCTTTACCATTATCATAGCAAATACAACACGCTTTACCATCACCATAGCAAATACAACACGCTTTACCATCACCATAGCAAATACAACACGCTTTACCATCACCATAGCAAATACAACACGCTTTACCATCACCATAGCAAATACAACACGCTTTACCATCACCATCGCAAATACAACACGCTTTACCATTATCATAGCAAATACAACACGCTTTACCATCACCATAGCAAATACAACACGCTTTACCATCACCATAGCAAATACAACACGCTTTACCATCACCATAGCAAATACAACACACTTTACCATCACCATAGCAAATACAACACGCTTTAACATCACCATAGCAAATACAACACGCTTTACCATCATCATAGCAAATACAACACGCTTTACCATTACCAGAGCAAATACAACACGCTTTACCATCATCATAGCAAATACAACACGCTTTACCATTACCATAGCAAATACAACACACTTTACCATCACCACAGCAAATACAACACACTTTACCATCACCATAGCAAATACAACACGCTTTACCATCACCATAGCAAATACAACACGCTTTACCATCACCATAGCAAATACAACATGCTTTACCATCACCATAGCAAATACAATAAGCGTTTACCATCATCATAGCAAATACAACACGCTTTACCATCACCATAGCAAATACAACACGCTTTACCATCACCATAGCAAATACAACATGCTTTACCATCACCATAGCAAATACAATACGCTTTACCATCATCATAGCAAATACAACACGCTTTACCATCACCATAGCAAATACAACACGCTTTACCATTACCATAGCAAATACAACACGCTTTACCATTATCATAGCAAATACAACACGCTTTACCATCATCATAGCAAATACAACACACTTTACCATTACCATAGCAAATACAACACGCTTTACCATCACCATAGCAAATACAACACGCTTTACCATCACCATAGCAATTACAACACGCTTTACCATCACCATAGCAAATACAACATGCTTTACCATCACCATCGCAAATACAACACGCTTTAACATCACCATAGCAAATACAACATGCTTTACCATCACCATAGCAAATACAACACGCTTTACCATCACCATAGCAATTACAACACGCTTTACCATCACCATAGCAAATACAACATGCTTTACCATCACCATCGCAAATACAACATGCTTTACCATCACCATAGCAAATACAACACGCTTTACCATCACCACAGCAAATACAACACGCTTTACCATCATCATAGCAAATACAACATGCTTTACCATCATCATAGCAAATACAACATGCTTTACCATCACCATAGCAAATACAACATGCTTTACCATCACCATAGCAAATACAACATGCTTTACCATCACCATCGCAATTACAACACGCTTTACCATCACCATAGCAAATACAACATGCTTTACCATCACCATAGCAAATACAACACGCTTTACCATCACCATAGCAAATACAACATGCTTTACCATCACCATAGCAAATACAACATGCTTTACCATCACCATAGCAAATACAACATGCTTTACCATCACCATCGCAATTACAACACGCTTTCCCATCACCATCGCAAATACAACATGCTTTACCATCACCATAGCAAATACAACACGCTTTACCATCACCATAGCAAATACAACACGCTTTACCATCACCATAGCAATTACAACACGCTTTACCATCACCATCGCAAATACAACACGCTTTACCATCACCATAGCAATTACAACATGCTTTAACATCACCATAGCAAATACAACATGCTTTACCATCACCATAGCAAATACAACACGCTTTACCATCACCATAGCAATTACAACACGCTTTACCATCACCATAGCAAATACAACATGCTTTAACATCACCATAGCAAATACAACATGCTTTACCATCACCATAGCAAATACAACACGCTTTAACATCACCATAGCAAATACAACACGCTTTAACATCACCATAGCAAATACAACATGCTTTACCATCACCATAGCAAATACAACATGCTTTAACATCACCATAGCAAATACAACATGCTTTACCATCACCATAGCAAATACAACACGCTTTACCATCACCATAGCAATTACAACACGCTTTACCATCACCATAGCAAATACAACACGCTTTACCATCACCATAGCAATTACAACACGCTTTACCATCATCATAGCAAATACAACATGCTTTACCATCACCATAGCAAATACAACATGCTTTAACATCACCATAGCAAATACAACATGCTTTACCATCACCATAGCAAATACAACACGCTTTACCATCACCATAGCAATTACAACACGCTTTACCATCACCATAGCAAATACAACATGCTTTACCATCACCATCGCAAATACAACATGCTTTACCATCACCATAGCAAATACAACACGCTTTACCATCACCACAGCAAATACAACACGCTTTACCATCACCATAGCAAATACAACACGCTTTACCATCACCATAGCAAATACAACACGCTTTACCATCATCATAGCAAATACAACACGCTTTACCATTACCATAGCAAATACAACACGCTTTACCATCACCACAGCAAATACAACACACTTTACCATCATCATAGCAAATACAACACGCTTTACCATCACCATAGCAAATACAACACGCTTTACCATCACCATAGCAAATACAACACGCTTTACCATCACCATAGCAAATACAACACGCTTTACCATCACCATAGCAAATACAACACGCTTTACCATCATCATAGCAAATACAACACACTTTACCATCACCACAGCAAATACAACACACTTTACCATCATCATAGCAAATACAACACGCTTTACCATCACCATAGCAAATACAACACGCTTTACCATCACCATAGCAAATACAACACGCTTTACCATCACCATAGCAAATACAACACGCTTTACCATCACCATCGCAAAGACAACACGCTTTACCATCACCATCGCAAATACAACACACTTTACCATCACCATCGCAAATACAACACGCTTTACCATCACCATAGCAAATACAACACGCTTTACCATTATCATAGCAAATACAACACGCTTTACCATCACCATAACAAATACAACATGCTTTACCATCACCATCGCAAATACAACACGCTTTACCATTATCATAGCAAATACAACACGCTTTACCATCACCATCGCAAATACAACACGCTTTACCATTATCATTGCAAATACAACACGCTTTACCATTATCATAGCAAATACAACACGCTTTACCATCACCATCGCAAATACAACACGCTTTACCATTATCATAGCAAATACAACACGCTTTACCATCACCATAGCAAATACAACACGCTTTACCATCACCATCGCAAATACAACACGCTTTACCATTATCATAGCAAATACAACACGCTTTACCATCACCATCGCAAATACAACACGCTTTACCATTATCATAGCAAATACAACACGCTTTACCATCACCATAGCAAATACAACACGCTTTACCATCATCATAGCAAATACAACACGCTTTACCATCACCATAACAAATACAACATGCTTTACCATCACCATCGCAAATACAACACGCTTTACCATTATCATAGCAAATACAACACGCTTTACCATCACCATCGCAAATACAACACGCTTTACCATTATCATTGCAAATACAACACGCTTTACCATTATCATAGCAAATACAACACGCTTTACCATCACCATCGCAAATACAACACGCTTTACCATTATCATAGCAAATACAACACGCTTTACCATCACCATAGCAAATACAACACGCTTTACCATCACCATCGCAAATACAACACGCTTTACCATTATCATAGCAAATACAACACGCTTTACCATCACCATCGCAAATACAACACGCTTTACCATTATCATAGCAAATACAACACGCTTTACCATCACCATAGCAAATACAACACGCTTTACCATCACCATAGCAAATACAACACGCTTTACCATCACCATAGCAAATACAACACGCTTTACCATCACCATAGCAAATACAACACGCTTTACCATCACCATCGCAAATACAACACGCTTTACCATTATCATAGCAAATACAACACGCTTTACCATCACCATAGCAAATACAACACGCTTTACCATCACCATAGCAAATACAACACGCTTTACCATCACCATAGCAAATACAACACACTTTACCATCACCATAGCAAATACAACACGCTTTAACATCACCATAGCAAATACAACACGCTTTACCATCATCATAGCAAATACAACACGCTTTACCATTACCAGAGCAAATACAACACGCTTTACCATCATCATAGCAAATACAACACGCTTTACCATTACCATAGCAAATACAACACACTTTACCATCACCACAGCAAATACAACACACTTTACCATCACCACAGCAAATACAACACGCTTTACCATCACCATAGCAAATACAACATGCTTTACCATCACCATAGCAAATACAATAAGCTTTACCATCATCATAGCAAATACAACACGCTTTACCATCACCATAGCAAATACAACACGCTTTACCATCACCATAGCAAATACAACATGCTTTACCATCACCATAGCAAATACAATACGCTTTACCATCATCATAGCAAATACAACACGCTTTACCATCACCATAGCAAATACAACACGCTTTACCATTACCATAGCAAATACAACACGCTTTACCATTATCATAGCAAATACAACACGCTTTACCATCATCATAGCAAATACAACACACTTTACCATTACCATAGCAAATACAACACGCTTTACCATCACCATCGCAAATACAACACGCTTTACCATCACCATCGCAAAGACAACACGCTTTACCATCATCATAGCAAATACAACACGCTTTACCATTACCATAGCAAATACAACACGCTTTACCATTACCATAGCAAATACAACACGCTTTACCATCACCATCGCAAATACAACATGCTTTACCATTACCATAGCAAATACAACACGCTTTACCATTACCATAGCAAATACAACACACTTTACCATTACCATAGCAAATACAACACGCTTTACCATCACCATCGCAAATACAACATGCTTTACCATTACCATAGCAAATACAACACGCTTTACCATCACCATCGCAAATACAACACACTTTACCATTACCATAGCAAATACAACACGCTTTACCATCACCATCGCAAAGACAACACGCTTTACCATCACCATAGCAAATACAACACGCTTTACCATCATCATAGCAAATTCAACATGCTTTACCATTACCATAGCAAATACAACACGCTTTACCATTACCATAGCAAATACAACACGCTTTACCATCACCATCGCAAATACAACATGCTTTACCATTACCATAGCAAATACAACACGCTTTACCATCACCATCGCAAATACAACACACTTTACCATTACCATAGCAAATACAACACGCTTTACCATCATCATAGCAAATACAACATGCTTTACCATTACCATAGCAAATACAACACGCTTTACCATCACCATCGCAAATACAACACACTTTACCATTACCATAGCAAATACAACACGCTTTACCATCACCATCGCAAATACAACATGCTTTACCATTACCATAGCAAATACAACACGCTTTACCATCACCATCGCAAATACAACACACTTTACCATTACCATAGCAAATACAACACGCTTTACCATCACCATCGCAAAGACAACACGCTTTACCATCACCATAGCAAATACAACACGCTTTACCATCATCATAGCAAATACAACATGCTTTACCATCATCATAGCAAATACAACATGCTTTAACATCACCATAGCAAATACAACACGCTTTACCATCACCATCGCAAAGACAACATGCTTTACCATCATCATAGCAAATACAACACGCTTTACCATCACCATAGCAAATACAACACGCTTTACCATCATCATAGCAAATACAACAAGCTTTACCATTACCATAGCAAATACAACACGCTTTACCATCACCATCGCAAAGACAACACGCTTTACCATCATCATAGCAAATACAACACGCTTTACCATCACCATAGCAAATACAACACACTTTACCATCACCATAGCAAATACAACACGCTTTACCATCATCATAGCAAATACAACACGCTTTACCATCACCATAGCAAATACAACACGCTTTACCATCATCATAGCAAATACAACACACTTTACCATTACCATAGCAAATACAACACGCTTTACCATCACCATCGCAAAGACAACACGCTTTACCATCATCATAGCAAATACAACATGCTTTTCCATAATCATAGCAAATACAACATGCTTTACCATCACCATAGCAAATACAACATGCTTTACCATCACCATAGCAAATACAACATGCTTTACCATCACCATCGCAATTACAACACGCTTTACCATCACCATAGCAAATACAACATGCTTTACCATCACCATAGCAAATACAACACGCTTTACCATCACCATAGCAAATACAACATGCTTTACCATCACCATAGCAAATACAACATGCTTTACCATCACCATCGCAATTATAACACGCTTTACCATCACCATCGCAAATACAACATGCTTTACCATCATCATAGCAAATACAACATGCTTTACCATCACCATAGCAAATACAACATGCTTTACCATCACCATCGCAATTATAACACGCTTTACCATCACCATAGCAAATACAACACGCTTTACCATCACCATAGCAAATACAACACGCTTTACCATCACCATAGCAAATACAACACGCTTTACCATCACCATAGCAAATACAACACACTTTACCATCATCATAGCAAATACAACACGCTTTACCATCACCATAGCAAATACAACACGCTTTACCATCACCATAGCAAATACAACACGCTTTACCATCATCATAGCAAATACAACACGCTTTTCCATCACCATAGCAAATACAACACGCTTTACCATCACCATAGCAAATACAACACGCTTTACCATCACCATAGCAAATACAACACGCTTTACCATCATCATAGCAAATACAACACGCTTTACCATCACCATAGCAAATACAACACGCTTTACCATCATCATAGCAAATACAACACGCTTTACCATCACCATAGCAAATACAACACGCTTTACCATCACCATAGCAAATACAACACGCTTTACCATCATCATAGCAAATACAACACGCTTTACCATCACCATAGCAAATACAACACGCTTTACCATCACCATAGCAAATACAACACGCTTTACCATCACCATAGCAAATACAACACGCTTTACCATCACCATAGCAAATACAACACGCTTTACCATCACCATAGCAAATACAACACACTTTACCATCACCATAGCAAAGACAACACGCTTTACCATCACCATAGCAAATACAACATGCTTTACCATCACCATAGCAAATACAACACGCTTTACCATCATCATAGCAAATACAACACGCTTTACCATCACCATAGCAAATACAACACGCTTTACCATCACCATAGCAAATACAACACGCTTTACCATCACCATAGCAAATACAACACGCTTTACCATCATCATAGCAAATACAACACACTTTACCATCACCATAGCAAATACAACACGCTTTACCATCACCATCGCAAAGACAACACGCTTTACCATCACCAAAGTAAAGACAACACACTTTACCATTACCATAGCAAATACAACACACTTTACAATCACCATAGCAAATACAACACGCTTTACCATCACCATAGTAAATACAACACGCTTGACCATTACCATAGCAAATACAACACGCTTTACTATCACCATATCAAATACAACACGCTTTACCATCATCATAGCAAATACAACACGCTTTACCATCACCATAGCAAATACAACACGCTTTACCATCACCATAGCAAATACAACACGCTTTACCATCACCATAGCAAATACAACACGCTTTACCATCACCATAGCAAATACAACACGCTTTACCATCATCATAGCAAATACAACACACTTTACCATCACCACAGCAAATACAACACACTTTACCATCATCATAGCAAATACAACACGCTTTACCATCACCATAGCAAATACAACACGCTTTACCATCACCATAGCAAATACAACACGCTTTACCATCACCATAGCAAATACAACACGCTTTACCATCACCATCGCAAAGACAACACGCTTTACCATCACCATCGCAAATACAACACACTTTACCATCACCATCGCAAATACAACACGCTTTACCATCACCATAGCAAATACAACACGCTTTACCATTATCATAGCAAATACAACACGCTTTACCATCAGCATCGCAAATACAACACGCTTTACCATTATCATAGCAAATACAACACGCTTTACCATCACCATAGCAAATACAACACGCTTTACCATCACCATAGCAAATACAACACGCTTTACCATCACCATAGCAAATACAACACACTTTACCATCACCATAGCAAATACAACACGCTTTACCATCACCATAGCAAATACAACACGCTTTACCATCACCATAGCAAATACAACACGCTTTACCATCACCATAGCAAATACAACACGCTTTACCATCACCATAGCAAATACAACACACTTTACCATCACCATAGCAAATACAACACGCTTTACCATCACCATAGCAAATACAACAAACTTTACCATTACCATAGCAAATACAACACGCTTTACCATCACCATAGCAAATACAACACACTTTACCATCACCATAGCAAATACAACACGCTTTACCATCACCATAGCAAATACAACACGCTTTACCATCACCATAGCAAATACAACACACTTTACCATCACCATAGCAAATACAACACGCTTTACCATCACCATAGCAAATACAACACGCTTTACCATCACCATAGCAAATACAACACACTTTACCATCACCATAGCAAATACAACACGCTTTACCATCACCATAGCAAATACAACAAACTTTACCATTACCATAGCAAATACAACACACTTTACCATCACCATAGCAAATACAACACGCTTTACCATCACCATAGCAAATACAACACGCTTTACCATCACCATAGCAAATACAACACGCTTTACCATCACCATAGCAAATACAACACACTTTACCATCACCATAGCAAATACAACACACTTTACCATTACCATAGCAAATACAACACGCTTTACCATCACCATAGCAAATACAACACGCTTTACCATCACCATAGCAAATACAACACACTTTACCATCACCATAGCAAATACAACACACTTTACCATTACCATAGCAAATACAACACGCTTTACCATCACCATAGCAAATACAACACACTTTACCATCACCATAGCAAATACAACACGCTTTACCATCACCATAGCAAATACAACAAACTTTACCATTACCATAGCAAATACAACACGCTTTACCATCACCATAGCAAATACAACACACTTTACCATCACCATAGCAAATACAACACGCTTTACCATCACCATAGCAAATACAACACGCTTTACCATCACCATAGCAAATACAACACACTTTACCATCACCATAGCAAATACAACACGCTTTACCATCACCATAGCAAATACAACACGCTTTACCATCACCATAGCAAATACAACACACTTTACCATCACCATAGCAAATACAACACGCTTTACCATCACCATAGCAAATACAACAAACTTTACCATTACCATAGCAAATACAACACACTTTACCATCACCATAGCAAATACAACACGCTTTACCATCACCATAGCAAATACAACACGCTTTACCATCACCATAGCAAATACAACACGCTTTACCATCACCATAGCAAATACAACACACTTTACCATCACCATAGCAAATACAACACACTTTACCATTACCATAGCAAATACAACACGCTTTACCATCACCATAGCAAATACAACACGCTTTACCATCACCATAGCAAATACAACACGCTTTACCATCACCATAGCAAATACAACACGCTTTACCATCACCATAGCAAATACAACACACTTTACCATCACCATAGCAAATACAACACACTTTACCATTACCATAGCAAATACAACACGCTTTACCATCACCATAGCAAATACAACACGCTTTACCATCACCATAGCAAATACAACACGCTTTACCATCACCATAGCAAATACAACACACTTTACCATCACCATAGCAAATACAACACACTTTACCATTACCATAGCAAATACAACACGCTTTACCATCACCATAGCAAATACAACACGCTTTACCATCATCATAGCAAATACAACACACTTTACCATCACCATAGCAAATACAACACACTTTACCATCACCATAGCAAATACAACACGCTTTAACATCACCATAGCAAATACAACACGCTTTACCATCACCATAGCAAATACAACACACTTTACCATCACCATAGCAAATACAACACGCTTTACCATCACCATAGCAAATACAACACACTTTACCATCACCATAGCAAATACAACACGCTTTACCATTACCATAGCAAATACAACACGCTTTACCATCACCATAGCAAATACAACACGCTTTAACATCACCATAGCAAATACAACACGCTTTACCATCACCATAGCAAATACAACACACTTTAGCATTACCATAGCAAATACAACACGCTTTAACATCACCATAGCAAATACAACACGCTTTACCATCAACATAGCAAATACAACACGCTTTAACATCACCATAGCAAATACAACACGCTTTAACATCACCATCGCAAATACAACACGCTTTAACATCAACATAGCAAATACAACACACTTTACCATCACCATAGCAAATACAACACGCTTTAACATCAACATAGCAAATACAACACGCTTTAACATCACCATAGCAAATACAACACGCTTTACCATCAACATAGCAAATACAACACGCTTTAACATCACCATAGCAAATACAACACGCTTTAACATCACCATCGCAAATACAACACGCTTTAACATCACCATAGCAAATACAACACGCTTTACCATCACCATAGCAATTACAACACGCTTTACCATCACCATAGCAAATACAACACGCTTTACCATCACCATAGCAAATACAACACGCTTTACCATTACAATAGCAAATACAACACGCTTTAACATCACCACAGCAAATACAACACGCTTTACCTTCACCATAGCAAATAAAACACGCTTTACCATCACCATAGCAAATACAACACGCTTTAACATCACCATAGCAAATACAACACGCTTTACCATCAACATAGCAAATACAACACGCTTTACCATCACCATAGCAAATACAACACGCTTTAACATCACCATCGCAAATACAACACGCTTTAACATCACCATAGCAAATACAACACGCTTTACCATCACCATAGCAATTACAACACGCTTTACCATCACCATAGCAAATACAACACACTTTACCATCACCATAGCAAATACAACACACTTTACCATCACCAGAGCAAATACAACACGCTTTACCATCACCATAGCAAATACAACACGCTTTACCATCACCATAGCAATTACAACACGCTTTACCATCACCATAGCAAATACAACACACTTTACCATCACCATAGCAAATACAACACACTTTACCATCACCATAGCAAATACAACACGCTTTAACATCACCATAGCAAATACAACACGCTTTACCATCAACATAGCAAATACAACACGCTTTACCATTACCATAGCAAATACAACACACTTTACCATTACCATAGCAAATACAACACGCTTTACCATTACCATAGCAAATACAACACACTTTACCATTACAATAGCAAATACAACATGCTTTACCATCACCATAGCAAATACAACACGCTTTACCATTACCATAGCAAATACAACACGCTTTACCATTACCATAGCAAATACAACACACTTTACCATTACAATAGCAAATACAACATGCTTTACCATTACCATAGCAAATACAACACACTTTACCATTACCATAGCAAATACAACAAGCTTTACTATTACCATAGCAAATACAACACGCTTTACCATTACCATAGCAAATACAACACGCTTTACCATTACCATAGCAAATACAACACACTTTACCATTACCACAGCAAATACAACACACTTTACCATTACCATAGCAAATACAACACACTTTACCATTACCATAGCAAATACAACACGCTTTACCATTACCATAGCAAATACAACATGCCTTACCATTACCAAAGCAAATACAACACACTTTACCAATACCATAGCAAATACAACACGCTTTACCATTATCATAGCAAAGACAACACGCTTTACCATTATCATAGCAAAGACAACACACTTTACCATTACCATAGCAAATACAACACGCTTTACCATTACCATAGCAAATACAACACGCTTTACCATTACCATAGCAAATACAACATGCCTTACCATTACCAAAGCAAATACAACACACTTTACCAATACCATAGCAAATACAACACGCTTTACCATTATCATAGCAAAGACAACACGCTTTACCATTATCATAGCAAAGACAACACGCTTTACCATTACCATACCAAATACAACACACTTTACCATTACCATAGCAAATACAACACACTTTACCATTATCATAGCAAATACAACACACTTTACCATTACCACAGCAAATACAACACACTTTACCATTATCATAGCAAATACAACACACTTTACCATTACCATAGCAAATACAACACACTTTACCATTACCATAGCAAAGACAACACACTTTACCATTACCATAGCAAATACAACACGCTTTACCATTATCATAGCAAACACAACACGCTTTACCATTACGATAACAAAGACAACACACTTTACCATTACCATAGCAAAGACAACACGCTTTACCATTGCCATAACAAAGACAACACGCTTTACCATCACCAGAGCAAATACAACACGCTTTACCATCACCATAGCAAATACCACACGCTTTACCATTACCATAACAAAAACAACACACTTTACCATCACCATAGCAAATACAACACGCTTTACCATCACCATAGCAAATACAACATGCTTTACCATCACCATAGCAAATACAACACACTTTACCATCACCATAACAAAGACAACATGCTTTACCATCATCATAGCAAAGACAACACGCTTTACCATCACCATAACAAAGACAATGTGGCGGATACGATGGCTCGCTGGCGCAGAGACATAATTCCGCGCACCAGCGGGTGGTGGCCACGCCCCAGGTAGGGCATGGCCTGGAGATATATATGCGGGCTCGCTGCCGCGCGCACGGAGTGCGGATGAGTGAGCAAGTAATAAAGAGCTCGATAATAACCAAAGCGTTGTGGCCTACCTTTGTTCAACGTGTGTGCTCCCGCACCACACTGGTGACCCCGACGTGATGCGCCACGAGGTCATTAACGTGGTCGCGATCAAGCTACCGGAGTTCTGGGAAGCGCAGGCCGACACCTGGTTTCTTCAGGCAGAGGCCCAATTCCAGCTCCGGGGCGTCACGGCGGACGACACGAGGTACTTCTACGTGGTCGCTGCCATTGGCTCCGGCACGGCGACGCGCGTCGTGTCCTTCCTCCGGCACCCGCCAGACGAGGGCAAGTACGCGGCGCTCAAGCAGCTGCTCCTCGATACGTTTGGCCTCCCAGAGGCCGACCGCGCCGACCGTCTTTTGGACCTTCCCACCCTCGGCGACACACGCTCGTCCGCCTGCATGGATTACATGCTATCCCTGCTCGGCGACGGCCACGCGGATTTCCTGTGCCGTGCTCTCTTCCTCCGCGCGCTGCCTGTACAGGTACGGCTCGCGTTGGCCGGGTCGACCATTACGGAACCGCGGGCCCTGGCCAGGGAGGCGGACAAGTACTTCGCAGCCCACGACGCGTGGCCGGCATATAGCACGGCCGTCGTGGGTCCCGGTGCCGCGCACGGCGTGTGTGATTCGGATCCTTCCGAGCACGGCGTAGGTTTGGCGGATCGCCACGTGGCATGGCATTCGGTTCCTTCCGAGCGCGGCGTAGGTTTGGCGGATCCATGCGTGGCCGCCGCCACGCCCCGCCCACCACCGTCGTCGCAACCGGCGCAGCAACCACGCATCAACCGGGCCAGACCTGGTGCCGTTTCCAAGCCAGGTTAGGCCACGAGGCCAGGTCCTGTCGCCCGCCTTGTACTTTTGGCAGGTCGGGAAACGACCAGGCCGGCGCTCACTTCCTGCCATGAGCGTCGGCCATACTGGCAGCCTGTTGTTCATAACGGACACCTCCTCGGGTCGTCGCTTCCTGTGCGACACGGGAGCGCAGGTGAGCGTCCTCCCTGCTTCCGCGTCCGACCCGCAAGCTGCGGGCCGGGGCCCCGCTTTGCTTGCCGCCAACGGCACGCCCATCCGCACGTTCGGGAAGCGTTGCCTCTCGCTGCGGTTCGGGGGGCAGCGCTTTCAGTGTTCGTTCGTTACCACTGGTGTCCCCATGGGCCTACTCGGAGCGGACTTCCTCTGTGCGCATGGGCTGCTGGTGGACGTGAGGCACAGACGCCTTGTCCAGGCCGAAACCTTCAGCTCGCTCGCTTGCACGCTGAGCAGTTCGTTGAGCTGCTCCCTGGGCGGCTCACCGAGCGGCTCGCCAAGCGGCTTGCTGAGCGGTTCGGTTCCGGCAAGGTTGGTCTGCACGCTTCCGGCAGCGGACGAGTTCACCCGCCTCCTCGCCAGTTTCACGGCCCTCACGTGGCCCACCTTCTCGGCGGTGGCCGTCATGCACGGGGTGGAGCATCACATCCCCACCGTCGGGCCACCGGTATATGCCCGGGCGCGCCGCCTCGACCCGGCGAAGCTCGCCGTGGCGCAGGGGGAGTTCGCCACGCTGGAGCGACTGGGCATTGTCCGGTGCTCCAACAGCGCGTGGGCATCGCCGCTGCACATCGTGCCCAAGCCCGGCGGTGGGTGGCGGCCGTGCAGCGACTACCACCGCCTCAACGATGCTACCAACCCCGACCGCTACCCGGTCCCTCACATCCAAGACTTTTCTGCCTGGTTGGCGAACATGTCCCTCTTCTCCAAGGTGGACCTCATCTGCGGATACCACCAGGTCCCCGTCAGGCCGGAGGACATACCGAAGACGGCCATCATTACACCATTCGGCCTCTTCGAGTTTCTGCGGATGCCCTTCAGGTTGAAGAATGCGGCCCAGGCGTTCCAGCGGCTGATGGACAGCGTCTTGCGCGACTTGGATTTAGTTTCCGTCTAGCTGGACGACATCCTCGTCGCAAGCGCGTCCCGTGAGGAGCACCTCCGCCATCTCCGCATGTTCTTCGAACGCCTGGACCGGCATGGCCTGATCGTCAACCCTGCCAAGTGCCGGTTCGGCATCACCGAGATCGACTTTTTGGGGCACCGCGTCACCAGGCACGGGGCCATCCCTTTGCCGGCCAAGGTGGAGGCGGTCAGGGGTTTTCCGCACCCCCGCACCATCAAGGGGCTCCAGGAGTTCCTGGGCATGGTGAACTTCTATCACCGTTTCCTGCTCCGCATCGCCCAGCTCCTGCGCCCCCTGCACGAGGCCCTCCGGGGGAAGCCGGGCAAAGGCGACATTGCCTGGACCGAGCCGATGCACGCGGCGTTCGCGGGCGCGAAGCTCGACTTGGCTAACGCCACCATGCTCGCGCACCCGGCGCCCCATGCACTGATCGCCCTCACCACCGACGCGTCGGACTACGGGGTGGGCGCGGTGCACGAGCAATGGGTGAATGGGGCTTGGCAGCCGCTGGCGTTCTTTAGCCGGCAGCTTCGCCCGCACGAACGGCGGTACAGTACCTTTGACCGCGCGCGATCTGCCCGGGCTCCACCTGGCGGTCCGGCACTTTCGCCATCTGCTCGAGGGCTGCCCGTTCGCGGCCTTCGTCGACCATAAGCCCCTGGTTTTCGCGATGGCCAAGGTCGCCGAGCCGTGGTCGGCCCGGCAGCAGCGTCACCTCTCGGCCGTGTCCGAGTACACGACGGACATCCGGCACGTCGCGGGGAAGGACAACCAAGTGGCGGATTGCCTTTCCCGGGCCCTCGACCACGCGCTCCACCTCAGGATCGACTATGCCCGGATGGTGGCGGACCAGTCCACCGACCCCGCCGTCCAGGCTTTTCTGACTGCCGTCATGGGCCTCCGCGTCGCCGAGGTACCGTTCGACGGTGCGGGCGCGGCCCTGTTTTGCGATGTCTCCCTCGGCCGGCCTCGCCCCATCGTGCCCGCTGGCCGCCGGGTTTTTGACGCCATCCACAGCCTGTCCCACCCGGGCACGAAGGCCTCAAAAGCTGGTCGCCGACAAGTTCGTCTGGCATGGCCTCCAGAAGGCCATCCGCGATTGGGCCAGGACGTGCCTCGCGTGCCAGCGCGCGAAGGTCCACCGCCACAACCGGGCCCCGCTGGCCCCGTTTACGGTGCCCGAACGTCGGTTCGACCACGTTCACGTGGACTTGGTGGGACCTCTGCCCCCCTTGCGGGGTTTCACCCACGTCCTCACCATGGTGGACCGCACCACCCGGTGGCCGGAGGCCGTGCCTTTGGCAGCAATGACGGTGGCGGACATCGCGCAGGTGTTCATTGCCACTTGGGTTGCCCATTTCGGTGCCCCCTCGGACATCTCGTCCGACCGCGGCCCCCAGTTCACCTCGGAGCTCTGGGGGGCGGTGGCACGGGGGCTCGGCATCCAGATGCATCGCACCACGGCCTACCACCCACAGGCCAATGGCCTGTGCGAGCGTTTCCATCGTGCCATGAAGGCCGCGCTCCAGGCCAGCCTCCGCGACGGCGGCTGGGTCGACAGGCTCCCCTGGGTCCTGCTTGGCCTCAGGACGGCGCCCAAGGACGACCTGCGTGCATCCGTGGCGGAGCTGGTCTTCGGACAACCGCTGCGGGTGCCGGGCGAGTTCCTCCCTGACTCCACAGCACCATGGTCCACGGCGCAGCAGCGCTCCGCCCTGCAGGAGACCGCCCGTAGGTTCGCCCCGGTGCCGACGGCGCACCACGGTTGCCCGCCAACGCACGTCACCCCGGAGCTTCGCACGGTGGAGTACGTTTTCGTCCGCCACGACGCCCACCGGACACCGCTGCAGCCCCCGTACAACGGGCCCTTCCACATGCTGGAGACCGGGGCGAAGCATTTCACCCTGGACATCGGCGGTGCTCCGGACCGCATCTCCGTGGACCGCCTCAAACCGGCCCACCTCGACTTGGACCACCCCCCGCCAGTGGCTCTGCCCCCGCGTCGGGGCCGCCCCCCGGCGGGCGGACCCCCGGCTCCGCCCAACCCCACCGTCACGCCACCCCCCTGTCCTGCACCCATCCCAGATGCCGCCGGAGGCATCCCCGATGGCATCCCGGCATCCCAGACGCCGCCAGCCACCCGTGGGCGCTTCGGCCGGGTCATCCGGTTGCCCCGCAAGCTGACCCTTCATGTGCGCGGGAATTCTGGGGGGGGTGCATGTGGCGGACACGATGGCTCGCTGGCGCAGAGACATAATTCCGCGCACCAGCGGGTAGCGGCCACGCCCCAGGTAGGGCGTGGCCTGGAGATATATACACGGGCTCGCTGCCGCGCGCACGGAGTGCGGATGAGTGAGCAAGTAATAAAGAGCTCGATAATAACCAAAGCGTTGTGGCCTACCTTTGTTCAACGTGTGTGCTGCCGCACCACAACAACACACTTTACCATCACCACAACAAAGACAACACACTTTACCATCACCAAAGCAAAGACAAAACAAAGGACTAAAAGGAAAGGAAAGGGGATTGTTAATGGGTGGTTAAGGGGATGGTTAATGGGTGGTTAAGGGGATGGATAATGGGTGGTTAAGGGGATGGTTAATGGGTCGTTAAGGGGATGGTTAATGGGTGGTTAAGGGGATGGTTAATGGGTGGTTAAGGGGATGGTTAATGGGTGGTTAAGGGGATGGTTAATGGGTGGTTAAGGGGATGGTTAATGGGTGGTTAAGGGGATGGTTAATGGGTGGTTAAAGGGATGGTTAATGCGTTGTTAAGGGGATCGTTAATGGCTGGTTAAGGGGATGGTTAATGGGTGGTTAAGGGGGTGGTTAATGGGTGGGCTGCTGGTGAGAGTGTGGGGTAGTTTCAAAATGCATTTGAGGAAATGAAGGGCATGATATAACATTGGGTGAAAAATAGAGGGTATAGGCAATGGACACCAAGTTGGTGGGGCCGGAGCGTGGAGGAGGGGTGGTGTTATGTATACGTGTTGGCCTGTTGTGGGTCACAAAGTCAACTTTCTCTCATGGACAAAATTTATCCCATTTTGTTTGGAGTTGTCCAAAACATCCTCAAGGACCTGGTACACTGCATTCTGTGGAGAGATGGTTGCAGTTGAGCAGCTTGCTTTCTCAATATGGAAAGGTAACCTTACTGAAGATAACTTCAGGTCACTCAGTAACGCTTAGCGCAAGTGTTTGTCCATCCTGAGACAAGCCAGAATACATCATCTTGGAAATATCAAGGATGAACTCTTCAACCGGTCTCATTCATCAATGTCATGATGGCATCCTGTGAAGTCCATCGCTCATGTATTCTTTCTCTCCATTCTGTCCCTCACCTCAAACACATTACTGTAGAGATAACGAGGACAGATAACGAAGATGTGTTGGCGTTTCTCTGCAGACCTGGACAAAATCACAGACTGGGCAACCAAGTGGAACATGTCTTTCAATCCTGACAAATCTCACACTCTTACGATGTGTCTCCGAAAAGCCCGACTGGACAACCCTCCCATCCACTTTCTGAATAATCCTCTCCAAGAAGTTCTGTCACTCAAGCTTTTGGATCTCACTATCTGCCATGATCTTTCCTGGGAAAACCACATTT
Organism: Myxine glutinosa; assembly: GCF_964187855.1. Classification (NCBI taxonomy): domain Eukaryota; kingdom Metazoa; phylum Chordata; class Myxini; order Myxiniformes; family Myxinidae; genus Myxine; species Myxine glutinosa. The sequence goes on along the minus strand of NC_136268.1, from coordinate 167,199,412 downwards.
CAAATCTGGCCTCCAAAGCCAGTCGCCGACTGGGCATCCTCCGTCGTGCGAAGTCCTTCCTTGGCACACCTGAGCTCCTCACCACATACAAGGCTTTCATCCGCAGCTCAATGGAATACTGTTCCCCCCTCTGGGCTGGTGCTCCTGCCTCACACCGAGCTCATCTTCATGCTGTTGAAACCAAAGCGTTCAGAATCATTGGAATCTCCCGTGATGAAGCCAACTCCAAGGGCCTTTCACTCACTCACCGCAGGCAGGTTGGTGGTCTTTCCGTCTTCTACCGACTCCTCTCTGGCCTTGCTCCCCCAGCTCTCTCTGGGCTCTGTCCCCCAAATATTCCTGCAGGTCGCACAAGATCTGCCTGCAACCCTCTTATGGTTAAACTGCCAAAATCAAGACTCTCTGCTCACCTTCACTCCTTCATTCCTCGTTTCTCCCGCCTCTGGAACAAACACCCTCACTCTCTTCAATCCCACTCCACCCTCCAGGTCTTTAAAACAGCTGTTCACCACCATCTCTTATCTTCCCCCATCCAAAACCTTGATCATTTCTACCCCTGCTAATTTCACCCCAAATCCACTTTTTTGAAATACCAACTTCTGTCCTGGAAGCCCTTGGTGTCTTTGTGTTTTATACTTCTCCCAACCCCCCCCCCCCCCACCCGCATTCCCACGCCTCCTCCCCCCAAGACCTCTCCCTCCCACACATCTCCCTGCTCTCAAATGTTGTGTTTGTGTGCTTCCCCTTCTCTCCCCATCTTGTCTTCCGCTCCCTCTTTTTATATATTTTGTTTGTCTGGTTGATTTGTTGATTTGTTTGTCAACCGGCGCGGCAACCACCACCGGGCCAGACCTGGTGCCGTTTCCATGCCAGGTTAGGCCACGAGGCCAGGTCCTGTCACCCGCCTTGTACTTTTGGCAGGTCGGGAAACGACCAGGCCGGCGCTCGCTTCCTGCCATGAGCGTCGGCCATCCTGGCAGCCTGTTGTTCATAACGGACACCTCCTTGGGTCGTCGCTTCCTGTGCGACACGGGAGCGCAGGTGAGCGTCCTCCCTGCTTCCGCGTCCGACCCGCAAGCTGCGGGCCGGGGCCCCGCTTTGCTTGCCGCCAACGGCACGCCCATCCGCACGTTCGGGAAGCGTTGCCTCTCGCTGCGGTTCGGGGAGCAGCGCTTTCAGTGTTCGTTTGTTACCACTAGTGTCCCCATGGGCCTACTCGGAGCGGACTTCCTCTGTGCGCATGGGCTGCTGGTGGACGTGAGGCACAGACGCCTTGTCCAGGCCGAAACCTTCAGCTCGCTCGCTTACGCGCTGAGCAGTTCGTTGAGCTGCTCCCTGGGCGGCTCACCGAGCGGCTCGCCAAGCGGCTTGCTGAGCGGTTCGGTTCCGGCAAGGTTGGTCTGCACGCTTCCGGCAGCGGACGAGTTCACCCGCCTCCTCGCCAGTTTCCCGGCCCTCACGCGGCCCACCTTCTCAGCGGTGGCCGTCAAGCACGGGGTGGAGCATCACATCCCCACCGTCGGGCCACCGGTATATGCCCGGGCGTGCCGCCTCGACCCGGCGAAGCTCGCCGTGGCGCAGGGGGAGTTCGCCATGCTGGAGCGACTGGGCATTGTCCGGTGCTCCAACAGCGCGTGGGCATCGCCGCTGCACATCGTGCCCAAGCCCGGCGGTGGGTGGCGGCCGTGCAGCGACTACCACCGCCTCAACGATGCTACCAACCCCGACCGCTACCCGGTCCCTCACATCCAAGACTTTTCTGCCTGGTTGGCGAACATGTCCCTCTTCTCCAAGGTGGACCTCATCTGCGGATACCACCAGGTCCCCGTCAGGCCGGAGGACATACCGAAGACGGCCATCATTACACCATTCGGCCTCTTCGAGTTTCTGCGGATGCCCTTCAGGTTGAAGAATGCGGCCCAGGCGTTCCAGCGGCTGATGGACAGCGTCTTGCGCGACTTGGATTTAGTTTCCGTCTAGCTGGACGACATCCTCGTCGCAAGCGCGTCCCGTGAGGAGCACCTCCGCCATCTCCGCATGTTCTTCGAACGCCTGGACCGGCATGGCCTGATCGTCAACCCTGCCAAGTGCCGGTTCGGCATCACCGAGATCGACTTTTTGGGGCACCGCGTCACCAGGCACGGGGCCATCCCTTTGCCGGCCAAGGTGGAGGCGGTCAGGGGTTTTCCGCACCCCCGCACCATCAAGGGGCTCCAGGAGTTCCTGGGCATGGTGAACTTCTATCACCGTTTCCTGCTCCGCATCGCCCAGCTCCTGCGCCCCCTGCACGAGGCCCTCCGGGGGAAGCCGGGCAAAGGCGACATTGCCTGGACCGAGCCGATGCACGCGGCGTTCGCGGGCGCGAAGCTCGACTTGGCTAACGCCACCATGCTCGCGCACCCGGCGCCCCATGCACTGATCGCCCTCACCACCGACGCGTCGGACTACGGGGTGGGCGCGGTGCACGAGCAATGGGTGAATGGGGCTTGGCAGCCGCTGGCGTTCTTTAGCCGGCAGCTTCGCCCGCACGAACGGCGGTACAGTACCTTTGACCGCGCGCGATCTGCCCGGGCTCCACCTGGCGGTCCGGCACTTTCGCCATCTGCTCGAGGGCTGCCCGTTCGCGGCCTTCGTCGACCATAAGCCCCTGGTTTTCGCGATGGCCAAGGTCGCCGAGCCGTGGTCGGCCCGGCAGCAGCGTCACCTCTCGGCCGTGTCCGAGTACACGACGGACATCCAGCACATCGCGGGGAAGGACAACCCAGTGGCGGATTGCCTTTCCCAGGCCCTCACCCACGCGGTCCACTTCAGGATCGACTATGCCCGGATGGTGGTGGACCAGTCCACCGACCCCGCCGTCCAGGCTTTTCTGACCGCCGTCATGGGCCTCCGCGTCGCCGAGGTACCATTCGACGGTGTGGGCGCGGCCCTGTTTTGCGATGTCTCCCTCGACCGGCCTCGCCCCATCGTGCCCGCTGGCCGCCGGGTTTTTGACGCCATCCACGGCCTGTCCCACCCGGGCACGAAGGCCTCAAAAGCTGGTCGCCGACAAGTTCGTCTGGCATGGCCTCCGGAAGGCCGTCCGCGATTGGGCCAGGACGTGCCTCACGTGCCAGCGCGCGAAGGTCCACCGCCACAACCGGGCCCCGCTGGCCCCGTTTACGGTGCCCGAACGTCGGTTCGACCACGTTCACGTGGACTTGGTGGGACCTCTGCCCCCCTCGCGGGGTTTCACCCACGTCCTCACCATGGTGGACCGCACCACCCGGTGGCCGGAGGCCGTGCCTTTGGCAGCAATGACGGTGGCGGACGTCGCGCAGGCGTTCATTGCCACTTGGGTTGCCCATTTCGGCGCCCCCTCGGACATCTCGTCCGACCGCGGCCCCCAGTTCACCTCGGAGCTCTGGGGGGCGGTGGCGCGGGGGCTCGGCATCCAGATGCATCGCACCACGGCCTACCACCCACAGGCCAACGGCCTGTGCGAGCGTTTCCATCGTGCCATGAAGGCCGCGCTCCAGGCCAGCCTCCGTGATGGCGGCTGGGTCGACAGGCTCCCCTGGGTCCTGCTTGGCCTCAGGACGGCGCCCAAGGATGACCTGCGCGCATCCGTGGCGGAGCTGGTCTTCGGACAACCGCTGCGGGTGCCGGGCGAGTTCCTCCCTGACTCCACAGCACCATGGTCTGCGGCGCAGCAGTGCTCCGCCCTGCAGGAGACCGCCCGTAGGTTCGCCCCGGTGCCGACGGCGCACCACGGTTGCCCGCCAACGCACGTCACCCCGGAGCTTCGCACGGCGGAGTACGTTTTCGTCCGCCACGACGCCCACCGGACACCGCTGCGGCCCCCGTACGATGGGCCCTTCCGTGTGCTGGAGACCGGGGCGAAGCATTTCACCCTGGACATCGGCAGTGGTCCGGACCGCGTCTCCGTGGACCGCCTCAAACCGGCCCACCTTGACTTGGACCACCCCCCGCCAGCGGCTCTGCCCCCGCGTCGGGGCCGCCCCCCGGCTGGCGGACCCCCGGCTCCGCCCAACCCCACCGTCACGCCACCCCCCTGTCCTGCACCCATCCCAGATGCCGCCGGAGTCATCCCCGATGGCATCCCGGCATCCCAGACGCCGCCAGCCGCCCGTGGGCGCTTCGGCCGGGTCATCCGGTTGCCCCGCAAGCTGACCCTTCATGTGCGCGGGAATTCTGGGGGGGCGCATGTGGCGGACACGATGGCTCGCTGGCGCAGAGACATAATTCCGTGCACCAGCGGGTGGCGGCCACGCCCCAGGTAGAGCGTGGCCTGGAGATATATACGCGGGCTCGCTGCCGCGCGCACGGAGTGCGGATGAGTGAGCAAGTAATAAAGAGCTCGATAATAACCAAAGCGTTGTGGCCTACCTTTGTTCAACGTGTGTGCTCCCGCACCACAACAACACACTTTACCATCACCATAACAAAGACAACACACTTTACCATCACCAAAGCAAAGACAAAACAAAGGACTAAAAGGAAAGGAAAGGGGATGGTTAATGGGTGGTTAAGGGGATGGTTAATGGGTGGTTAAGGGGATGGATAATGGGTGGTTAAGGGGATGGTTAATGGGTCGTTAAGGGGATGGTTAATGGGTGGTTAAGGGGATGGTTAATGGGTGGTTAAGGGGATGGTTATTGGGTGGTTAAGGGGATGGTTAATGGGTGGTTAAGGGGATGGTTAATGGGTGATTAAGGGGATGGTTAATGGGTGGTTAAAGGGATGGTTAATGCGTTGTTAAGGGGATCGTTAATGGCTGGTTAAGGGGATGGTTAATGGGTGGTTAAGGGGATGGTTAATGGGTGGGCTGCTGGTGAGAGTGTGGGGTAGTTTCAAAATGCATTTGAGGAAATGAAGGGCATGATATAACATTGGGTGAAAAATAGAGGGTATAGGCAATGGACACCAAGTTGGTGGGGCCGGAGCATGGAGGAGGGGTGGTGTTATGTATACGTGTTGGCCTGTTGTGGGTCACAAAGTCAACTTTCTCTCATGGACAAAATTTATCCCATTTTGTTTGGAGTTGTCCAAAACATCCTCAAGGACCTGGTACACTGCATTCTGTGGAGAGCTGGTTGCAGTTGAGCAGCTTGCTTTCTCAATATGGAAAGGTAACCTTACTGAAGATAACTTCAGGTCACTCAGTAACGCTTAGCGCAAGTGTTTGTCCATCCTGAGACAAGCCAGAATACATCATCTTGGAAATATCAAGGATGAACTCTTCAACCGGTCTCATTCATCAATGTCATGATGGCATCCTGTGAAGTCCATCGCTCATGTATTCTTTCTCTCCATTCTGTCCCTCACCTCAAACACATTACTGTAGAGATAACGAGGACAGATAACGAAGATGTGTTGGCGTTTCTCTGCAGACCTGGACAAAATCACAGACTGGGCAACCAAGTGGAACATGTCTTTCAATCCTGACAAATCTCACACTCTTACGATGTCTCTCCGAAAAGCCCGACTGGACAACCCTCCCATCCACTTTCTGAATAATCCTCTCCAAGAAGTTCTGTCACTCAAGCTTTTGGATCTCACTATCTGCCATGATCTTTCCTGGGAAAACCACATTTCAAATCTGGCCTCCAAAGCCAGTCGCCGACTGGGCATCCTCCGTCGTGCGAAGTCCTTCCTTGGCACACCTGAGCTCCTCACCACATACAAGGCTTTCATCCGCAGCTCAATGGAATACTGTTCCCCCCCTCTGGGCTGGTGCTCCTGCCTCACACCGATCTCGTCTTCACGCTGTTGAAACCAAAGCGTTCAGAATCATTGGAATCTCCCGTGATGAAGCTAACTCCAAGGGCCTTTCACTCACTCACCGCAGGCAGGTTGGTGGTCTTTCCGTCTTCTACCGACTCCTCTCTGGCCTTGCTCCCCCAGCTCTCTCTGGGCTCTGTCCCCCAAATATTCCTGCAGGTCGCACAAGATCTGCCTGCAACCCTCTTATGGTTAAACTGCCAAAATCAAGACTCTCTGCTCACCTTCACTCCTTCATTCCTCGTTTCTCCCGCCTCTGGAACAAACTCCCACACTCCCTTCAATCCCTAAATTTAGTTTTTTCTTTTTCTAAAAAAACTAAATGGAAAGGCCGAGTACTGCTGCACACCTCGTGGGTGCCGCCACGCCCCGCCCACCACTCCCGCAACTCCTACTACTGCTCCTACGGTGGATCCCAAGGCTGATGCTGCTCATCTCTTGCACACGCACGGCTGCTTTGTTACCTTCGCGTGCACTGGCACTCGCCACTCCCGCAATTCCTACTGCTGCTCCTATGGCGGATCCCGAGGCTGATGCTGCTCATCTCTTGCACACGCACGGCTGCTTTGTTACCTTCGCGTGCACTGGAGCCTCGTTGTCTTCACGCGCACCGCTCCTCGCCGCTCCCGCATTTCCTACTGCTGCAACTCCAACTGCTACCGCTGCTCAGCACCCGCGGCCCGGCTCGGTTCCACCCGCGGCCCGGCTCTGTTCGACCCGCGAACTACGTACACGCCCGTGGCGTGCCTTCTGGGGGGGCGCATGTAGTGGTTACCTTATGCACATGTCGCGGTTACCTTATTCACTTATCCGCATGTGACGGTTACCATTACGATGGGTTTGTTCTAACCCACGCACACGGACGTTTGGTTGTGTCGTCGTGACGCACTCGCGGCTGTTGGAGCCACGCCCTCCGAAGAGGGTGCTTGTTTTATATAAGCTGTTATGACTTCCGTTCGTGAGCAGTTGCTGGAGATTTCTGTACAATAAACTACCTTTTGTACCCAATGAAATGGCCTCTTCTTATCGTCTTCGGCAACCGCTAAATTACAACAAATAAGCGAATAAAAATTGAAACAAATAAGTTATGTTCTATTTCGAGATGTTCCAGCATTTTTAAATGGACTGAAAATTTTGACAACTGTCAATACTTCTCGAAGCGATTCTCGAAGCTCCACACGGTCTCCACGTTTTCAAAGTTAAGTCTGTTCACAATTTTATTTTGTCGAAACTGTATTTATCTTTCGGTGTGTGAAGTTATAGTGTGCACCTTGGAAGTTTCTCGGTGTTTATCTTTCATAAATTAATCGTCTGTTTGCCGCGTCGCGAGCAAGGCCTTTGCCGCGTCGCGAGCGATTTGAAATCGAAGTTAAGTAATTGTTCCCATTTGTATTTTCGTTATAACTGTATTTATTTTATGGTGTGTGTACGTATATTGTGTCCCGAGGAAGATTTTCTGTGAAAATCTTTCATACCTGTATTGAAAATCGTGTTAATTCGTGTCGTGTCTTGAGGCCTTGCACAGTGTACAACCTTGAGGCTTTGTTTTTCTCTCAGCGGTCCGTCGTTTGTGATCCAATAACTTTCGTTCTCTATTTTCCCAGTTTTTTCACCCCATAGCCTACTTCCTTGTGTAAATCTCAACTCAAAAAAACAAACAAAAAAAATTCCCTTCTCTGTTCTCATTCGTTTATTCATTCTTATTCGTTCGTTCGTTCTTCGACCACGTGTTTCTCCCCTATTTCCCCAGATAGTTTTCACTGTTATTAACCTTCAATGTTTACACTTTCCCCTCAAGTTATGTATTCCGTCATATATTATAACACCTTTTTCTTCTTCTTCTTTAAAAGGCTGCTTTCAACTTGCTCACCAAATCTATTCATCCCAAAAAAAAATTCCATCTCCTATAGTGCCTTTTTTCTACATTCCCTAAACTCTCCTGCACTCCATCCTCCATCCAGCATCCTTAAACGTATTTTTAACTCGAAGGTCACAAGAAACTCATTTTGCAATAAATGTTCGTTTCCCATTAATCGTACACTTTCTAAAATCCAATCTCACCCCTCCCCTCCAAATCTTCCCCATAACCCCTCCCCTCCAAATCTTCCCCATCACCCCTCCCCTCCAAATCTTCCCCATCACCCATCCCTTTCAAATCTTCCCCCTTTCCCCTCCCCCCCTAATCCTCCCCATCACCCATCCCTTTCAAATCTCCCCCCTTGCCCCCTCCCTCATAAACTACCCCCTCACCCCTCCCCTCCAAGACTCCCCCTTGCCCCTCCCCTCCTAGACTCCTCCCTCACCCCTCCCCTCCAAATCTCCCACATATCCCATCCCTTTCAAATCCCTCCCCTTGTCCCTTCCCTCCCAAACTCCCCCCTCGCCCCTCCCCTTCAAATCTCCCCACCCTCATTTCTTCTCAATTTCCCCCCTCTCACTCCCCCTCCTCAAAGCGTCCTCCCCACTTCTTCCCCCTTCCAACTCTCACCTCCATCTCCCCCAACCTTCTGCCTCGCTCTTCCCCCTCCTCAAATAACACCTCATTGTGCCTCACCCAATCACCATCAAACCTTTTGTCCGCCCCATCCTTCCCTTTCTCCGAGCTATTCTGAAATCTCTGACACACCTTCAACAGCTCTCGCTACCTCTTCCACCTCTTCCACATCTTACCCTACCCCTCCTCCCCCCTGTTCTGTATCCGATACTCCCCCTTCCTCTTCATTAACGGTAGGGACCTCAAACATCCGGGGCCTTCGTTCAAACTTAACTGATCTCTCCATACAGGTTGCTTCTGTCAAACCAGACGTGATCTGCTTAACAGAAACTTTCCTCCTTCATGATGTCTCTGATTCCTTAGTATCTCTCCCGGGTTACTCCCTCCTCCGGTATGATAGACCTGAGCCTCGTCCTGGAGGTGGGGTTGCTATCTTTATCAAAAACTCTCTTCCTCACTCGCCCTGCACTGCACTCTCTCCACCTCACCCCCAGGAATACCTCTGGCTACGGCTTCCCCTTCGCTCCCACCTCTTGTTCATAAGTGTGTTGTACTGTCCACCAAACAGTAATGACTCCATCTACATCTCGCTGTCTGCTAATATGGACCAACTTCTATCTACTCATCCCAACTCTCTCTTCCTCATATGTGGTGATTTCAACTGTCATCATGCCAGTTGGCTGGGTGTGAGTACCTCTCTCACCAGCCATGGCTCCTCAGCAAAGGACTTCTGCGACTCACTGGGACTGACACAATCTGTCAATTTCCCGACCCGGATCTCAGTCAACGGAGCATCTTCTCTTCTGGACTTGGTTATGACTAACTTCCCTGAAAATGTCTGCTGCTCTTCTTCTGCTCCAATCGGATCATCTGATCATGTCCTTGTTAAAGTGGACATCTCTCTGACCATTCTCAGGGAGCCTGCTCAGCGTCGACGAGTCTGGCATTTCACTCGGGCCAACTGGCACGGTCTTCAAGCAGCCATCAATCATCTGGACTGGTCTCCCATCTCTACCACCTCTGACATCAACTCATCCTGGGAATTCTTCCAAAGTAAATTGCTCTCTCTCATGCACAGATTTATCCCATCTCGTCTTCAGTTGTCATACCCTTCCTCCCGTCCATGGTACACGGAATCTTGTGGTGAGGCTTTTGTCCAGAAACAACTTGCCTTCGTCTCCTGGAAAGCAAATCCAACGGAAGGAAATCTCATTTCCCTTCACAAAGCCAGAAACAAGTGTGTGTCCACCCTCAGGAGAGCCAGGAAACAATATCTCTCCATTCTCAAGACCGAACTCTCTTATCTGTCTCCCTCTTCCAAATCCTGGTGGCATCTGGTCAAATCCGTTTCTGGTGTTTGTTCCCCCTCCATCCCCTTCCTTACCTCAAATGGCTACACAGCTGACTCCGCACGTGAAAAAGCTGAATGCCTCAACTCTGTGTTTGCCTCTAAATGTTGTGTCCCAAACCCATCCCTCTCTGTACCCAACATACCCAGTCGTACCCAGCTGCTCCTGGACTCCGTGTCCTTTCCTCCTGACAAGGTGGAAAAGTTTCTGTCAACCCTCGACTCTGATTCTGCAACTGGACCCGACGGCATCAGCCCACGGGTCCTAAAATCCTGCTCTGCCGCTCTATCTCACCCTCTCTCTGTTCTCTTCACCCTCTCTTTTGCTCAAGGTCAACTGCCATCTGCTTGGAAATCAGCCAACAGCACCACTTTGCACAAAAAAGGTGCAAAAACAGATCTTAGCAACTACAGACCAATCAGCCTTCTCCCAATTATCAGCAAAGTCATGGAATCCATCATTGCTTCGGATATGAAATCTTTCCTCTTCTCCAACGGCTTGATCTCTGATCATCAATTTGGTTTCAGACCAGGTCACTCTACTCTGGACATGCTGCTTCTGCTGTCTCAACAATGGATGGAGGTCCTCAATGCCAAACAGGAAATTAGAGCTGTCTCCCTCGACATATCACGTGCCTTCGATACTGTCTGGCACCCCGCTCTGCTCCCCAAACTCTCCTCCTTTGGTATCCATGGAAATCTCCACGCATGGCTGGCGGACTTCCTCTCTAGTCGTCGTCAACGTGTGGCCCTAAATGGGTTTCTCTCATCTCCTCTTCCTGTTCAGGCTGGAGTTCCCCAAGGCAGTGTTCTGGGCCCTGTGCTTTTTCTGGTCTTCATCAATGATCTCTCTGACTCTCTTGAAAATCCTCTCTATCTCTTTGCTGATGACTCCACTCTCTGCCGCTCCATTCCTCTTCCCTCAGATCGGCAGTCTGCAGCCTACTCACTCTATGAAGACTTGGACAAAATCATAGACTGGTCAAACAAGTGGAACATGTCTTTCAATCCTGACAAATCTCACACTCTTACTATGTCTCTCCGAAAAGATCGACTGGACAACCCTCCCATCTACTTTCTCAACAATCCTCTCCAAGAAGTTCTGTCGCTCAAGCTTTTGGGTCTCACTATCTGCCATGATCTTTCTTGGGAAAACCACATTTCCAAGCTGGCCTCCAAAGCCAGTCGCCGACTGGGCATCCTCCGTCATGCGAAGTCCTTCCTCGGCACACCTGAGCTCCTCACCACATACAAGGCTTTCATCCGCAGCTCAATGGAATACTATTCTCCCCTATGGGCCGGTGCTCCTGCCTCACACCTAGCTCGGCTTCACGCTGTTGAAACCAAAGCTTTCAGAATTATTGGAATCTCCCGCGATGAAGCTATCTCTGAGGGCCTTTCCCTCACTCACCGCAGGCAGGTAGGTGGTCTTCCTATCTTCTACCGACTCCTCTCCGGCCTTGCACCCCCAGCTCTCTCTGTGCTCTGTCCCCCAAATATTCCTACAGGTCGCACAAGATCTGCCAGCAACCCTCTGATGGTTAAACTGCCGAAATCTCGGCTCTCTGCTCACCTTCACTCTTTCATTCCTCTTTTCTCCCGCCTCTGGAACAAACTCCCTCACTCCCTTCAATCCCACTCCTCCCTCCAGGTCTTTAAAACAGCTGTTCACCACCATCTCTTATCTTCCCCCATCCAAAACCTTGATCTTTTCTACCCCCGCTAATTCACCCCAGATGCACCTTGTTTGAAATTCCAACTTTTTTCCTGTAAGTCCTGGCAGTGTCCATATGTTTTATACCTCTCCCACCCCCCCTTCCCATGTCCCCCCCCCCCCCAAAGCCCTCGCCCTCTCTCAGATCTCTCGATGTCTCCATGTCTCTCGGTCCCTGCTCTCAAATGTTGTGTTTGTGTCCTTCCCCCTCTCTCCCCATCTTGTCTACCGCTCCCGATGTTATATGTTTTATGTGTCGGTTTGTCTTTCTGTGTGATTAATGTTCGCTCTTTCACGAGCCTCGATCTTGTATACAAAAACAAAAAAAAACAACAAAAAAAAACTTTAAAGGAAAGATTATGTAGTATTATCTTAAGATGGTATGTGGTTCAGGAGGAGGCCAAAATCGAACTCTAAGAGAAGTATATAATTTTATTAATCTACAAAAGAATTATCTTGAACAATAAGGAGATGAAAATGTTTTATCTATATTATATTCTCCCTATGTGATTCTGTGAGTCTGTGAGTCTGTCCAGGGGTGTGGCTTTACCCAGTCTGGAAGGGGCTTCAAAAACAAATATCCACCATGTTGTTTACTCGCATAGCTTTGAGGCCTCTTTTGTTAGGCCCTTGGTGTCTTGCTCTCTCTCTCAGTTTTATTTAAACTCTAATTCGATATCTAATTTCATTTTTCACAGACGCTAACATGGTTTTAGACTCGGTTGAAAAAAACGGGAAGAAAATTCAATTAAAGTTACCGTTTATAGGACGAAATGCATTTTCAAAGGCATGTAACATAAAGGTCATTCATTGAGTCTCCCTCACGCTTTATCTCAACTCAAATTCACCATCACAGTCGCGAGGATGGTTCAAGTCTCAGTTTCAGCAAAAGTTGAGAAAATCGGCGACGTATTCCAACAGCCGTTTTGAATGTGTTGACTGTTATGTGAGCACGGGGAAATAGAGGGCAGAATGAGAGAAGAGAATGGGAGAGAGGAATGAGAGAAGGAAAGACGAGAGGGGAAGGAGAGAGGAAAAGGAGAGGAGAGAACATTCCCAGGACCTCGTTGTTTATATAATTACGCAGTAAAAATACACCGACTGAATACTGAAGTTCAGGATCGAACCGAAGTCTAATGATATTTTTCCATATCCTTGGGGTGTACAGTCACATGAAAAAGTAAGTACACCCCATGTAAAGTTTTGACTTTTTCAACATATTTCAACATACAGCTATTTGATCTTCATTTCAACAATATTGACAGATAAAGGTGATATTAAAGCGCGGCGTTACGCGCGCTGCTTGCGAGCAAGGAGGAAGCGGACAAGCGGTAACTTATAAGCGTCTTTATTTCAGGAGCTCTCTGTAACACTGGCGCGCTCCGGGCTGCGCGCCCGGTGTATATCATGAGGCCACGCCTACCCCTCGGCGTGGCCACCGCCCACTTGGTGCGCGGAATGATGTCACCACGCCAGTGGGCTTTTGTGTCCGCCACACGCGCCCCCCCCAGAATTCCCGCGCACCTGGAGGGCCAGTTTGCGGGGCAGACGAATGACCCGGCCGAAGCGCCCCCTGGCGATCGGCGGCGTCCCGGGTGCAGGGATGCCAGGTGGGATGCCCCTGGCTGCCCCTGGGATGGGTGCAGGACCGGGGGGTGGCTTGGCGGCGGGGCTGGGCGGTGCCGGGGGTCCGCCCGCAGGGGGGCGGCCCTGACGTGGGGGTCGGGCCACTGGCGGTGGATGGTCCACGTCGAGGTGGGCCGGCTTGAGGCGGTCTACCGAAACCCGGTCAGGAGTACGGCCGATGTCCAGGGTGAAGTGCTTCGCCCCGGTCTCCAGCACGCGGAAAGGCCCGTCGTACGGGGGCCGCAGTGGTGTCCGGTGGGCATCGTGGCGGACGAAGACGTAATCCGCCGTGCGAAGCTCCGGGGCGACGTGCGTCGGTGGGTGCCCGTGGCATGCCGTTGGCACCGGGGCGAACCTCTGGGCGGTCTCTTGCAGAGCGGAGCGCTGCTGTGCCGCGGACCATGGTGCCGTGGAGTCGGGGAGGAACTCGCCCGGCACCCGCAGCGGTTGCCCGAAGACCAACTCCACCGCGGATGCGCGCAGGTCCTCCTTGGGCGCCGTCTGGAGGCCCAGCAGGACCCAGGGGAGCCTGTCGACCCAGCCGCCGTCGCGGAGGGTGGCCCGGAGCGCGGCCTTCAATGAGCGGTGAAATCGCTCACACAGGCCGTTAGCCTGGGGGTGGTAGGCCGTGGTTCGGTGCAGCCAGACCCCGAGCCCCTGCGCGACCGCCCCCCAGAGCTCCGAGGTGAACTGGGGGCCGCGGTCGGACGAGATGTCTGAGGGGGCGCCGAACCGGGCGACCCAGGTGGCGATGAAAGCCTGCACGACATCGGCCGCCGTTGTCGACGCCAAGGGCACGGCCTCCGGCCACCGGGTGGTGCGGTCCACCATGGTGAGGACGTAGGTGAAACCCCGCGAGGGGGGCAGAGGTCCCACCAAGTCCATGGGGACGTGGTCAAACCGGCGTTCCGGCACCGTGAACGGGGCCAACGGGGCCAACGGGGCCTGGGTGTGCCGGTGCACCTTGGCGCGCTGGCACGCGAGGCACATCCTGGCCCAGCCGCGGACGGCCTTCCGGAGGCCATGCCAGACGAACTTGGCGGCGATCAGCCTTTGGGAGGCCCTTGCGCCCAGGTGGGACAGGCCGTGGATGGCGTCAAACACCTGGCGCTGCCAGCCCGCGGGCACGATGGGGCGAGGACGCCCGAGGGAGACGTCGCACAAGAGGGCCGCGCCCGCGCCGTCGAACGGCACCTCGGTGACGCGGAGGCCCATGACGGCGGTCCGCAAGGCCTGGACGTCGGGGTCAGCGGCCTGGTCCGCTGCCATCCGGGCATAGTCGATGCCGAGGTGGACTGCGTGGGCGACGGCCCGGGAAAGGCAATCCGCCACCGGGTTGTCCTTCCCCGCGACATGCTGGATGTCCGTCGTGTACTCGGACACGGCCGAGAGGTGATGCTGCTGCCGGGCCGACCACGGCTCGGTGACCTTGCCCATCGTGAAGATCAGCGGCTTGTGGTCGACGAAGGCAGTGAACGCACGGCCCTCGAGCAGATGGCGGAAGTGCCTGACCGCCAAGTGAAGCCCGAGCAACTCGCGGTCGAAGGTACTGTAATGGCGTTCGGGCGGGCGAAGCTGCCGGCTAAAGAACGCCAGCGGTTGCCAAGCTCCACGCACCCATTGCTCGTGCACCGCGCCCACCGCGTAGTCCGAGGCATCGGTGGTGAGGGCGATCGGTGCATCGAGCGCCGGGTGCGCGAGCATGGTGGCGTTAGCCAAGGCGAGCTTCGCGCCCGTGAACGCCGTGTCCATCTGCTCGGTCCAGGTAACGTCGCCTTTGCCCGGCTTACCTCGGAGAGCTTCGTGCAGGGGGCGCAGGAGCTGGGCGACATGGGGCAGGAACCGATGGTAAAAGTTCACCATGCCCAGGAACTCCTGCAGCCCTCTGATCGTGCGGGGGCGCGGAAACCCCTTCACCGCCTCCACCTTGGCCGGCAGGGGGACGGCTCCGTGCCTGGTGACACGGTGCCCCAGAAAATCGATTATGGCGGCGCCGAACCGGCACTTTGCGGGGTTCACAATCAGGCCATGCTGGCCCAGGCGTTCGAAGAGCGTGCGGAGGTGGCGTAGGTGCTCTTCGCGGGACGCGCTGGCGACGAGGATATCGTCCAGGTAGACGTAGACAAAATCCAAGTCGCGCAGGACGCTGTCCATCAGTCGCAGGAACGCCTGAGCCGCATTCTTCAGACCGAAGGGCATGCGCAGGAACTCGAAGAGTCCGAATGGCGTGATGACCGCCGTCTTCGGGACGTCCTCCGGCCTGACGGGGACCTGATGGTAGCCGCGTATGAGGTCCACCTTCGAGAAGAAGGACATGCCCGCCAAACGGGCGGAAAAGTCCTGAATGTGGGGGACGGGGTAGCGGTCGGGAGTCGTGGCGTCATTGAGACGGCGATAGTCCCCGCACGGTCGCCATCCCCCGCCGGGCTTCGGCACGATGTGCAGCGGCGACGCCCAAGCGCTCTCTGAGCGCCGAACGATGCCGAGTCGCTCCAGGGTAGCGAAACTCCGCTTTTGCCACTGCCAGCTTCGTCGGCTCGAGGCGGCGTGCCCGGGCGTAGACCGGTGGCCCGACGGTGGGGATGTGATGGGCCACCCCATGCTTGACGGCCCCCGCCGAGAAGGTGGGCCGCGTGAGGGCCGGGAAGCCAGCGAGGAGGCGGGTGAATGCGTCCGCTGCCGGAAGCGTACAGACCAACGTGGCCGGAACCAAACCGTTTGGCAAGCCGCTTGGCAAGCCGCTCATTGAGCTGCTCGACGAGCTGGGCAACGCACAAGCGAGCGAGCTGAACGTCTCGGCCTGGACAAGACGTCTGCGCTTGACGTCGACCAGGAGCCCATTAGCACACAGGAAGTCCGCGCCAAGCAGTGCCATGGGCACGTCGGCGGTGACGAACGTCCAACGGAAAACCTGCCCTCCGAACCGCAGAGAGAGGCAGCGTTTTCCGTACGTACGGATGGGCGTCCCGTTCACGGCAAGCAGCGCGGGGCCCCCACCCGCGTCGTGCTTATCTGACGTGCCGGCGGGAACGACACTCATCTGCGCTCCCGTGTCGCACAGGTAACGGCGCCCGGAGAAGGTGTCCGTTATGAACAGCAGGCTGCTCGAACGGCCGGCGCTCATCGCCACTATTGAGCGCCGGCCCGGGCGTTTCCCGACCTGTTGAAGGAGCATGGCGGATGACACTGCCGAGCTTCGTGGCCGAACTTGGCGTGGAACCAGCACCAGGTGGTGGAGCTGGAGGAGCGCGGCTGGCTCCGCCAGGCCGGTGGAGTTGGCGGGTTTCCCCGCGGTGGCGGTTTTCGCCGCGGCGGTGGGCGGGGCGTGGCGGCGGTCACGAGGTGCGTATCAGCATGCTGCGTATGCTGTATAAGCTGACGTTGTGGATCAGCAGCATCAGCAGCATCAGCAGCATCAGCCTCGAGGGCCGTGACGGCCACGCCGACTCTCGCCCGCGTGTCCGAAGCGGCGAAGTACCTGTCCGCCTCGGCTGCCAATGCTCGGGGTTCCGTTAGCCCGGTCCCGGCCAACGCGAGGCGAACCTGCGCTGGAAGTTGGCGACGGAAAAGCGCCCGGAATAGAGAACCGGGGGCTTCGTCGCCCAACAGTGACAGCATATGGTCCATTCGGACCGACGGGCGCGTGTCACCGAGCTCGGGGAGATCCAGGAGGCGGTCGGCCCGTGCGTCCGTGAGGCCGAACGTGGCTAGGAGTAGCCGCTTGAGTGCCTCGTACTTGTGGCCGTCCGGTGGGTGGCGAAGGACGGACACAACTCGAGCGGCCGTGCCGGGCCCGAGGGAGGCGACGACGTGGCAATAGCACGTGTCATCGCCGGTGAGGCGCCGAAGCTGAAATTGGGCTTCGGCCTGGACGAACCAGACTTCGGCCTGAGCCTCCCAAAATTCGGGAAGTTTGATGAAGTTGGCCATGGCAATGGCGTCGCGTGTGGAAGGATCGCTCCGGCAGATCCAACATCGAGGGGGTCACCAGTAAAGCGCGGCGTTACGCGCGCTGCTTGCGAGCAAGGAGGAAGCGGACAAGCGGTAACTTATAAGCGTCTTTATTTCAGGAGCTCACTGTAACACTGGCGTGCTCCGGGCTGCACGCCCGGTGTATATCATGAGGCCACGCCTACCCCTCGGGCGTGGCCACCACCCACTTGGTGCGCGGAATGATGTCACCACGCCAGAGGGCTTTTGTGTCCGCCACAATATAATATAACGAATATCATGAAACCTTTACATTTTGTCGTCCATTGTATAATTTAAATGAACATAAATGCAAATTTCGCATGTAGAAAAAATAAGTACACCCCTACATTCATCACTACATCGACCTAAAATTAGAATCAGGTGCACCAGCTCAGGTGCAAATGATTGGAACATCGTTGGAGTGGATCTTGGAGGAACTTGTCTTATTTAAACCTCAGACATTTAGTTTGGTTTGCTCTTTGTTGTTGAAGTGTGCAGCGTCACCATGCCTAGATCAAGAGAGCTCTCTGATGCCTTCAGAAAGAAGGTTATAGATGCCTACGAGTCTGGGAAGGGATTTAAAAAGATCTCCAAACAATTTGAAATCAATCATTCGACTGTCTGGAAGATAATCTACAAGTGGAGAAGATTCCAAACAACTGCCAACTTGTTCAGGCCAGGCCGCCCCAGCAAGTTCAGCCCGAGAGCAGACCGCAAGATGCTGAAAGAAGTCTCTAAGAACCCCAGAATGTCATCATGGGACCTACAGGTAGCTCTTGCCACTGTTGATGTCAAAGTGCACGAGTCTACCATGAGAAAGAGGCTGCACAAATTTGATCTACATGGGAGGTGTGCCAGGAGGAAACCTTTGCTGTCCAGAAAGAACATCAGGGCAAGACTAAAGTTTGCCAATGAACACCTAGGCAAAGACCAGCACTTCTGGAACAATGTGCTCTGGACAGATGAGTCAAAGGAGGAGCTATTTGGCCACAGTAACAGAAGACATGTTTCGTGAAAACCAAAGATAGCATTTGACCACAAGAACCTGATACCAACTGTAAAGCATGGCGGTGGAAATATTATGGTTTGGGGCAGCTTTGCTGCATCAGGGCCTGGGCAGCTCACCATCATAGAATCCATTATGAATTATTCATTGTTCCAGAGGGTGCTTGAGGATAATGTGAGGCCATCTGTCAGAAAGTTGAAGCTCAACCAAAGGTGGACCTTACAACATGACAATGCCCCTAAACATACCAGTAAATCCACCAACAAATGACTGAAAAGAAAGAAATGGAGGGTTCTGGAATGGCCCAGTCAAAGCCCGGATCTAAATCCCATCGAGATGTTGTGGGGGGATTTGCAACGAGCTGTGCATGCAAGAAACCCCTCAAACATTGCACAGCTGAAAGAATTCTGCATGGAGGAGTGGGCAAAAATTTCTCCCAGTCGATGTCACAGACTGGTAGACAGTTATAAGAAACGCCGACTTGAGGTTGTTTCTGCCAAAGGAGGCAATACCACCTATTAGAGCCAAGGGTGTACTTACTTTTTCCACATGCAAAATTTGCATTTATGTTTATTTAAATTACACAATGGACGACAAAATGTAAATGTTTCATGATATTTGTTATATTATATTAAAGCGCGGTGTTACGCGCGCTGCTTGTAAGCAAGAAGGAAGCGGACAACGCGGTAATTTGTAAGAGTCTTTATTCAAGAGCTCACTGTAACACTGAGCTGCTCAGGGCTGCGCGCCCCGTGTATATCGTGAGGCCACGCCTCTCTTCCGGGCGTGGCCCACCCCCACTTGGTGTGCGGGGTGATGTCACCACGTCAGTGCTTTCCTGTCCGCCACACGCGCCCCCCCAGAATCCCCGCGCACCTGAAGGGTCAGTTTGCGGGGCAAACGGATGACCCGGCCGAAGCGCCCCCTGGCGACTGGCGGTGTCTGGGATGCAGGGATGCCATCTGGGATGCCTTCTGCTGCCCCTGGGATGGGTGCAGGACCGGGGGGCTGCGTGGCGGCGGGGCTGGGCGGTGCCGGGGGTCCGCCCGCAGGGGGGCGGCCCTGACGCGGGGGTCGGGCCACTGGCGGTGGATGGTCCACGTCGAGGTGGGCCGGCTTGAGGTGGTCCACAGAAACGCGGTCAGGAGTACCGCCGATGTCCAGGGTGAAGTGCTTCACCCCGGTCTCCAGCACGTGGGAAGGCCCGTCGTACGGGGGCCGCAGTGGTGTCTGGTGGGCATCGTGGCGGACGAAGACGTACTCCGCCGTGCGAAGCTCCGGGGCGACGTGCATCGGTGGGTGCCCGTGGCGTGCTGTTGGCACCGGGGCAAACCTCTGGGCGGTCTCCTGCAGAGCGGAGCGCTGCTGTGCCGCGGACCATGGTGCCGTGGAGTCGGCGAGGAACTCGCCCGGCACCCGCAGCGGTTGCCTGAAGACCAACTCCGCCGCGGATGCGTGCAGGTCCTCTTTGGGCGCCGTCCGGAGGCCCAGCAGGACACAGGGGAGCCTGTCGACCCAGCCGCCGTCGCGGAGGGTGGCCCGGAGCGCGGCCTTCAATGAGCGGTGAAATCGCTCACACAGGCCGTTAGCCTGGGGGTGGTAGGCCGTGGTTCGGTGCAGCCGGACCCCGAGCCCCTGCGCGACCGCCCCCCAGAGCTCCGAGGTGAACTGGGGGCCGTGGTCAGACGAGATGTCTGAGGGGGCGCCGAACCGGGCGACCCAGGTGGCGATGAAAGACTGCACGACGTCCGCCGCCATCGTCGACGCCAAGGGCACGGCCTCCGGCCACCGGGTGGTGCGGTCCACCATGGTGAGGACGTGGGTGAAACCCCGAGAGGGGGGCAGAGGGCCCACCAGGTCCACGTGGACGTGGTCAAACTGGCGTTCCGGCACCGTAAACGGGGCCAACGGGGCCTGGGTGTGCCGGTGCACCTTGGCGCGCTGGCACGCGAGGCACATCCTGGCCCAGCCGCGGACGGCCTTCCGGAGGCCATGCCAGACGAATATGTCGGCGATCAACCTTTGGGAGGCCCTCGCGCCCGGGTGGGACAGGCCGTGGATGGCGTCAAACACCTGGCGCTGCCAGCCCGCGTGCACGATGGGGCCAGGCCACCCAAGGGAGACGTCGCACAAGAGGGCCGTGCCCGCGCCATCGAACGGCACCTCAGTAACGCGGAGGCCCGTGACGGCGGTCCGCATGGCCTGGACGTCGGGGTCAGCGGCCTGGTCCGCTGCCATCCGGGCATAGTCGATGCTGAGGTGGACTGGGTGGGCGACGGCCCGGGAAAGGCAATCTGCCACCGGGTTGTCCTTCCCCGCGACGTGCCGGATGTCCGTCGTGTACTCGAACACGGCCGAGAGGTGACGCTGCTGCCAGGCCGACCACGGCTCGGTGACCTTGCCCATCGCGAAGATCAGCGGCTTGTGGTCGACGAAGGCCGTGAAGGCACGGCCCTGGAGCAGATGGCGGAAGTGCCTGACCGCCAAGTGAAGCCCGAGCAACTCGCGGTCAAAGGTACTGTAACGGCGTTCGGGCGGGCGAAGCTGCCGGCTAAAGAACGCCAGCGGTTGCCAAGCTCCACGCACCCATTGCTCGTGCACTGTGCCCACCGCGTAGTCCGAGGCGTCGGTGGTGAGGGCGATCAGTGCATCGGGCGCCGGGTGCGCGAGCATGGTGGCGTTAGCCAAGGCGAGCTTCGCGCCCGTGAACGCCGCGTCCATCTGCTCGGTCCAGGTAACGTCGCCTTTGCCCGGCTTACCTCGGAGAGCTTCGTGCAGGGGGCGCAGGAGCTGGGCGATACGGAGCAGGAACCGATGGTAAAAGTTCAACATGCCCAGGAACTCCTGCAGCCCCCTGATCGAGCAGGGGTGCGGAAACCCCTTCACCGCCTCCACCTTGGCCGGCAGGGGGACGGCTCCGTGCCTGGTGACGCGGTGCCCCAGAAAATCGATTTCGGCGACACCGAACCGGCACTTTGCGGGGTTCACAATCAGGCCATGCTGGCCCAGGCGTTCGAAGAGCGTGCGGAGGTGGTGTAGGTGCTCTTCGCGGGACGCGCTGGCGACGAGGATATCGTCCAGGTAGACGTATACAAAATCCAAGTCGCGCAGGATGCTGTCCATCAGCCGCTGGAATGCCTGAGCCGCATTCTTCAGACTGAAGGGCATCCGCAGGAATTTGAAGAGTCCGAACGGCGTGATGACCGCCGTCTTCGGGACGTCCTCCGGCCTGACGGGGACCTGATGGTAGCCGCGTATGAGGTCCACCTTCGAGAAGAAGGACATGCCCACCAAACGGGCGGAAAAGTCCTGAATGTGGGTGATGGGGTAGCGGTCAGGGGTGGTGGCGTCATTGAGACGGCGATAGTCCCCGCACGGTCGCCATCCCCCACCGGGCTTCGGCACGATGTGCAGCGGCGACGCCCAAGCACTCTCCGAGCGCCGAACGATGCCGAGTCGCTCCAGGGTAGCGAACGCCGCTTTTGCTACCGCCAGCTTCGTCGGCTCAAGGCGGCGTGCCTGGGCGTAGACCGGTGGCCCGACGGTGGGGATGTGATGGGCCACCCCGTGCTTGACGGCCCCTGCCGAGAAGGTGGGCCGCATGAGGGCCGGGAAGCCGGCGAGTAGGCGGGTGAATTCGTCCGCTGCCGGAAGCGTACAGATCAGCGTGGCCGGAACCGAAACGTTCGGCAAGCCGCTTGGCAAGCCGCTCGGTGAGCCGCTCAGTGAGCTGCTCGACAAGCTGGGCAGCGCACAAGCGAGCGAGCTGAACGTCTCGGCCTGGACAAGACGTCTGTGCTTTACGTCGACCCGGAGCCCATTGGCGCACAGGAAGTCCGCGCCAAGCAATGCCATGGGCACGTCGGCGGTGACGAACGACCATCGGAAAACCTGCCCTCCGAACCGCAGAGAGAGGCAGCGTTTTCCGTACGTATGGATGGGCGTCCCGTTCGCGGCAAACAGCACGGGGCCCCCGCCCGCGGCGTGCTTGTCCGACGTACCGGCAGGAACGACACTCACCTGCGCTCCCATGTCGCACAGGTAACGGCACCCGGATAAGGTGTCCGTTATGAACAGCAGGCTGCTCGAACGGCCGGCGCTCATTGCCACTATCGAGTGCCGGCCCGGGCGTTTCCCGTCCTGTTGAAGGAGCATGGCGGATGACACTGTCGAGCCTCGTGGCCGAACTTGGCGTGGAACCAGCACCAGGTGGTGGAGCTGGAGGAGTGCGGCTGGCTCCGCCAGGCCAGTGGAGCCGGCGGTTTTCCCCGTGGTGGCGGTTTTCGCCACGGCGGTGGGCGGGGCGTGGCGGCGGCCACGAGGTGCATATCAGCATGCTGCGTATGCTGTGTAAGCTGATGCTGTGAATCAGCATCAGCCTCGGAATCCACGAGGTGGGCAGCAGCATCAGCCTCGAGGTCCGCGACGGCCGCACCGACTCTCGCCCGCGTGTCCGAAGCCACGAAGTACCTGTCCGCCTCGGCGGCCAATGCTCGGGGTTCCGTTAGCACGATCCCGGCCAACTCGAGGCGTACCTGTGCTGGAAGTTGGCGACGGAAAAGCGCCCGGAATAGAGAACCAGGGGCTTCGTCGCCCAACAGCGACAGCATATGGTCCATTCCGACCGACGGGTGCGTGTCGCCGAGCTCGGGGAGATCCAGGAGGCGGTCGGCCCGTACGTCCTCCGTGAGGCCGAACGTGGCTAGGAGCAGCCGCTTGAGTGCCTCGTACTTGTGGCCGTCCGGTGGGTGGCGAAGGACGGACACAACTCGAGCGGCCGTGCCGGTCCCGAGGGAGGCGACGACGTGGCAGTAGCGCGTGTCGTCGCCGGTGAGGCGCCGAAGCTGAATCTGGGCTTCGGCTTGGACGAACCAAACTTCGGCCTAGGCCTCCCAAAATTCGGGAAGTTTAACTGACATCGCGTTGTTGGCCATGGCAATGGCGTCGTGTTTGGAAGGATCGCTATGGCAGATCCAACGTCGAGGTCACCAGTAAAGCGGGGTGTTACGCGCACTGCTTGTAAGCAAGAAGGAAGCGGACAACGCGGTAATTTGTAAGAGTCTTTATTCAAGAGCTCACTGTAACACTGAGCTGCTCAGGGCTGCGCACCCCGTGTATATCGTGAGGCCATGCCTCTCTCCCGGGCGTGGCCCACTCCCACTTGGTGTGCGGGGTGATGTCACCACGTCAGTGCTTTCGTGTCCGCCACAATATCACCTTTATCTACCAATATTGTTGAAATGAAGATCATATAGCTGTACGAGTTGTACAGCTATTACTCGTATGTTGTACTGTACTTACTCGTAAACTATGTACTTACTCGTATGTTGAAATATGTTGAAAAAGTCAAAACTTTACATGGGGTGTACTTACTTTTTCATGTGACTGTATATACAGAGTTTGTTTTAAGCGAGTCAACTCTTTTCCAACCATGGAATTTAACAATACATTACTTCAATACAGTACTTTCCAACCCCTGTGTGTGTGTGTGTGTGTGTGTGTGTGTGTGTTTGTGTGTGTGACCCACTCCTCCCCCCCCCATGTGTGAGTGTGTGTGTGTGTATCCCACTCCCCCCCCCCCCCCCCCGGTGTGTGTGTGTGTGTGTGTGTCACACTCCTCTGTGTGTGTGTGTGTGTGTGTGTGTGTGTGCGTCCCACTCCCGTGTGTGTGTGTGTGTGTGTGTGTGACCCACTCCCCCATGTGTGTGAGTGTGTATGTGTGTGTGACCCATCCCCCCACCACCCCCGCTCCGTGTGTGTCTGATGGGTCTGAGATGTAATCTGAAAGGATTTAAACCTCGAAGAAGAACGGTGCCCAGCTGATGATCCATGCAGTCGGGAAACTAGTCAATTGCTTACGGGTTAACGTTCTTGCTTTTGGTGGAGAAACTACCTCCCCCGTGTGTGTGTGTGTTTGTGTGTGTGTGTGTGTGTGTGTGTGTGTGTGTGTGTGTGTGTGACCCAATCCCCTCCCCCCCCCGTGTGTGTGACCCACTCCCGTGTGTGTGTGTGTGTGTGTGTGTGTGACCCACTCCCCAGTGTGTGTGTGTGTGTGTGTGTGTGTGTGTGTGTGACCCACACCCCCATTTGTATGTGACCCACAACTCAGGTGCAGTGTGCGTGATGTGGGAGGGATGGGGACATGGAGGGAGAGGATTTGAGCTCTTGAAGTCACTTTTTACATGAGATGTAATTACACATTTCAAACTGTATTTCCCATGTGCACGCACATGCATTCACATGTTATCAGAAGTAAATATATTGTGTAAATTACATCATTTGTGGATCTGATAAATTGCCAGTCACCATTTTGTAAAACTGAATGTGCAGCAACTAAATGAAGATGTCCAAATGTCACACACGTCCATGGACCGTGGGATTCTCACGGGTGACCCCACTAGTTTTAAAATATTCTTGATGGAGATGATTGTTCCAAAAAAAAGTATCTCATTAGAGAGATCACACATGATCAAATCTTTATAGGTTATATGAGTGAGTTTCTTAAAATAAAAAATTAATACTTTAATCCCTTAAAATAGAAATATATATTTTAATCTACTCTAAAGGGCGAAGCCAGCCCCACGCAGTGGAGTAGGGACGTAAATAGTAAGGGCATTTTATGAGATATTTCACAAATCTGTTAACTAAATTGTTACCAAAAAATTTCTTCACCAATATGTTTGTAAAGGTGTGTAATAACATGTGTTAAAATGTTGAAGTTCAACTCCCGTGGGAAACCCAGAAAAAAAGCTGTTGAATTCGGGTAGCGAAAAATTATTTTCGATAATTTATATTTTTTTAAATCGGCCCTTAAGTAACTTATGAGGGGTCAAATAAGGGTTTTTCATGATTCTGAGTTGATTGTTAACATTTATATTTTCACTTTTACATTTACACACAAAGTAGCTTTTATTTCACATGCATATATAATACTCAAGAGTTATTTCTCATTCACAATGTCAGAAGTTTCAACAGTCATTGTCTATGTCTTCTTCAGACTCAACAACATCATGACTGCAGTTTCTGCATGTAATGCCATTACAGACTCCACAGGCCGAGATGCACGTGACCCCATTCTTCTTGCAGCTGCATCGCCGGTTGCTGCAATCTCCATGACAATTACAGCTCGTGAACTGCAATAGCTCCTCAGGAGCCGTGGGGTCCAGTGTTGGAACTGGCTCATACCCATGCACACCTATTGTCCATCCATAGTCACTGGGGTTCAGAGACATGCTCTGTAGAAGGATCCAGTCCCGGGTCTGCAGGTAGGCACGGAGTGAATGTTGTGCAGCTGCACCCTCTGTTGGAGGTAGAGTCTCTGGTTTCCTTCAATAACTCATTCATTCAGACATTAGGGTCTCCTTCAATAACTGGGAGGAACTCGATCTGTGTGCTCTGCTTTGCATCATTAGCATGGATTCTCTTCATCCAGCCATTCCAGTTGGAGTGTGGGAACTCAGGATCGTTGGCTTTGATCACCCACCCCGCTGCCCAGAGTGTGTCACCTGGAGTGAGGAGTGGCTGATCATGAGCCAGGGAGGAGGAAAGCTCAGCGAGGGGGAGAAACATGATCGCGTTCGTTCCTATCTGTTTCCTGTTCGTAAATGGAATAATCTTTACTTCAGTTCCTCTCAGGATCTTAGCTTTGTCGAGTGCCTTCAACTTCACCCGGGGGAAAGCTGCTGTTGTCTGTGGATCTGGCAAAGGTGGTGCCGGAGAGGTGACTTCGATCCAACCCATTGAATGAAAGGGAGTGTTTCCGTGAATAGAGACAATGTTTAAATCTATATTGTCTCCAACAAACGGAGTGACTGCATTGTTTGTTTCCCCAACCTCCATAAAGACCACCTGATCATTACTTGACAATTCACTTTCACTGGCTGGCACTTTGGCTGTCATCACCGATTGATCCTCAAGCGCAGCATCAACCGCAACCTCATCATTGATCTGTTCATCGGTTTCCTCCACAATGGTGTCAAGAGTGCCAGAGTATCTGGAACATCATCTCCATTCCTACTATTAAGGAAGCAGTATTTGTAGTTTTGTGTCTCCGTGTAAGACTCAGTGTATCCCAGCCGGTGGAACTTGTTGAGCATCCATTTTGACCCAAATCTATGATCAAGTTGTATGGCAAGCCCCATTTGGTGTGGCAATACTCCAGACCGAGGTCGACAGGCCTTAATAAAATTCTGCCCCCAAACGGCAACTCTTTCGTCTGTCTTGACAATCGGTCTCAAGAACATCTTAAGGCTTGCAGGAACAAGTGTCAGCTGACTATCGATGTCAGTCATACTGTGTGTGGTGGGGTATGACTTTGGACCTAAATCAATCAAGGCAATATCATTGGATATGAACTTGAGTGCCGTCTTTATGATCTGAGTCTTCTCATCTCCATGGTCAAGATTAGCATGATGCGCTCGCAGAATATTGTCGGTGCCATCTTTGAGACAGAGTACATCTGCCCTTCTTTCCTGTGTTGTGAAATACAAGGTGTCTTCGTATTTCTCTAGAAGTTTTATCTTTAGCCAATGCTTTGAATAAGAAAGGCTCTTCTCTGGTGACTGATCAAACTCCTGCAGCTTTTCATGGACTTGGTCCATGTTCATTACCCCATGCTCTAATTCTGAGTCTAACCATTCGCAGAATTCAATAAAAACTGCCTCTCGCTCCTCATCAATACTCCTCTGTCCTCTCTTCCTTTTTCCTTCCTCATCAGTCTTGGACAAACTGTCACCTCTCGCAAACATAAGTTTGCATCGCAAATGGTACAGTGTTTCTTCTGCTACCAAGTCGTTGATCCCTTCCAGGCGTCCAGTGACTTCAGTGCCCCAGTCATCCCCGCGACTCCGTGCTGTCTTCAGCAAGCTTGCCTTCAGTGTATCTGCAGTCAAATTATCTGGCACTCTGTATTTCTTTCTAGCTTGTGCTGGATTATTTTTGTAGAGCTGGGCTGGTTGGTTGCAAAGAATGCATACATCCTTATACAGGAGGTCAACTGACTGTGATCTTCTAGAACTGCAGCCAGTTGATGAACTGAACTCACAAGTAGTGCGTCTTCTCTTCAACTTTGATGACTCTTTCTCTGCCTTTGATGCTTGAGCTGACTTCTTGGTGGTTGCAACAAAGTTGTTGTACAGATCATTTTTACACTTCTGGTGGTACCTCAGTTTTCCTTCCTTTTGAGCCTCCTTCATACGTTCCACAACAGTAACATTTTCGACAGTTTCTGCTTGTTTCAATAAAGTTGAGTATCCCTTAGGAGTTGCCTGTATGAGCCTTTCAGCTGGTGTATCCGAGCGTGCACAGATGAAGCAATTGAGCACAGGTGGAGTAACGTCTTCATCCATATTGCTGGACTCCATGTCCTGCAAAGTAGAAAATGAGATATATTTAGAAATTATTTTTCCACAAAGGAGTGTCTGTGGTGAAATATAAATGTTAACAATCAACTCAGAATCATGAAAAACCCTTATTTGACCCTCATAAGTTACTTAAGGGCCGATTTAAAAAATAAAAATTCTCGAAAATAATTTTTCGGTACCCGAATTCAACAGCTTTTTTCTGGGTTTCCCACGGGAGTTGACCTTCAACATTTTAACACATGTTATTACACACCTTTACAAACATATTGGTGAAGAAATTTTTTGGTAACAATTTAGTTAACAGATTTTCATGTTTCCCTTACTAAAAGGAGCTTCTGACATGCTATTTGGGATTGGGAATAAAGACGAGTGATAGTAAGACGAGCAAAGCGAGTTGAACCATTGTGAGTTTTTGGGATCGGTCCCAAATAGTGTGTTCGAAGCTCCTTTACGTCCCTACTTGCGGTGCTGTGTCTGGACGAGGTGCGGTGCTGTCTGGGTGGGGTGCGGTGCTGTGTCTGGGTGGGGTGCAGTGCTGTGTCTGGGAAGGGTGCCGTGCTGTGTCTGGGCAGGGCGCGGTGCTGTGTCTGGGTAGGGTGCGGTGCTGTGTCTGGGCAGGGTGCGGTGCTGTGTCTGGGTGGGGTGCGGTGCTGTGTCTGGGTGGGGTGTAGTGCTGTGTCTGCGAAGGGTGCCGTGCTGTGTCTGGGAAGGGTGCGGTGCTGTGTCTGGGTGGGGTGCGGTGCTGTGCCTGGGCGGGGTGCGGTGCTGTGTCTGAGAAGGGTGCCGTGCTGTGTCTGGGCGGGGTGCGGTGCTGTGTCTGGGTGGGGTGCGGTGCTGTGCCTGGGCGGGGTGCGGTGCTGTGTCTGGGAAGGGTGCGGTGCTGTGCCTGGGCGGGGTGTGGTGCTGTGTCTGGGAAGGGTGCGGTGCTGTGTCTGGGCGGGGTGCTGTGTCTGGGCGGGGTGCGGTGCAGTGCTGTGTCTGGGTGGGGTGCAGTGCTGTGTCTGCGAAGGGTGCCGTGCTGTGTCTGGGCAGGGCGCGGTGCTGTGTCTGGGCGGGGTGTGGTGCTGTGTCTGGGAAGGGTGCGGTGCTGTGTCTGGGCGGGGTGCTGTGTCTGGGCGGGGTGGGGTGCGGTGCTGTGTCTGGGTGGGGTGCAGTGCTGTGTCTGCGAAGGGTGCCGTGCTGTGTCTGGGCAGGGCGCGGTGCTGTGTCTGGGCAGGGTGCGGTGCTGTGTCTGGGCAGGGTGCTGTGTCTGGGTGGGGTGCGGTGCTGTGTCTGGGTGGGGTGTAGTGCTGTGTCTGCGAAGGGTGCCGTGCTGTGTCTGGGAAGGGTGCGGTGCTGTGTCTGGGTGGGGTGCGGTGCTGTGCCTGGGCGGGGTGCGGTGCTGTGTCTGGGAAGGGTGCCGTGCTGTGTCTGGGCGGGGTGCGGTGCTGTCTGGGTGGGGTGCGGTGCTGTGTCTGCGAAGGGTGCCGTGCTGTGTCTGGGCGGGGTGCGGTGCTGTGTCTGGGTGGGGTGCGGTGCTGTGCCTGGGCGGGGTGCGGTGCTGTGTCTGGGAAGGGTGCGGTGCTGTGCCTGGGCGGGGTGTGGTGCTGTGTCTGGGCGGGGTGCGGTGCTATGTCCGGGCGAGGTGCGGTGCTGTGTATGGGCGGGGTGCGGTGCTGTGTATGGGCGAGGTGCGGTGCTGTGTATGGGCGGGGTGCGGTGCGGTGCTGTGTATGGGCGTGGTGCGGCGCGGTGCTGTGTATGGGCGGGGTGCGGTGCCGTGTCCGGGCAAGGTGCGGTGCTGTGTATGGGCGGGGTGCGGTGCTGTGTATGGGCGGGGTGCGGTGCTGTGTATGGGCGGGGTGCGGTGCGGTGCTGTGTATGGGTCTGATGGGACGCGCTGGAAATTTTCAACCTGTCGCCATTCTTCCCTTTAGTCCTTCCAGTTGCGTTTTCTCCCACTGGGAAAACGCATTACAAATGGAGTCTTGTTTTCCTTTTCTACCTGATGCACAATTTTAAATCCACACCAGTCTTTGAGTCCACAACGGCGACCGTGGGATGACACAACGATCCCGTGATCCGCACTAATTATTCCAGAAAACAACCTGCTCCATCCAGGCATCTTGATGTCGCGACACAGCAACAACCTAATTGTTGCTCGCTGTTGCAC
This sequence comes from Myxine glutinosa, assembly GCF_964187855.1. Lineage (NCBI taxonomy): Eukaryota > Metazoa > Chordata > Myxini > Myxiniformes > Myxinidae > Myxine > Myxine glutinosa. Next base: position 167,169,954 of record NC_136268.1, on the reverse strand, counting down.
TTGCAGCGCTTGATTTCCCCAATCAACAACGGAAACCATCATTTCTCTCTGTGAAGTCCAACGGACGTTTGGAACATTCGCTTAATGTGATTTCATATCAGCGCAGAAACATCAGTCAGCCATTTGAGACTATTTAGCGGGTATTCTTCTTCTTCTTCTTACAAAAGCCCTCGACGCTCCAGGGCCTCGCTCCTCTTCCTCTGTCGCATCGCTCCTCCTCCTGCAACGTCTCGCTCCTCCTCCTCAGTCGCATCGCTCCTCCTCGTCCCCTGTCGCTCCATCCAGCGCGCGTTCTCAGTGCGCGCGCGTCCGCGTTCCCACCGCTCGGATACGACGCTGGTGCCATGAGCGAGGAGACGCCAAAAAGCGCGCACAGGAACGTCAGGAACCAGAGGAGGAAGAGGCACCGAAAGGTAAACGTAGGTCACCATGGATTCTGGTACTCGCTACTCGCTTTGTTTTCATGGCCGAGACACCGGTTGGTTCCTTTGTGTGGAATCCGAGCTGTTTGTGCGTTACACACGTCGCGTTATCCTCACCTTTACCATCATTTCCCGTCTTCACCTCCCGCTTCCTCGCACTTTTGATGTGTCCCATGTTGCTTGTACCAAACACGCCTCCCGTCGCCAGGATTAGCGCAATTCCTCTCGCCCTTCATCTCCCCGTCGCCCCGGGATCCTCCTCCGGTCACTCTTCATGTACCCGTTGCTAAGGGACCCTCCTACGGTCGATCTTCATGTACCCGTTGCCATGGGATCCTCCTACGGTCGCTCTTCATGTACCCGTTGCTGAGGGACCCTCCTACGGTCGATCTTCATGTACCCGTTGCTAAGGGACCCTCCTACGGTCGCTCTTCATGTACCCGTTGCTGAGGGACCCTCCTACGGTCGATCTTCATGTACCCGTTGCTAAGGGACCCTCCTACGGTCGCTCTTCATGTACCCGTTGCTATGGGACCCTCCTACGGTCACTCTTCATGTACCCGTTGCTAAGAGACCCTCCTACAGTCTCTCTTCATGTACCCTTTGCTGAGGGACCCTCCTACGGTCGATCTTCATGTACCCGTTGCCATGGGATCCTCCTACGGTCGCTCTTCATGTACCCGTTGCTGAGGGACCCTCCTACGGTCGATCTTCATGTACCCGTTGCTAAGGGACCCTCCTACGGTCGCTCTTCATGTAGCCGTTGCTATGGGACCCTCCTACGGTCGCTCTTCATGTACCCGTTGCTATGGGACCCTCCTACGGTCGCTCTTCATGTACCCGTTGCTATGGGACCCTCCTACGGTCGCTCTTCATGTACCCGTTGCTATGGGACCCTCCTACGGTCTCTCTTCATGTACCCGTTGCTAAGGGACCCTCCTACAGTCTCTCTTCATGTACGCGTTGCTAAGGGACCCTCCTACAGTCTCTCTTCATGTACCCGTTGCTAAGGGACCCTCCTACGGTCTCTCTTCATGTACCCGTTGCTAAGGGATCCTCCTACGGTCACTCTTCATCTCCCCGTCGCCCCGCGATCCTCCTACGGTCGCTCTTCATATACCCGTTGCTAAGGGACCCTCCTACGGTCGCTCTTCATGTACCCGTTGCTAAAGGATCCTCCTACGGTCACTCTTCATGTACCCGTTGCTAAGGGATCCTCCTACGGTCACTCTTCATCTCCCCGTCGCCCCGGGATCCTCCTACGGTCGCTCTTCATGTACCCGTTGCTAAGGGACCCTCTTACAGTCTCTCTTCATGTACGCGTTGCTAAGGGACCCTCCTACAGTCTCTCTTCATGTACCCGTTGCTAAGGGACCCTCCTACAGTCTCTCTTCATGTACCCGTTGCTAAGGGATCCTCCTACGGTCACTCTTCATCTCCCAGTCGCCCCGGGATCTTCCTACGGTCGCTCTTCATGTACCCGTTGCTAAGGGACCCTCCTACAGTCTCTCTTCATGTACCCGTTGCTAAGGGATCCTCCTACAGTCTCTCTTCATGTACCCGTTGCTAAGGGATCCTCCTACGGTCACTCTTCATGTACCCGTTGTTAAGGGACCCTCCTACAGTCACTCTTCATGTACCCGTTGTTAATGGACCCTCCTACAGTCTCTCTTCATGTACCCGTTGTTAAGGGATCCTCCTACGGTCGCTCTTCATGTACCCGTTGCTAATGGACCCTCCTACAGTCTCTCTTCATGTACCCGTTGTTAAGGGATCCTCCTACGGTCGCTCTTCATGTACCCGTTGCTAAGGGATCCTCCTACGGTCGCTCTTCATGTACCCGTTGCTAAGGGATCCTCCTACGGTCACTCTTTATGTACCCGTTGCTAAGGGATCCTCCTACGGTCGCTCTTCATGTACCCGATGTTAAGGGATCCTCCTACGGTCCCTCTTCATGTACCCGTTGCTAAGGGACCCTCCTACAGTCTCTCTTCATGTACCCGTTGCTAAGGGACCCTCCTACGGTCACTCTTCGTGTACCCATTGCTAAGGGACCCTCCTACAGTCTCTCTTCATGTACCCGTTGTTAAGGGACCCTCCTACGGTCACTCTTCATGTACCCATTGCTAAGGGACCTTCCTACAGTCTCTCTTCATGTACCCGTTGTTGATGGGCCCTCCTACAGTCTCTCTTCATGTACCCGTTGCTAAGGGACCCTCCTACGGGCACTCTTCATGTACCCGTTGCCAAGGGACCCTCCTACTGTCACTCTTCATGTACCCGTTGCTAAGGGACCCTCCGACTGTCACTCTTCATGTACCTGTTGCTAAGGGACCCTCCTAATGTCACTTCATGTACCCGTTGCTAACGGACCCTCCTACTGTCACTCTTCATGTACCCGTTGCTAAGGGACCCTCCTACTGTCACTCTTCATGTACCCGTTGCTAAGGGACCCTCCTACGGTAACTCTTTATGTACCCGTTGTTAAGGGACCCTCCTACAGTCTCTCTTCATGTACCCGTTGCTAACAGACCCTCCTACGGTCACTCTTCATGTCCCCGTTGTTAAGGGACCCTCCTACATTCACTCTTCATGTACCCGTTGCTAAGGGACCCTCCTACTGTCACTCTTCATGTACCCATTGTTAAGGGAACCTCCTGCGGTCACTCTTCATGCACCCATTGCTGAGGGAACCTCCTACGGTCACTCTTCATGTACCCTTTGCTAAGGGACCCTCCTACGGTCACTCTTCATGTACCCGTTGCTACGGGACCCTCCTACGGTCACTCTTCATGTACCCGTTGCTAAGGGACCCTCCTACGGTCACTCTTCATGGACCTGTTGTTAAGGGATCCTCCTAGTCACTCTTCATGTACCCGTTGCTAAGGGACCCTCCTACTGTCACTCTTCATGTACCCATTGTTAAGGGAACCTCCTACGGTCACTGTTCATGCACCCATTGCTAATGGAACCTCCTACAGTCACTCTTCATGTACCCGTTGCTAAGGGACCCTCCTACGGTCACTCTTCATGTACCCGTTGCTAAGGGACCCTCCGACGGTCACTCTTCATGTACCCGTTGCTAAGGGACCCTCCTCCAGTCACTCTTCATGTACCCGTTGTTAAGGGACCCTCCCACGGTCACTCTTCATGTACCTGTTGCTAAGGGACCCTCCTACAGTTACTCTTCATGTACCCGTTGTTAAGGGACCCGCCTACAGTCACTCTTCATGTGCCCGTTGCCAAGGGATCCTCCTGCGGTCACTCTTCATGTACCCGTTGTTAAGGGATCCTCCTACGGTCACTCTTCATGTGCCCGTTGCCAAGGGATCCTCCTACGGTCACTCTTCATGTACCTGTTGTTGAGGGATCCTCCTCCGGTCACTCTTAATAATAATAATAATTCATTTATTTTGTATAGCGCTTTTCCCGTTGTTAAGGGATCCTCCTACGATCGCTCTTCATGTACCCTTTGTTAAGGGATCCTCCTACGGTCTCTCTTCATGTACCTGTTGTTGAGGGATCCTCCTCCGGTCACTCTTCATGTACCTGTTGTTGAGGGATCCTCCTCCGGTCACTCTTCATGTACCCGTTGTTAAGGGATCCTCCAACGGTCGCTCTTCATGTACCTTTTGTTAAGGGATCCTCCTACGGTCTCTCTTCATGTACCTGTTGTTGAGGGATCCTCCTCCGGTCACTCTTCATGTACCTGTTGTTGAGGGATCCTCCTCCGGTCACTCTTCATGTACCCGTTGTTAAGGGATCCTCCAACGGTCGCTCTTCATGTACCTTTTGTTAAGGGATCCTCCTACGGCCTCTCTTCATGTACCTGTTGTTGAGGGATCCTCCTCCGGTCACTCTTCATGTACCTGTTGTTGAGGGATCCTCCTCCGGTCTCTCTTCATGTACCTGTTGTTGATGGATCCTCCTCCGGTCGCTCTACATGTACCTGTTGTCAATGAATCCTCCTACGGTCTCTCTTCATGTACCTGTGGTTAAGGGATCCTCCTACGGTCTCTCTTCATGTACCTGTTGTTAAGGGACCCTCCTACGGTCACTCTTCATGTCCCCGTTGTTAAGGGATCCTCCTACGGTCTCTCTTCATGTACCTGTTGTTGAGGGATCCTCCTCCAGTCGCTCTTGATGTACCCGTTGTTAAGGGATCCTCCTATGGTCTCTCTTCATGTACCTGTTGTCAATGGATCCTCATACGGTCACTCTTCATGTCCCCGTTGTCAAGGGATCCTCCTACGGTCTCTCTTCATGTACTTGTTGTTGAGGGATCCTCCTACAGTCGCTCTTCATGTACCCGTTGTTAAGGGATCCTCCTACGGTTTCTCTTCATGTACCTGTTGTTGAGGGATCCTCCTCTAGTCGCTCTTCATGTAACTGTTGTCAATGGATCCTTCTACGGTCGCTCTTCATGTACCTGTTGTCAATGGATCCTCATACGGTCGCTCTTCATGTACCCGTTGTTAAGGGATCCTCCTACGGTCGCTCTTCATGTACCCTTTGTTAAGGGATCCTCCTACGGCCTCTCTTCATGTACCTGTTGTTGAGGATCCTCCTCCAGTCGCTCATGTACCCGTTGTTAAGGGATCCTCCTACGGTCGCTCTTCATGTACCCTTTGTTAAGGGATCCTCCTACGGCCTCTCTTCATGTACCTGTTGTTGAGGATCCTCCTCCAGTCGCTCTTCATGTACCTGTTGTTAAGGGATCCTCCTACGGTCGCTCTTCATGTACCCTTTGTTAAGGGATCCTCCTACGGTCGCTCTTCATGTACCTGTTGTTGAGGATCCTCCTCCAGTCGCTCTTCATGTACCCGTTGTTAAGGGATCCTCCTACGGTCTCTCTTCATGTACCTGTTGTTGAGGGATCCTCCTCCGGTCGCTCTTCATGTACCTGTTGTCAATGGATCCTCCTACGGTCGCTCTTCATGTACATGTTGTCAATGGATCATCATACGGTCACTCTTCATGTCCCCGTTGTTAAGGGACCCTCCTACGGTCTCTCTTCATGTACCTGTTGTTAAGGGACCCTCCTACGGTCACTCTTCATGTCCCCGTTGTTAAGGGATCCTCCCTCCGGAGGAGGGAATCACTCTTTGCGAGCTCATCGGCCCTTTGTTCTATTCGAACGTGCTATGATAATCGAAAATACCTGGGCAGGTGATGTAGCTTCATAGATTGTCGTCACCATATGAGGTTGACGTTGACCATTCATCCGTGGTTGTACATGTGAGTCCGAGCGGATCAAGGCCCGATCGTAGGACACGTTTTGGTATTCGGCGCTCGAACTGCTCCACTGGGAATTAGCAACTCGTGGCGTGAACTTAAATATCATGGAATTTCAGGAATAAAATGCTTTATAGACCGTACTCTGCGGGTGCTTACAAACCGAGCTTTTCGACAAACTCATGTATGACCTCGATGTATGGATTTCTGCTATATGTGTAAGCACTTGTGTGATGATCTGTGAAGCATCCTATAGCTATATGTGTAAGCACGTGTGTGATGATCCGTGAGGAATCCTATAACTATATGTGCAAGCACGTGTGTGATGATCTGTGAGGAATCCTATAACTATATGTGCAAGCACGTGTGTAATGATCTGTGAAGCATCCTATAGCTATATGTGCAAGCACTTGCGTGATGATCCGTGAGGAATCCTATAACTATATGTGCAAGCACGTGTCTGATGATCTGTGAAGCATCCTATAGCTATATGTGTAAGCACTTGCGTGATGATCCGTGAGGAATCCTATAACTATATGTGCAAGCACGTGTCTGATGATCTGTGAAGCATCCTATAGCTATATGTGTAAGCACTTGTGTGATGATCCATGAAGCATCCTATAACTATATGTGCAAGCACGTGTGTGATGATCTGTGAAGCATCCTTTAGCTATATGTGGAAGCACTTGCGTGAAGATCCGTGAGGAATCCTATAACTATATGTGCAAGCACGTGTGTGATGATCTGTGAAGCATCCTATAGCTATATGTGTAAGCACTTGCGTGATGATCGGTGAGGAATCCTATAACTATATGTGCAAGCACGTGTCTGATGATCTGTGAAGCATCCTATAGCTATATGTGTAAGCACTTGTGTGATGATCCATGAAGCATCCTATCACTATATGTGCAAGCACGTGTGTGATGATCTGTGAAGCATCCTATAGCTATATGTGTAAGCACCTGTGTGATGATCCGTGAGGAATCCTATAAATATATGTGCAAGCCCGTGTGTGATGATCTGTGAAGCATCCTATAGCTATATGTGTAAGCACTTGCGTGATGATCCGTGAGGAATCCTATAACTATATGTGTAAGCACGTGTATGATGATCCGTGAGAAATCCTATAACTATATGTGCAAGCACGTGTGTGATGATCTGTGAAGCATCCTATAGCTATATGTGTAAGCACTTTGCGTGATGATCCGTGAGGAATCCTATAACTATATGTGCAAGCACGTGTCTGATGATCTGTGAAGCATCCTATAGCTATATGTGTAAGCACTTGTGTGATGATCCATGAAGCATCCTATAACTATATGTGCAAGCACGTGTGTGATGATCTGTGAGGAATCCTATAACTATATGTGCAAGCACGTGTGTGATGATCTGTGAAGCATCCTATAGCTATATGTGTAAGCACTTGTGTGATGATCCATGAAGCATCCTATAGCTATATGTGTAAGCACTTGCGTGATGATCCGTGAGGAATCCTATAACTATATGTGCAAGCACGTGTCTGATGATCTGTGAAGCATCCTATAGCTATATGTGTAAGCACTTGTGTGATGATCCATGAAGCATCCTATAACTATATGTGCAAGCACGTGTGTGATGATCTGTGAGGAATCCTATAACATTATGTGCAAGCACGTGTGTGATGATCTGTGAAGCATCCTATAGCTATATGTGTAAGCACTTGCGTGATGATCCGTGAGGAATCCTATAACTATATGTGCAAGCACGTGTCTGATGATCTGTGAAGCATCCTATAGCTATATGTGTAAGCACTTGTGTGATGATCCATGAAGCATCCTATAACTATATGTGCAAGCACGTGTGTGATGATCTGTGAAGCATCCTTTAGCTATATGTGTAAGCACTTGCGTGATGATCCGTGAGGAATCCTATAACTATATGTGCAAGCACGTGTGTGATGATCTGTGAAGCATCCTATAGCTATATGTGTAAGCACGTGTGTGATGATCCGTGAGGAATCCTATAACTATATGTGCAAGCACGTGTGTGATGATCTGTGAAGCATCCTATAGCTATATGTGTAAGCACTTTGTGTGATGATCCATGAGGAATCCTATAACTATAAGTGCAAGCACGTGTCTGATGATCTGTGAAGCATCCTATAGCTATATGTGTAAGCACTTGTGTGATGATCCATGAAGCATCCTATAGCTATATGTGTAAGCACCTGTATGATGACCCATGAGGCATCTTATAACTAGAGATTGATAGAGAGAGATTGATAGAGAGATATTGATATGGAGAGATTGATATGGAGAGATTGATATGGAGAGATTGATAGAGAGAGATTGATAGAGAGAGATTGATAGAGAGAGATTGATTGAGAGAGATTGATAGAGAGATATTGATAGAGAGAGATTGATATGGAGAGATTGATATGGAGAGATTGATAGAGAGAGATTGATGGAGAGATATTGATATAGAGAGATTGATATGGAGAGATTGATATGGAGAGATTGATCGAGAGAGATTGATAGAGAGAGATTGATATGGAGAGATTGATATGGAGAGATTGATATGGAGAGATTGATAGAGACAGATTGATAGAGAGAGATTGATAGAGAGAGATTGATAGAGACAGATTGATAGAGAGAGATTGATATGGAGAGATTGATATGGAGAGATTGATAGAGAGAGATTGATAGAGAGAGATTGATTGAGAGAGATTGATAGAGAGAGATTGATAGAGAGAGATTGATATGGAGAGATTGATATGGAGAGATTGATAGAGACAGATTGATAGAGAGAGATTGATAGAGAGAGATTGATATGGAGAGATTGATATGGAGAGATTGATAGAGAGAGATTGATAGGGAGAGATTGATAGAGAGAGATTGATATGGAGAGATTGATCTGGAGAGATTGATAGAGAGAGATTGATAGAGAGAGATTGATTGAGAGAGATCGATAGAGAGAGATTGATAGAGAGAGATTGATTGAGAGAGATCGATAGAGAGAGATTGATAGAGAGAGAGATTGATAGAGAGAGATTGATAGAGAGAGATTGATAGAGAGAGAGATTGAGAGAGAGAGATTGATAGAGAGAGATTGATAGAGAGAGATTGATAGAGAGAGATTGATAGAGAGAGATTGATAGAGAGAGATTGATAGAGAGAGATTGATAGAGATAGATTGATATAGAGAGATTGATAGAGAGATTGATAGAGAGATATTGATAGAGAGATATTGATAGAGAGAGATTGATAGAGAGAGATTGATAGAGAGAGATTGATAGAGAGATATTGATAGAGAGATATTGATACAGAGATATTGATACAGAGATTGATAGAGAGATATTGATAGAGAGAGATTGATAGAGAGAGATTGATAGAGAGAGATTGATAGAGAGATATTGATAGAGAGATTGATATAGAGATATTGATACAGAGATTGATAGAGAGATATTGATAGAGAGATTGATAGAGAGAGATTGATAGAGAGAGATTGATAGAGAGAGATTGATAGAGAGATATTGATAGAGAGATTGATAGAGAGATATTGATAGAGAGAGATTGATAGAGAGAGATTGATAGAGAGAGATTGATAGAGAGATATTGATTGAGAGATATTGATTGAGAGAGATTGATAGAGAGAGATTGATAGAGAGAGATTGATAGAGAGATATTGATAGAGAGATATTGATAGAGAGAGATTGATAGAGAGAGATTGATCGAGAGAGATTGATAGAGAGAGATTGATAGAGAGAGATTGATAGAGAGAGAGATTGATAGAGAGAGATTGATAGAGAGAAAATGATAGAGAGAGATTGATAGAGAGAGATTGATAGAAAGAGATTGATAGAGAGAGATTGATAGAGAGAGATTGATAGAGATAGATTGATATAGAGAGATTGATAGAGAGAGATTGATAGAGAGAGATTGTTTGAGCGAGATTGATTGAGCGAGATTGATTGAGAGAGATCGATAGAGAGAGATCGATAGAGAGAGATTGATAGAGAGAGATTGATAGAGGGAGATTGATAGAGAGAGATTGATGGAGATAGATTGAGAGAGAGAGAGACTGACATGGAGAGATCGATAGAGAGAGATCGACAGAGAGAGATTGATATAGAGAGATTGATAGAGAGAGATTGACAGAGAGAGATTGATAGAGAGAGATTGATAGAGAGAGATTGATAGAGAGAGATTGATATGGAGAGATTGATCGAGAGAGATTGATAGAGAGAGATTGATAGAGAGAGATTGATAGAGAGAGATTGATAGAGAGAGATTGATATCGAGAGATTGATAGAGAGAGATTGATAGAGAGAGATTGATAGAGAGAGATTGATAGAGAGAGATTGATTGAGAGAGATTGATATGGAGATATTGATAGAGAGAGATTGATAGAGAGAGATTGATATGGAGAGATTGATATGGAGAGATTGATATGGAGAGATTGATAGAGAGATTGATAGAGAGAGATTGATAGAGAGAGATTGATATGGAGAGATTGATAGAGAGAGATTGATAGAGAGAGATTGATATGGAGAGATTGATAGAGAGAGATTGATAGAGAGAGAGAGATTGATAGAGAGAGATTGATAGAGAGAAATTGATAGAGAGAGATTGATAGAGAGAGATTGATAGAGAGAGATGATAGAGAGAGATTCATAGAGATTGACAGAGAAAGATTGATAGAGAGAGATTGATAGAGAGAGATTGATAGAGATAGATTGATATAGAGAGATTGATAGAGAGAGATTGATAGAGAGAGATTGATTGAGCGAGATTGATTGAGCGAGATTGATTGAGAGATCGATAGAGAGAGATCGATAGAGAGAGATCGATAGAGAGAGATTGATAGACAGAGATTGATAGAGAGAGATTGATAGAGAGAGATTGATGGAGAGATATTGATAGAGAGATATTGATAGAGAGAGATTGATAGAGAGAGATTGATAGAGAGAGATTGATAGAGAGAGATTGATATAGAGAGATTGATATAGAGAGATTTATATCGAGAGATTGATATAGAGAGATTGATATAGAGAGATTGATATAGAGAGATTGACATAGAGAGATTGACATAGAGAGATTGACATAGAGAGATTGACATAGAGAGATTGACATAGAGAGATTGACATAGAGAGATTGACATAGAGAGATTGATATAGAGAGATTGATATAGAGAGATTGACATATAGAGATTGACATAGAGAGATTGACATAGAGAGATTGACATAGAGAGATTGACGTAGAGAGATTGACGTAGAGAGATTGACGTAGAGAGATTGACGTAGAGAGATTGACGTAGAGAGATTGACGTAGAGAGATTGACATAGAGAGATTGACATAGAGAGATTGACATAGAGAGATTGACATAGAGAGATTGACATAGAGAGATTGACATAGAGAGATTGACATAGAGAGATTGACATAGAGAGATTGACATGGAGAGATTGACATGGAGAGATTGACATGGAGAGATTGACATGGAGAGATTGACATGGAGAGATTGACATAGAGAGATTGACATAGAGAGATTGACATAGAGAGATTGACATAGAGAGATTGACATAGAGAGATTGACATAGAGAGATTGACATAGAGAGATTGACATGGAGAGATTGATATAGAGAGATTGACATAGAGAGATTGACATAGAGAGATTGACATAGAGAGATTGACATAGAGAGATTGACATAGAGAGATTGACATAGAGAGATTGATATAGAGAGATTGATATAGATAGATTGATATAGAGAGATTGATATAGAGAGATTGATATAGAGAGATTGATATAGAGAGATTGATATGGAGAGATTGATAGAGAGAGATTGATATAGAGAGATTGATATTGAGAGATTGATATAGAGAGATTGACATAGAGAGATTGACATAGAGAGATTGATATAGAGAGATTGATATGGAGAGATTGATATAGAGAGATTGATATAGAGAGATTGATATAGAGAGATTGATATATTGATAGATAGACAGATAGATAGATAGAGAGAGAGAGAGAGAGAGAGAGAGAGAGAGAGATTGAGAGAGAGAGAGAGAGAGAGAGAGAGAGAGAGAGAGAGAGAGAGAGAGAGAGAGACTTTTTATTACAAAAATATAAAAATACAAGCCAGTCGGTGAAGATACTATTCAATACAGGCACAATAATCAAAAATACAGAAAAGAAAAAGAGATAATGACAGGAAATCAAAACAGTCCAATGAACTAGAAAAGAAAAACAACAACAGAAAAACTGACCACACACTGATTCAATCCCAACAAACCTACAAATATATCAATAATTCATTCTCCTGCACCATGCAGATCCCATCAAAACACCAGATGTTCATAAACTCATCAATACATTTCTTTCTTCCAGAATCACAAAATTCAAGTTTGAGTCTTGCAGATATCAAGGCATTAAAAAAGAACAAGACATCACATTGCCCAATCGGCTTTCCTTTCAGTTTTTCCTTCCTCGATAAATAAATTGCCATTTTCGCCGTGGCCACTAAAAACAAAAACAACATATGTACATGTTCTTTCATATCATTGAAACCAAAAATAAATGATCGCAGAGAAAAAGTGATCTTCATTTTTCCAGCCATGTAGTTCAGCCATTGAAATAAAGGCACAAGCCTTGCACAATCAACGTACGCATGGAACACATCCTCTGTGTAAACACAGAACGGGCAACACGTAGATGTGGGCGCAAAATGACTCACTAATTTATTAGATGGAATGATCCAGTGTATCATTCGCCACTGGAGATCACCTGTCCTTTTGCTTACCAGCTTACTGTATACTGATTCCCATGCAGGCTCAGATGGGAGTCCTTCCGGCATTAGCCCTTTCCACCTGGCCACTCCATTTAACGGTGAGTTCCCAAGCAGAACTGCAGTGCATAACCGATACAGGTCTTTACTACTGCATTTCTGAAAAATGTTTTGTCCCTCACTAATTGGGGGCAAGTCTCCGTGACTAGGCTGTACCAATAAACCAGGAAAATGCCAGTCATTGGATGTCACCAAAACTTCCTGGGTCCATCTTAGTCCAAGTTGGAAGCTTTTCTTTACTATTCCCTTTAGTATTCTTCCGATTATTCTGTTTGACCATATTCCAGTCATATCGGCTATCTCTTGCACCGACTTCCACCCCCAACCAGAATCATGGCGGAGGTCCAACACTTTGATTATGCCCGCTGTAATAAAGTGTTGATAAAAGTCTCGGCTTCTTGGAATTGCAGGAAACAGTAGGTTGTAAAAAAGGGGTTCTTCCACAAACATGCTTGTCGCATAGGTTTCTTGCTGGCGACTAGTCGAAAGGCTTTGCCAGGCATTCAGAAGGCTCTGATAGAATGATGGTAGATGAGATGTGTCGACATGTTGGAGTTGGACTAAGAAAAGTTCAAGGCCATATCCGAGCCCGCTTGCTTTTCGCAGCACGTGATAGGCCAGAAGTCGGCTTGGCAGTCGTTCCTTGTACAGCAACTGCTGTATGGTACACAGCCGAAAAGCCATGATACGACTTTTTATGTCGATCAGTCCCTGGCCACCTTCAGACAAGGGGCTACATATGACATTTGGTAGTAACCAATGGTGACCACTCCAAAAAAAATCCACGAGTAGCCTCTGCACTGCCTTTAGTAGTGCCTCTGGCGGCTGAAGGCAGATAAACCTATGCCACAGGGAAGAAGCCACCAAATTATTCACCACTAGAACCCTGCCTTTGTAGGAAAGGTGGGGCAGAGCTCGTTTCCACAGTCCCAGTCTTTTTTTGACATGCTCAACAATCCCGTCCCAATTTTTGAGGACGTAATGTGGAGATCCCAGGAAAACCCCAAGGTATTTGACTCCGTCTTCCACCCATTTTAACTTTGTTGGTAGATGCACAGGTGGTACCAGCACTCTTCCAGGTGGAATGTTCTTGAGACAGGGAATCCATAAGGCCTTACTCTTGTCCCAGTTACACTTCAAAGAAGAAGCGAGGCAAAAAAGATTTAAACATTCAACAAGTGCTGGGATATCACTCTCCTTCTTAACAACCACACAGACATCATCTGCATAAGCCGATACAACTACTGAAGGACTCCCAGGGGATACAGTCACTCCTGAAATATTTTTCCTAAATAAAATTAGGAGTGATTCCATTACCAAGGAAAATAATAACCCAGAAACCGGGCATCCTTGTCTCACCCCTCTTTGGACCTGTACCGGAGAGCTGAGTTCGTTATTTATTTTAAATAAACTAAATATATTGTTGTACAACAAAGTCACGTAGGCCCTAAAATTGACACCAAAGCCACATGCTTCTAGCACCCGATACAAAAAAACATGATCCACACTGTCAAAAGCCCTTTCCAAATCCAGGAATATTATCCCAAAATCTTTTTCCAAGCAATCACATTCCATTAAGTCTCTAATCAAAAAAATATTATCATAAATAGATCTGTTTGGGATGCAGTAACTCTGATCATGGTGGACTAGATCACCGATTACCGTCTTCAACCGACTGGCCAACACTTTTGACAATATTTTATAGTCCGTACATAATAACGAGACCGGCCGCCAATTCTTTATCTGTCGTAGATCCCCAGTCTTTGGAATCAGCGACACCACTGCTCTTCTGAAGCTTAGTGGGAGTTCTCCAAGCACCAAGGATGATTCCAGGACATTCAATAATTCAGGGCCCAAAAGGTCCCAAAAAGCCAAGAAAAATTCTGCCGGTAGGCCGTCAATCCCAGGAGCTTTCCCCGAGTCCATTTCACTTAGGGCCTGCGTTAGCTCAGGCAAAGTAATTGTTGAATCCAGGCCCAGGCACTGAGGCTCAGTTAGGGATGAAAGGTGAGAAGTTAAAAATTCCATGGTTTGCTCACAAACATTTTGTTTTGCATAGACTTTTGAAAAAAACTCTCTAATGCACAACCTTACATCTCCAGGGTTGGCAACCATGTTTCCCCTAAAGTCATGTACAGAGAAAAGGGTTTTGGGTGACTTATTGACAAAATCCATTTGGAAAAAAGATTTACTCGGGGTGTCTGATACCTTTAAATTGTTTATTCTTAATCTAATTAACAGGCCTGCTGCTTTCTCCTGAATCAGCTCTCTCAGTTGAGCCTTCTTTTCAACCAATAACCTGTGGTCTCTTCTGATATTATCTTTAGCCAGTTTACACTCTAACCGTATAATATCAGCTTCTAAACAAGCCATTGTTATATTTTTTATGTCAGTTCCATTTGAAACAAACTGCTGACAAAACACTCTAATCTGAGCTTTTGTATTATCCCACCATAATGCTAAAGAAGAGAAAGAGGGCTTTCTTGAAAGTTGGATGACCCAAAAAGCACGGAAGGCGTCTTTAAACAAAGCATCTTCGAGAAGACTGGTATTGAATTTCCAGTATGCACTTTTGCGTAAGGGTTGAGGGAAAAAGAGGCCCATGGTAACTAAATGATGATCAGAAAACAAAGATGGAAAATGATTTGGAGAGATAACCGCATTCCTGAACTGTGAGTTTATGTACCAACGGTCAAGTCTAGCGAAGGTCATTCTCCCATTGGCACATCGTCCCCAAGTATACTCAGATTTGTTGGGGTAATGCAGTCTCCGTGCATCTAGCACACCCACTGCCGAAAAATAATTTAACAAATCAGTACTACCTTCGGGATGAGGTTCTGCTGTATTTCGGTCTATACTGGGTTTAAAGGTGCAATTAAAGTCACCCCCCATGCAAATACAATTATTGAGATCTATCGACTGCATGTGTCGAATTAAAGATGAAAAGAAAGCTCTTCGTTCCACACTCTCACTTGGTGCATAAACGTTGAATAGTGTAAACCGAAAATTATTAATGACCAGTTCCAATGAAATAAACCAGCCTTTAATCACCTCCTGGAAGAGGCATGACTCAGGTACCAGGCCTGGTCTGAGTAAGAAGGCTACACCAGCAGAAGAAGAAGACATGTTACTAAAAAAGCATTGTCCTTTAAAGAGGCGACACCAGTCGTACTCCCCATTTTGAATTATATGGGTTTCCTGGAGTAAGAGCACATCAATTTTCTTGCGCTCAAATAAACTTTTCACCTGAACCTGGCGGTTTTGGCTTGCACCTCCGCCATTCATATTTAAGGTTCCAAAGGTGATTTTTTTCATGGATTATCAAAAGGCGTGAGCGGTTGCTGGGAAATCTCGCTCCCTGCTTTTGTAACAGCCTTTCTAAGCCGATGAAACAGCGACCTTGTTAAATGAAATTCATCCGGCCTCCTAATTATGTCCTTTGCAGCCTGGATGAATGAAATTAAATCAGGAAAATGATCTTTTACAATCACATTTCGGTGTCGGTAGGTGTCATTCAGAAAAGAAATAACGAGTTGAGGGGCTATGGATGACTGATCTGATGAAGATTGAGACAACTCAGTCATCTCAACTTCATCCTCTGAATCTGACAAATCAGAAACAGCTCCACCCGGGTCACATATATCAGTCTGCACAGTCACCATTTTGATTCCAGCCAAGTCCGAAGATTTGCTGGAATGTTCTATGGTAGAGTCATCCTCACTCTGGTACCCGGGACATTCAGCAGGAGCTGAAATCTCGGCTTCACCCTCCTGCAGGGAGATGTTCACTGGCTCAGTTGACGAACCAGTGTCATGATTTAGATCTTGCAGGGGTAAAGAGGAGCTTGGGGCTGAGACATTCCCAATCCGCTCGGTCTCAGCAGGTAGTGAAGGTGGCGGCTCACTAATGGGCTCACCATCATCTTTAGTCTCACCATCTACTTTTTCTCCCAGGTTTTCGGTGCTGCCCGATAATGTTTCAGAATTAATTAATTCATGTTCCTTCTCCCTGGTGTCAACACAGCTTGTGGACACCTGAGAAAGACGTTCCAGGGCGTCTGCACCCACACTGTCTTTATCCAACACTACCTTTTTCAAAGTAATGTTGGAGTTACAAGCACCAGGTGCTCTTCGTTTCTTTGTCACCACAATGGGATTTTCTTCCATCTCCTCACTGCACGTAGCATCTGCCACCACAGGTGGGTTATCTGGGGTTATTTCATTATTTACCGAATCAGCGGTGTTGTCGTTTTCACCAACACGAACAGGAGTATTATCCCTACTCCTCGAGTGCGAGGGAGCGTCGGTAGGAACCGTTCGGGTATTTCGGTTTACGTTGTTTCGTACGTTAGAGACCGGGGTGTTATCTCTTTTACAATCAGCGTCACTATGACCTGCTTCACCACACCTTACACACGATACCTTCGGACAAAACCTTTTCACATGGCCAAAAGCTCCGCACTGAAAACATGTTAATGAGGCCGATGACGCATACATCTGGTACTCATGGTTGTTCACCTTTACCTTGAACGTGATGTTTAACCCCGTGTCATCGCCTCGATCCGGAAGCACCATATACACCTGCCGTCTGAAGCTCATCACGTGTTTAACACGTTCATCCTGAGACCGGAGCGGAATCATTGTGATTTTTGACACAGCTGTTCCGTATCGGGACAAAACGGACATCAGCTGGTTGCAGGTTATAAATGGGGGTACGTTAGATATGACGACCCTCATCGACGGAGTGTCCATAGGCGACGCCAAGACAAAGAGACCTGTCTCTGTGGTTAAACCCGCACTTACAATATCGTGAACGAATTTTTCATCGGACACAAATACAACAACTTTTTGATTCATTCTCGACGCTGCTCGTACATTTTCACAACCGATTATTTTCCCCACCGACAAAACAATGTCCTCAGTGGAAGTTCCTTCGGGTGGAACACACACAAATGCATGCTTCCTTGTTAAGTTGTCGAACGCCTCTAACCGAGAGCGTGCATTCGCCATCCCAGCGAATTAACACCCCCCCCACTTGTCCGAACCGGACAAGTAGGTACCAAAACGAAATAAATCAAACTAGAATAAATAATAAACGTGCAGTATAAGCACAAAAAGGCTTACAAAGCGTCGTCGAAGCCGGTAGGCCGCACCCAAAATGGGTCCGCTCTCAAACCTCTCTCTCTTGAAGACAAAGGTATAGGAAGGATGAAAAACAAAATGCCAAAGTACACAGGATGGAAAGGAGAGGGAGGGGGGGGGGCAGGGGAGGGCAGGAGAGGAGGAAAACTCACAAATAACTCGCTACACCACAGAGCAGTTGCTCACAGCCGCCATGACGCCACGCCCAACACACGAACGGCCAGCAGGGGGCGCGAGAGAGAGAGAGAGAGAGAGAGAGAGAGAGAGAGAGAGAGAGAGAGAGAGAGAGAGAGAGAGAGAGAGAGAATGATAGAGAGATATTGATAGAGACTGATATAGATAGATAGATAGATATGTATAGATAGATAGATAGTTAGGTATCGATAGATAGGTATGGATAGATAGGTATAGATAGATAGATAGGTATAGATAGATGGACAGGTATAAATAGATAGATAGACAGGTTATAGATAGGTATCGATAGATAGCTATAGATAGATAGATAGATTGGTATAGATAGATCGATAGGTATAGAGAGATAGATAGATAGGTATAGATAGATATATCAGTATAGATAGATGGGTATTGATAGATAGATAGGTGTAGATAGATAGATAGGTATGGATAGATAGAGAGGTATAGATATATAGATAGGTATATATAGGTATAGATCGATATATGCACGAGAGAAGCATGATAGCCTTCCACAATTATATCATTGAAATATTATAATCTTCAGAAATTGCAAAAAAAGGAATTGACTATCTTCTGATATTACAAGTGGGAATGTACAGCTCAGTCAATTGTGAATAAATTTATTATTACACTTCAATGTGCCAAGAGTTCGACAATATCAATGTGCCAGCGATAGAAGATTCAATAGCGGCGAGAACACAAAACCAAGAAGAAAAAGAGCAATCAGAGATTGCAAACCCTCGCCAGGATGTATTTTCAGTGTTTTTAAGGCTTTTGTGTTAAAACAAATATGGCGGCCGAACCACGTGACCGATGACGTCATCATTCTTTTTTTTCTCCACCAATTTATGCCTACATGACGCTCAAGAAATTGCATGTTGATCGGATGAAGTTTTGTACTTGTCGAATTATGACGTCATAATGGATGCACCTATGACATCAACATTAACATATTTTATTCCTCATGGAGAGTTCTTTACAATGAGCCATGTCTCAATTTTTCTATGCAGTGCTTTCGGAAATATAGAGGTGCAATTTTTTTCGTTCTTTCCAATATGTGTTCGTTTTTTGTTTTTTTCGTTTTTCCGTTTTTTCCAAGATAACACGTGACCGATGACGTCATAATTAGTAGTAAAAAATTATCCGTGCCTTGCCGACCACTTGATGAAAATTTCGTGTCAATCGGACCAACAGTTGCTGAGAACATTAATTAAAAAAAATTTGGAGGTAAAAAATAGGGTGGAAGAAGAATAATAAGAAAAACTCGAGGAAAAACAAAAGGTAATCTGCATTTTACGCATTTCATGCAGAGGAAACGTAATAAGTGAATGATTTTAATTCGGTGAAAATCGATCCTGAGTTATTGATGGGCCTGAATCAAACGTGGCATACTGAGCAAGACACAAAATACATTTTGGGATTTACGTAGATCAAAGTTTCCTCGTTCAGTGACCAAAGGTGTGACATCTCGGACGTGAAGAATCTGATGCTCAAAGGTCGCGATCGATTGTGACAACAAATTTAAATGTGACATTTACTAGTGAATTTACTATTTACTGGTGAGTGTTAGACTTTCTCCTGAAATATAATCCTTGGAGCCTTGAGACAAAATCCACGTTATTGGCTAATCGTAATACGCATCTCGGAATTTACCTTACCCAGGTAAGGTAAAATCACGTGACACGGCTCGGCCAATGACGTCGCGAATCGGTCGAGATCAAAAGATGGTCAGACTCTCTTTATATACGTCACTGGCCTCATTCCCCCCACTCTACAAAATGGCACTCCACCTGCATTTTTGGCAAGCAAAGACAACGCGCTACAGTGAGTGTTATGTCATCACCCTCTGTCGTCACGCTCCCCAGGATGCCTCGTGCATTCCGGGCAAGCAAGGACAACACATGTGTGACATCACCCTCCACCTCCCCCACTCCCACAAAATGAGCAATCGATGTGCATTTCATCAATTGTGGTTACACTTTGTTCCTGTTTGTCCATGATCACACTGAACCAGGTGACCATACCTTCGACTTTTATTGAATTCCTCCACAAGGGCTAAACCGATTTTAATTGATATTTCCATCAACGTTTCTACATGAAACTTTGTGTTATATTCTTCTTCTTCTTCTTCAAGTCGTTACGTAAAGAGTCTTTGTGTTCTATCAACTTGGAATGAATTTGAAACAATGGATTGTCGATCAAAAGTTCCAATCTTTACAAGGCAATCCATCCCGAGTGTTCCTCCTAATAGGATTCTACTGTATATTGGTGCTAAAAATACATGGACCTCATTATTCCAGGTTACCATGATTCCGAATGCGCAGGTGTCTGCGTTTCGCGTCGGCATTCCCATTTGCATTCCCAGTTACATGGATGAGCCCTGAGGTCCCTTTGGAGCGTCTTTTATTCGACTATTTCTTTTTGTAATTGCACTTCCTGGAAACATTCCAGGACGGTGAGGTTATGATGACACCAAGGGATGTCTGTTCAAACGACGGCGTCTTGCCACGATGAATGCGTGGGGATTCAAGCGGAATGGTGCTTGGAAGGTGTTTCGGGAAGACCAGATGTGAAAGAATTCGAGATTTCCAGGTGTAGGTGCATCCTGGATCCGGCAGTCTTATCCACACAACCGATTAGCCCAATGGGCTTCCCATGAAAATCTCTGCTCTATCTCGTGGGAGACTTTCCCTGCAATGCAATGATGTAATACAGATGAGTTGTAGCTCTTTTTTTTTACCTGCTCTTCATCACGTCACCTGTTGTTGTGATGCTGTATTCGCAGTTAGCGATCAAAATTTCCTGGCAGGTATCGAGCCAAAATGTCCAACGTTCCCGTTATGCATCCTTTAACATTCATGACGGAATAAGCGGAGCCGATGCCATCCCGACATATTAATTCAGAATCGAATGTGTTGGGATGAATATTGACTCAGTTTGTAAGAAAGTCTGGAATGTTTGGTGTTCCCATCTGACAATATACACAGTTCCTGGTGCTGGGATCCCAGAGTTAAATCCCATATAACGTGTCGATGTATTTATCCATTTACTACCAACGTTATTGGAAGCTATGTTGAAGTACATGTATGTCTCCTAATGACCTTGCCGTGCATGATGGATGCACAAGCTCCTCCAGTAAAACGATTTCATCTTGAGATAATCTTCAAAGGGTTCTTCCAGCCGATCATGAAGATGATGAAAAGTTATTTGAGTCCTAAATCTATTGAAATAAATTTTCCTTGTTGCATATCTCATGGGGAACATTTTTAAGGCCAGGTCTATCGGCAGCCTTTATCTCTTAGACACTTCCTTCTTCTAAGGTCTTTTCACAACACCCTTGGCTGGAGTCCCACATCATTTTATTACCCTGCGCTCGCGAAGCGAAAACAGGGTTAAGCATTCGGGTGCGTGCGTGTGCCGTGTGCGTGTCTGCATTTTAAAAATTCTTTTTCTCGGAAACCGTTGGTCAGATTGACACGAAATTTTACCATAGGAGCGCCTCCGCCTGCAGAAATTTTTTATTCACAATTATGACGTAATAGGTAACGTAGTTCGGCCGCCATCTTGGAAAAACGTTACACCTCTATCTCCCAAAGCGCTCAATGGAAATAATGGAAACATGGCTCATTGTCAAGTACACCCCATGGGGAATAAGATATGTTGATGATGGTCATCGGTGCCTTAATTATGACGTCATAATTTGACAAGTACAATGGTTGATCTGATCAGTATGAAAAAAAAAATTCCTCTGCAACTGTTAGTTCGATTGGCACGAAATTTTCAGAATATGAGCGGCGCCTCCTGTGGAATTTTTAAAATGATAATTATGACGTCATAGGTCACGTGGTACAGGCGCCATCTTGGAAAATCGAAAAAAGTTGCACCTCTATATCTCCGAACCACAACATGGAAAAAAAATGAAACATGGCTCATTGTCAAGTACTCCGCTTGGGGAATAAGATATGCTAATGATGATGTCATCGGCACCTTAATTATGACGTCATAATTCGACAAGTACAATGCTTGATTCAATCAGTATGAATTTTTTTTCTCTGCAATTCTTGGTCCGATTGACAAGAAATTTTCACCATAGGAGGGCCTCCTCATGTGGAATATTTTAATGATTATTATGACTTCATAGGTCACGTGGTACACGCACCATCTTGGAAAAACTTCACACCTCTATATCTCTGAAACCACTCCATGGAAAAAATTGAGACCTGACTCATTGTCAACTACTCCCCATGGGAAATAAGATATGTTAATGATGATGTCATCGGTGCCTTCGTTATGATGTCATAATTAGACAAATACAACACTTATCCATCCGATAATTATTTTTAAAATTTCAGCAACTGTTGGTCTGATGGACACGAAATTTTCACCATAGGAGCGCCTCCTCTTTTAGAATATTTTAATGATAATGATGAGTGACGTCATAGCTCATGTGTTGCAGGCGCCATGATGGAAAAAACAAAAAAGGTTGCACCTCTATATCTCTAAAACCACTCTATGGAAAAAAATTGAAACGTGGCTCATTGTAAATAACTCCATATGGGGAATAGTCATACTTCGACAGGGACAACGCTTAGTCTGATCACTTTTAAATTTATTGAGCGAGATCTATGCAACAATTATATTAGTGAATAAAAATTTATGATGTCATCGCTCACGTGGTCTCGCAGCCATATTGGATCAAAAAAAAGAAACGTTTAAAAACAGAAGAGTTGGCTCACACCAAGTTGAGTATTCTATGAATGAATCTATGAACATAAGTATTCTATGAATACCATCTAGTTGAATCATGTGCTCCCTATCACTATGTTGTAGGCCTCAAATCCACACCTTAAAGCAAGAGTTGTTTTGTCGAACTTTTAGGAGTTGCGGAAGGCGAGAAGACGAGGCCATTTCGTAGGGTTCGAAGCTCGTTTATTCGTACAGAAATCTCCAGCACACTGATCGCGAACGGAAGTCGTACAGCTTTTATAAAGCCAAAACCCTCTTCGGAGGGCGTGGCTCCAACAACCGCGCGTGCGTCACGTCCACACAACCAAAAGCCCCACAGGCCCGTGCACGTGGATTATGACCAAATAAGGTAACCGCTACATGCAAATAAGGTAACCGCCACATGCGAATAAGTTAACCGCGACATGCGAATAAGTTAACCGTGACATGCGAATAAGTTAACCGTGACATGCCAATAAGTTAACCGCGACATGCAAATAAGTTAACCGCGACATGCGAATAAGGTAACCGCTACATGCGCCCCCCCCCCCCCCCAGAATGCACTCTCACGGGCATGTACGTAGTTTGCAGGCTCGCTCGGCAGTGCCGAGAAGGCTCGAGCAGTGCTCGGCCTCGGTATGCGTGAAAAAACCCCGTGTGGGGTTGAGCCGACCGAGGGGCTGGTCAAGGCCTCGGGGGAGGCTGCCGAGGTTCCTCGCGGGCCTCCCAATGTTTCAGAGTAGGAGTAGTAGTTGCGCGAGTTGCGAGCAGCAGTGCGCACGAAGGTAACGAAGCAGCCGTGCTGCCAACGTCAGTGCGCGCGCAAGAGATGAGCAGCAGTGCCACCCACATCTCGTAACTGCGTTCCTTCGGAGGGTCCTGGAGCAGGCTCGCCCCTCTGGTCGTAGAGGAGGAGCCGAGCGTGGTGCGCGAACCACATGGCCGCTCGTCGTTTCCAAAACTCCGGCAGTTCGATCGAAACTGCGTTTGAAACTGCACCCGAATCCATTCGGGAGAAGCCGGGGTCACCAGTTTAGGTGGCTTCCCTGGCCAGGGTGCGTTTGCCGTGTTCGTTTGCAGCCCCTGAATCCGTTCGGGGGCAGCCGGGGTCACCAGTTTAGGAGTTGTGGAAGGCGAGAAGACGAGGCCATTTCGTAGGGTTCGAAGCTCGTTTATTGGTACAGAAATCTCCAGCACACTGATCGCGAACGGAAGTCGTACAGCTTTTGTAAAGCCAAAACCCTCTTCGGAGGGCGTGGCTCCAACAACCGCGCGTGCGTCACGTCCACACAACCAAAAGCCCCACAGGCCCGTGCACGTGAATTATGACCAAATAAGGTAACCGCTACATGCAAATAAGGTAACCGCCACGTGCGAATAAGTTAACCGCGACATGCAAATAAGTTAACCGCGACATGCGAATAAGTTAACCGCGACATGCGAATAAGTTAACCGCGACATGCGAATAAGGTAACCGCTACAAACTATTATATTATCAGCCATTATGCACAACCTCTCACCTTCCACATACCCTTCAATATCATCCTTCCCTCCAAGACTTCCTCACCGGTCGCAGTCAACATGTGACCCTGAATGGGTTTCTCTCATCTCCCCTTCTTGTTCAGGCTGGAGTTCCCCAAGGCAGTGTTCTGGGCCCTGTGCTTTTTCTGGTCTTTATCAATGATCTCTCCGACTCTCTGGAAAATCCTCTCTATCTCTTTGCTGATGACTCCACTCTCTGCCGCTCCATTCCTCATCCCTCAGATCGGCAGTCTGCAGCCTCCTCAGTCCTCACTCTCTGCAGACCTGGACAAAATCACAGACTGGGCAAACAAGTGGAACATGTCTTTCACTCCTGACAAATCTCACACTCTTACTATGTCTCTCCGAAAAGACCGACTGGACAACCCTCCCATCCACTTTCTGAACAATCTTCTCCAAGAAGTTCTGTCACTCAAGCTTTTGGGTCTCACTATCTGCCATGATCTTTCTTGGGAAAACCACATTTCAAATCTGGCCTCAAAAGCCAGTCGCCGACTGGGCATCCTCCGTCGTGCGAAGTCCTTCCTTGGCACACCTGAGCTCCTCACCACATGCAAGGCTTTCATCCGCAGCTCAATGGAGTACTGTTCTCCCCTCTGGGCCGGTGCTCCTGCCACACACCAAGCTCCGCATCACTCTATTGAATCCAAAGCTTTCAAAATCATTGGCATCTAACTTTGAGGCCTTTCACTCGCTTACCGCAGGCCGGTTAAGGTCTTTCTGTGTTCTCCCGAGTCCTCTCCGGCCTAGATCCCCCAGCTCTACCTGTGCTCTGTCCCCCAAATATTCCTTCAGGTCGCACAAGATCTGACAGCAACTCTCGTATGGTAAAACTGCCAAAATCAAGACTCTCTGCTCACCTTCATTCCTCTTTTCTCCCGCCTCTGGAACAAACTCCCTCACTCTCTTCAATCCCACTCCTCCCTCCAGGTCTTTAAAACAGCTGTTCACCACCATTCCTTGTCATCCCCCATCCAAAACCTTGATATTTTCTACCTCCGTTAATTCACCCCAGATCCACCTTTTTGAAATACCAACTTCTTTCCTGGAAGTCCTAGCGGTGTCTATGTGTTTTATACCTCTCCCACCCCACACCCCCATTCCCCTGTCCTCTTCCCCCCAAGCCCTCTCCCTCCCACAGATCTCAGATGTCCCTGTTCTCTGCTGTTGTACTTGTGTGCTTCCCTCTCTCTCCCCATCTTGTCTCCCGCTCCCTTTATTGTATGTTTCGTGTGTCCGTTTATGTTTTTTGTGATTAATGTTCGCTCTTAGCCGAGCCTCGATCTTGTATATATATATATAGTGATAATAGCTGTTCATCACCTTCTCAGATCATCCCCCATCCAAAACGATGATCCTCTCTCTATACCATCGACAACATCCCAATCCCTCCTCCTTCCAAATATCCATCTCTCCCTTCCTGAGAGTTTGCTTCTGTATCCGTGTTGTTCACCCCATGCATCTTCCGCTACCCCTCCTTCCTCCCACACCCATTATTTATCCAGGTATTCCTCTCTTTTGTGGTTCAACTCTGCCGTTAGTGTCCCCCACTCACCCATCTCTGTACTGTTGCTTTCGTTCTTTGCGTCCTCATCCGTTCAGTGTTCCAGGTCTTCCTCGAGCCTTGACCTGCTGTACAAAATCCTCCTCGATTTTAAATCATTGGACTGTCGTCCCTGCTCGTCGCATCCAATTTGAGTCTCTGAATTAACGGAGCTGAAACGTGTGGCGCACACTGCGCCAATTACCACTTTGTCTCTCATGGATGCAAACATCATTTTGCCTTTCATTAATTTGATGAAGCACTTACCATTTTCTGTAGCGGAAATGGTCGTTTCTTCACAACCAATTTGTTAGAACGAACAGGTGGAAATTGTTGAATGCATCAAGCAGGTGACGACGTAACTCAACAACGTATTAATGCAGGTCATTTAAAGGACAAATGGACGACTCTGCATGTCCCAATAACTATGATCTCTGTCTCTTTCCTGACCTCAAAGACTCAGAGGAAGTGGACATTTTCTGCGCACAGTCTGTTTTGATTTTACCTTTGCATTGGATTTTGACTCCTGGAAAGAGGAGGAAAGCAGCTGAAGGCCCCAGATTGTTTATCCTCGACAGGAGGAACATGATGTGAGGGGCAGATGTTCATAAGTCTTCATTAACGCTGCGTGAGAAGACTTATGTGCCACATTGTCCTTGAAAATCCAAAGTAAAGAAATT
The DNA here is from genome assembly GCF_964187855.1 of Myxine glutinosa. Lineage (NCBI taxonomy): Eukaryota > Metazoa > Chordata > Myxini > Myxiniformes > Myxinidae > Myxine > Myxine glutinosa. The sequence continues at coordinate 167,143,651 of NC_136268.1, read as the reverse complement.
GATGGCCATTCTCTGGCAAGTCAAGGCAGATCGTAGCAGGTGTTTTGACAAGGACAGGGTGAGTCTGTTTGAGGTGAGTTATGTGGAAGAAGCACACTGCCTCAGGCTGCGGTGGCTGTTAGGGTTTCCCACAAGGTGTGTGGTTGTAACCTGGTGAGGTACGGTCTGTAATATTCCCTCGTTCCCGAGACGGACCACCTGTGAAAATCCGGAGACACATGTTGTTGATGGTGGGGTTTACAGTTTTGTTTTGTTTTGTATACAAGGTCGAGGCTCGTGTAAGAGCTAACATTGATCACAAAAAAGACAAACGGACACATAAGACGAAATAAAAGGAGCGGGAGACAAGAAGGGGGAGCACACAAGTACAACATTTGAGAGCAGGGACATTGGGAGATCTGTGGGAGGGAGAGGGCTTGGGGGGAGGAGGCATGGGAATGGGGGGTGGAGGGTGGGAGAGGTAAAAAAAACACATGCACACTGCTAGGACTTCCAGGAAAGAAGTCGGTACTTCAAAAGATTGGATCTGGGGTGACACGACACGTCCATCAGTACACCACAAACAGTGATGTTTGTATAAAGATTTGATAATTACATCACGCTGCTTATTTATGAATCCAACGTTGCTAGATATATCATGGATCCATGGATTTTATTTATTCACTTAATACGTAGGTCTAGGCTCATGGAAGAGTTGGATGCGAGTTGAAGTCAGAGATTCAAATTGGATGCGAGTTGAAGTCAGAGATTCAAATTGGATGCGAGTTGAAGTCAGAGATTCAAATTGGATGCGAGTTGAAGTCAGAGATGCAAATTGGATGCGAGTTGAAGTCAGAGATTCAAATTGGATGCGAGTTGAAGTCCGGGATTCAAATTGGATGCGAGTTGATGTCAGAGATTCAAATTGGATGCGAGTTTAAGTCAGAGATTCAAATTGGATGCGAGTTGATGTCAGGGATTCAAATTGGATGCGAGTTGAAGTCAGAGATTCAAATTGGATGCGAGTTTAAGTCAGAGATTCAAATTGGATGCGAGTTTAAGTCAGAGATTCAAATTGGATGCGAGTTGAAGTCAGGGATTCAAATTGGATGCGAGTTTAAGTCAGAGATTCAAATTGGATGCGAGTTTAAGTCAGAGATTCAAATTGGATGCGAGTTGAAGTCAGGGATTCAAATTGGATGCGAGTTGATATCAGAGATTCAAATTGGATGCGAGTTGAAGTCAGAGATTCAAATTGGATGCGAGTTTAAGTCAGAGATTCAAATTGGATGCGAGTTTAAGTCAGAGATTCAAATTGGATGCGAGTTGAAGTCAGGGATTCAAATTGGATGCGAGTTGAAGTCAGGGATTCAAATTGGATGCGAGTTGAAGTCTTTCCAGCTAGGGCCTAATGGTGATTATTGTTTCTGCGGAATGAAGTTCAGGACTGTTGTGCAGTTATGAATGTTATTTTAACCAATCAAAAGATCTTGTCAAACCTGAATTGGTGCTTTCACCACACCAGGACTGCGTCACCAAGCGCTTCCCCTTGGGTCGCCATGGTTATCTCCCAAAACACAGCACTGAGTGTCGGTATCTTGCAATACAGTGCTCCATTTGCATTACCTTGTAATAACCTGTATGATTTCATATCATTACCTCTCCCAGGTGAAGCGAAAAGCAGGATTAAACAATCGGGTCACTTCTGTCTCTGTCTGTCTACAAACGTCACTTTATGATTGAGCATCAGCTTGATTTAAATAAAACCACCTTTAGAGGCCATTTTTCTCCGCAAAGCGGGGGTTGGCCTTTTTCGGGAACCGTGGTTGTTGTTGTTTTTTTGGTCCCCTTTTTGAAGCAATGTTTTACGGCCGGATGCCCTTCCTGCCGCCAACCCTTTTTGTCACCTTTAACGACAAACAGGGAATTACCCGTGAACTGGTACTCAATTAGCCGACCTTGGAAGGATGACAGGCTGAGTCAACCCCCTGGCGTTAATTCAGCGATCGACCGGGATTCGAACCCAGGATCCTTGGATCCTAAGTCGGCACCCTAGCCGGCACCCTATCAGCTTGATTTAAATGGAATGTTATATTTTTTACATGAAACGGAACATGGATATTTGGACAAGTTTGTCGTTTATCATTCGTCCCAAACACACGTGTTCAGAGAGGAGTGAGATGATATTTTTACTTTGTCCGCAACTGTCTGGTAATCAAACAGGATTGAAAATCATTCCAAACAGGAAACATCCTGTTATTAAAGACGTCATAAAATACACAAACAACAGGCACAAAAAACTAATGTAATGTGTGTTCGAGAGGGTGTCGTAAAAGACGCTGCATCAACGTCGGTAAACTACGGGATTTTTTTTTCGACAACCTTTAAAATCACTGTTTTATATCAATTTAATTATATACTTGAACACTGTAGAACATAGATCACGTTTTTGAAACTTTCAAACCCCTTCCGTTTAGCAGTACTTGGAAAATTATTGCAGCATTTTACGTCATCATGACCAATGGAATTTGCCGCTCGTCGACCCCGTCCGTGTCCGTGTTTCTCAAGAGACTGCGCGGGGTAAGGTGTTCTATGAACTCTCTAATTTTCTTTCTGGTCGGTAAACTCATAAGATCTTTGCTAGAATTTAGTTGTTTCATGAGTGTCCGAAAAGACAAAAGCCAAATCATAGAGCCTGGTGTTGGCTTAGCGATTAGGGTGCGGCTTGGGATTCTACTTAGCGATTAGGGTGCGGCTTGGGATTCTAGGATCCTGGGTTTGAATCCCGGTGATCGCCGAATTAACACCAGGGGGGTTGACTCAGCCTGTCATCTTTCCGAGGTCGGCAAATTGAGTACCAGCTTGCTGGGATGAATGATCCCGGTGTGTACCCCGGTTTAGAATAGGTACACTGTATCCCTGCGCATCGTAAGAGGCGACTAAGGGTTAGGGTCAGGAATGGCATCCGGCCATAAAAACATTGCCTCAAACAGGGAACCATGATTGCCATGGGTCCCACAAGGCTAACACCCGCTCTAGCGGGGAAAAATGGCCTTAAAACGATCTTTTTTTTTTTCTTTTTTTTTTTGTGTACAAGATCGAGGCTCGTGTAAGAGCTAACATAAATGACAAAAAAACAAACAGAAAAAACGGACACATAAGACAAAATAAAGGGAGTGGGAGACAAGATGGGGGCAGAGAGAAAAGCACACAAGTACAACATTTGAGAATGGTTTATATGGCACACCTGAATTCACGGAGCATTGTTATGGCACATATATATTGTATATATATATATTGCATATATAATATGCATATAGTATATGCATATTGCATATATGCATATTGCATATAGTATATATATTTATTTATATATTTTTATATATATATATATATATATATATATATATATATATATATATATATATATATATATATATATATATATATATATATATATATATATATATACTGAACAGCAATAGAAACGTCACTTCATAAAAATAATTCCTGAACATTTCCCATAGAAATATCAATGCATTTCGTTTAGATATCTCGTTATTTACATTAGTCTGTATCTAAATTTAATTCTAACTACCGACAGTGGTGCACAAGTGGATAAAAACAGGTCACCAAAACACAGGCAAAAAAACGACCATGGTACAAAGTCGTGCATGATTCCCATGGAAATCAAAATGCACGTGCGTGTCCTTGTGACTTTCCCGATAAAAGGCACCCCAAAACGTGTGTTCATCATTCATGTTTCGATGCCAGCGCATGCCCAGACTTACGAAGATTCAGAGAGACCAGGCTATTGGATGATTGCAAGCTGACAGACTGCACGAATGGTTGCCAATGCTTTCCATGTCAACGTGAGAACCATCTACAGGTTACAGGAATGATACCAGGCCACCAACAGCACCGATGACCGCCCACACAGTGGCAGACCGAGGGTAACAACACCACGACAGGATTGACAGATTGTGCGTCATCACATCCAAGATCGCTTTACCAGGGCTACAGAAACTGCAAGACAAACAGTTGGAACCCACCAGAGACACATTAGTGGTGATACAGTCCGTCGACGTTTGAAGAACAGGGATGTCCGTTGTCACAGGCCGTATCGTGGCCCCATTCTTACAGCTCGACACTGCCGTGACCGACTACAGTGAGCCACACAGCATCACAATTGGCGTTACCAGCAGTGGAGAACCGTTCTTTTCTCGGACGAGAGCCGATACTGTGTTTCCACGGCAGATGGCAGAGTGAGAGTTTGGCATAGACATGGGGAACGCTACTCAGATGACTGTGTGATGGAAAGAGACTCGTGGGATGGTCCAAACATCATGGTATGGGTTGCTATTGCTCTCAATCACAAAGTCGGTCCTGTGGTGTTCCAGAATATTGGTCCAAGAAGAGGCAATGGTGTCACAGCTGCTCGCTACATCGATCAAGTCCTCAGACCTCACGATGTGCCACATTTTGGACGTCACGGAAATCATGTCTTCCAGCAGGACAACGCCCGTGCCGACACTGCCAGAGCAACAAGGAACTTCCTGCAACAGAATTGCATCCAAACCATGCACTGGCCCGCGCTCAGCCCAGATTTAAACCCGATAGAGCACTTGTGGGACGAGGTTCAAAGAAGACTGAATGACGTTCGACCAAGGCCGACAACTGCAGCTCAACTCAGTTAGGCATTTCTCAGAGTGTGGGCCCAAGTGACAAATGCCTTCATCAACCGATTAATCCACTGCCTGTACAGACGATGTATGGCTGTCATCAACGCTCACGGGGGTCACACAAGATACTGATTTTGACCTCCCTTGTTCTCACCTGGTCTTGTGTTTTTCTTATTCAGAACATTTCACATTATTGTTTGAACTGTGGTGACCATACCTGTAATGTTTCATGTCTTTCCTAAATCTCAATTCGTGTTGATCATGACTTGAAAATAAAGACTCCAAAATATTGATTCTGACTGACGTTTCTTTTGCTGTTCAGTATATATAATCTTTTTATATATTTATATATTTAGTATATATGTATAAGTCAGGACAGTAGTACCATAATGGGTGGTTGCTGTCTACAACCTATTACCCAAAAATGTGTGCTTCCTATCCAAAGATACACTACATGACCAAAAGTATGTGGACACCCGAACATAGACCATCTGATTCCAAAATCATGGGCATTAATATGGAGTTGGTCCCCCTTTTGCTGCTATAACAGCCTCCACTCTTCTGGGAAGGCTTTCCAGTAGATGTTGGAACATTGCTGCGGGGATTTGCTTCCATTCAGCCACGAGCGCATTAGTCAGGTCGTGCACTGATTTTGGGAAATAAGGCCTGGCTCGCAGTCGGCATTCCAATTCATCCCCAAAGGTGTTCGATGGGGTTGAGGTCAGGGCTATCCGCAGACCAGTCAAGTTCTTCCACACCGATCTCGACAAACCATTTCTGTATGGACCTCGCTTTGTGCACGGCAGAATTGTCATGCTGAAACAGGAAAGGGCCTTCCCCAAACTTTTGCCACAATGTTGGAAGCACACAATCGTCTAGAATGTCATTGTATGCTGTAGCGTTAAGATTTCCCTTCACTGTAACTAAGGGGCCTAGCCTGAACCAAGAAAAGCAGCCCCAGACCATTATTCCTCCTCCACCAAACCTTAAAGTTGACACTATGCATTCGGGCAGGTAGCGTTCTCCTGGCAGGCAAAATAGCAAATAGCAGGCAAATAGCCAAATTCCCTCTCCACCTGGTCTTTGTTGACTATAAGAAGGCATTTGACCCTATGAACCACGCACTTCTGTTTGCGAAACTGCGGGATCTTGGTATGGAAGAGGATGTGATGAGACCGTATGAGGATCTCTACATCAACTCAAATGGGCAGCTCCGTTGAAAAGGCCAGATGACAGACGAGTTTGAGACACCAGTCGGAGTATGACAAGGCCGCCCATTGTCCCCTACATTCTTCAGCCTATACACTGAGTGTCTCATGCGAGAGCGGTATGAGCGCACAGCACACCCAAGGTTACCAGACGTAAGTGGTATCTCCTTAAAGGAGATCAGATGCGCCGATGACCTGGTGATGACTGCGGTGATGCAGAAGAGATGCTTGCTATCATGGGATGACATATCAGATGGGTATGGGTTAGTTATCCATCCTGCAAGATGCCAACATCCAGCCAACAATGCATGACAACACTATCACATACCACCTGATACCAATACCCTGTGTCACATCTTTCAAGTACCTGGGCGTGTTGATCAACCACACTCTAGATGACAGCAAGTTGGTCGAAATGCAAATAGGTATGGGTAAATCCATCCTTCGATGGTGCAAATACCTGCGTTGTACCCGTGTCAGCCTAGGAACAAAGCCACAGCTTGCACAGGTACTAATCATGTCAAGAGTAATGTATGATGCCACCACCTTGTCATTAAAGGCAACCGACACCAGGCATGAGAGTCTAATGGATATGATCAGCGACCGATGGTGTTTCAGCAGTAGCAATGTGATGGAGCGCAAGGCAGCATGGCTGGGCCATGTGATTCGGCACGGTGGATTAGCAGCAGCTGCAGTGGATGGTTTTCCGGAGGGATGTCGTCGTTTGGTAGGCTGACCAAAGATGCGTTCGGTTTATAACATCCGAGACTGGTCAGGGTGCAATATTACTGACCTTAAATCCGCAGCGCTGGAAAGACGGGTTGTGTCGAAAGCGGCTGAAGTGGTTCCGGTGTTGTATAATTTGAGGAGGCGACCACGGGCGTATGCCTTTGTCAAATGATGATGATGATGCCCAAATTGACTGCTCGGAAGTCAATGGCAGCCAACCCAGAATAGACATTGCGAAGATACCGTTTCAGCACCAGGAACACCACCATGTCAGGACTCTTTATGTACAGGGACTGACATCCTCCCACCATCCTCACGTTTGTCACGCTACTCCTTCAATTCTGAGCCCATCCAGACATGCTACTTTGGATCAGCATGACCCTAATTGGTGTACAGGAGTGTTTTTATCTTTGTCGGTGGTCTTGGGGGAAGAGGGAATGTTACAAATTTCCCTCTCCTCACCACATACAAGGCTTTCATCCACAGCTCAATGGAGTACTGCTCTCCCCTCTGGGCTGGTGCTCCTGCCTCACACCCAGCTCGTCTTCACGCTGTTGAAACCAAAGCGTTCAGCCATTGGAATCTCCCGCGATGACGCTATCTCCGAGGGCCTTTCACTCACTCACCGCAGGCAGGTTGGTGGTCTTTCCGTCTTCTACCGACTCCTCTCCGGCCTTGCTCCCCCAGCTCTCTCTGGTCTCTGTCCCCCAAATATTCCTGCAGGTCGCACAAGATCTGCCTGCAACCCTCTTATGGTTAAACTGCCAAAATCAAGACTCTCTGCTCACCTTCACTCCTTCATTCCTCTTTTCTCCCGCCTCTGGAACAAACTCCCTCACTCTCTTCAATCCCACTCCTCCCTCCAGGTCTTTAAAACGGCTGTTCACCACCATCTCTTATCTTCCCCAATCCAAACCCTTGATCTTTTCTATCCCCGCTAATTTCACCCCAAATCCACTTTTTTGAGGTGACTTTTGACTTCTTTCCTGGAAGTCCTTGGTGTCCTTGCGTTTTACACCTATCCTGCCTCCCCCAGGCCCTCTCCCTCCAAAAACATCTCCCGATGTCCCTGCTCTCAAATGTTGTGTTTGTGTGCTTCCTCCCCTTCTCTCCCCATCTTGTCGACCGCTCCCCTTTTTATATACTTTGTTTGCTTGTTTCTTTGATTTTTTGTTTGATAAATGTTAGCTCTTTCACGAGCCTCGACTCTGTATACAAAAAAAAAACAAAAAAAACTCCATGTAAATGTGAATCATGTGGCGCCCCCTCCAGGTGGGAGAAGGTATTACAAGACAAACAATACCGAACTGTATTCCTGTCCCCACATTTTCCAGGGCAGGGAGGTGTTTTGAATTATAAGCAGTGGGAATATTTTACTTCATGCATGTAACCCGGGTTATTTTTGTTTTATTTTCGGGAGCGATTGATGGAGGTGTCAGTTGTCTATACACCTCCCAAATAAAGGTACATTATTTTCAGTGTATTAACCGTGACCGTGTCGTAACCGTATGTCTCAGAAGAACAAGGTCACCTGCAGGGTGCCTGCACCAGAGCAGCAAGAGGATGGGAGCTTTTATAAAACCTGCACCAGAGCAGCGTGAGGTTGGGCATCTTTTATAAAACCTGCACCAGAGCAGCATGAGGTTGGGCAGATTTTATAGAATCTGCACCAGAGCAGCATGATGATGCACCAGAGCTTTTATAGAATCTGCACCAGAGAAGCATGATGATGGGCATCTTTTATAGAATCTGCACCAGAGCAGCATGAGGATGGGAGCTTTTATAAAACCTGCACCAGAGCAGCATGAGGTTGGGCAGATTTTATAGAATCTGCACCAGAGCAGCATGGGGATGGGCATCTTTTATAGAATCTGCACCAGAGCTTTTATAAAACCTGCACCAGAGCAGCATGAGGATGGGCATCTTTTATAGAATCTGCACCAGAGAAGCATGATGATGGGCATCTTTTATAGAATCTGCACCAGAGCAGCATGATGATGGGCATCTTTTATAGAATCTGCACCAGAGCAGCATGAGGATGGGCAGCTTTTATAGAATCTGCACCAGAGCAGCATGAGGATGGGCAGCTTTTATAGAATCTGCACCAGAGAAGCATGATGATGGGCATCTTTTATAGAATCTGCACCAGAGAAGCATGATGATGGGCATCTTTTATAGAATCTGCACCAGAGCAGCATGAGGATGGGCAGCTTTTATAGAATCTGCACCAGAGCAGCATGAGGATGGGCAGCTTTTATAAAACCTGCACCAGAGAAGCATGATGATGGGCATCTTTTATAGAATCTGCACCAGAGCAGCATGAGGATGGGCAGCTTTTATAAAACCTGCACCAGAGAAGCATGATGATGGGCATCTTTTATAGAATCTGCACCAGAGAAGCATGATGATGGGCATCTTTTATAAAACCTGCACAGGAGCAGCATGAGGATGGGCAGCTTTTATAAAACCTGCACCAGAGAAGCATGATGATGGGCATCTTTTATAGAATGCACCAGAGAAGCATGATGATGGGCATCTTTTATAGAATCTGTACCAGAGCAGCATGATGGGCATCTTTTGTAGAATCTGCACCAGAGCAGCATGATGATGGGCATCTTTTATAAAACCTGCACCAGAGCAGCATGAGGATGGGCATCTTTTATAGAATGCACCAGAGAAGCATGATGATGGGCATCTTTTATAGAATCTGCACCAGAGAAGCATGATGATGGGCATCTTTTATAGAATCTGCACCAGAGCAGCATGAGGATGGGCAGTTTTTATAGAATCTGCACCAGAGCAGCATGAGGATGGGCAGCTTTTATAGAATCTGCACCAGAGAAGCATGATGATGGGCATCTTTTATAGAATCTGCACCAGAGCAGCATGAGGATGGGCAGTTTTTATAGAATCTGCACCAGAGCAGCATGAGGATGGGCAGCTTTTATAGAATCTGCACCAGAGAAGCATGATGATGGGCATCTTTTATAGAATCTGCACCAGAGCAGCATGAGGATGGGCAGCTTTTATAGAATCTGCACCAGAGCAGCATGAGGATGGGCAGCTTTTATAAAACCTGCACCAGAGAAGCATGATGATGGGCATCTTTTATAGAATCTGCACCAGAGCAGCATGAGGATGGGCAGCTTTTATAGAATCTGCACCAGAGAAGCATGATGATGGGCATCTTTTATAGAATCTGCACCAGAGCAGCATGAGGATGGGCAGCTTTTATAGAATCTGCACCAGAGCAGCATGAGGATGGGCAGCTTTTATAGAATCTGCACCAGAGCAGCATGAGGATGGGCATCTTTTATAAAACCTGCACCAGAGAAGCATGATGATGGGCATCTTTTATAGAATCTGCACCAGAGCAACATGAGGATGGGCAGCTTTTATAAAACCTCCACCAGAGCAGCATGAGGATGGGCAGCTTTTATAAAACCTGCACCAGAGAAGCATGATGATGGGCATCTTTTATAGAATCTGCACCAGAGCAGCATGAGGATGGGCAGCTTTTATAAAACCTGCACCAGAGAAGCATGATGATGGGCATCTTTTATAGAATCTGCACCAGAGAAGCATGATGATGGACATCTTTTATAAAACCTGCACCAGAGCTGCATGAGGATGGGCATCTTTTATAAAACCTGCACCAGAGAAGCATGATGATGGGCATCTTTTATAGAATCTGCACCAGAGCAGCATGATGATGGGCATCTTTTATAAAACCTGCACCAGAGAAGCATGATGATGGGCATCTTTTATAAAACCTGCACCAGAGCAGCACGAGGATCGGCAGCTTTTATAAAACCTGCACGAGAGCAGCATGCGGATGGGCAGCTTTTATAGAATCTGCACCAGAGCAGCACGATGATCGGCAGCTTTTATAAATCTGCACTAGAGCAGCATGAGGATGGGAAGCTGTTATAAAACCTGCACGAGAGCAGCACGAGGATGGGCAGCTTTTATAGAATCTGCACCAGAGAAGCATGATGATGGGCATCTTTTATAGAATCTGCACCAGAGCAGCATGAGGATGGGCAGCTTTTATAGAATCTGCACCAGAGCAGCATGAGGATGGGCAGCTTTTATAGAATCTGCACCAGAGCAGCATGAGGATGGGCATCTTTTATAAAACCTGCACCAGAGAAGCATGATGATGGGCATCTTTTATAGAATCTGCACCAGAGCAGCATGAGGATGGGCAGCTTTTATAAAACCTCCACCAGAGCAGCATGAGGATGGGCAGCTTTTATAAAACCTGCACCAGAGAAGCATGATGATGGGCATCTTTTATAGAATCTGCACCAGAGCAGCATGAGGATGGGCAGCTTTTATAAAACCTGCACCAGAGAAGCATGATGATGGGCATCTTTTATAGAATCTGCACCAGAGAAGCATGATGATGGACATCTTTTATAAAACCTACACCAGAGCTGCATGAGGATGGGCATCTTTTATAAAACCTGCACCAGAGAAGCATGATGATGGGCATCTTTTATAGAATCTGCACCAGAGCAGCATGATGATGGGCATCTTTTATAAAACCTGCACCAGAGAAGCATGATGATGGGCATCTTTTATAAAACCTGCACCAGAGCAGCACGAGGATGGGCAGCTTTTATAAAACCTGCACGAGAGCAGCATGCGGATGGGCAGCTTTTATAGAATCTGCACCAGAGCAGCACGATGATCGGCAGCTTTTATAAATCTGCACTAGAGCAGCATGAGGATGGGAAGCTGTTATAAAACCTGCACGAGAGCAGCACGAGGATGGGCAGCTTTTATAAAACCTGCACCAGAGCAGCATGAGGATGGGCAGATTCTATAAAATCTGCACCAGAGCAGCACGAGGTTGGGAGCTTTTATAAAACCTGCACCAGAGCAGCATGAGGATGGGCAGCTTTTATCAAACCTGCACCAGAGCAGCACGAGGATGGGCAGCTTTTATAAAACCTGCACCAGAGCAGCATGAGGATGGGCAGATTCTTTAAAATCTGCACCAGAGCAGCATGAGGATGGGCATCTTTTATAAAACCTGCACCAGAGCAGCACGAGGATGGGCAGCTTTTATAAAACCTGCACGAGAGCAGCATGCGGATGGGCAGCTTTTATAGAATCTGCACCAGAGCAGCACGATGATCGGCAGCTTTTATAAATCTGCACTAGAGCAGCATGAGGATGGGAAGCTGTTATAAAACCTGCACCAGAGCAGCATGAGGATGGGCAGCTTTTATAGAATCTGCACCAGAGAAGCATGATGATGGGCATCTTTTATAGAATCTGCACCAGAGCAGCATGAGGATGGGCAGCTTTTATAGAATCTGCACCAGAGCAGCATGAGGATGGGCAGCTTTTATAGAATCTGCACCAGAGCAGCATGAGGATGGGCATCTTTTATAAAACCTGCACCAGAGAAGCATGATGATGGGCATCTTTTATAGAATCTGCACCAGAGCAGCATGAGGATGGGCAGCTTTTATAAAACCTCCACCAGAGCAGCATGAGGATGGGCAGCTTTTATAAAACCTGCACCAGAGAAGCATGATGATGGGCATCTTTTATAGAATCTGCACCAGAGCAGCATGAGGATGGGCAGCTTTTATAAAACCTGCACCAGAGAAGCATGATGGTGGGCATCTTTTATAGAATCTGCACCAGAGAAGCATGATGATGGACATCTTTTATAAAACCTGCACCAGAGCTGCATGAGGATGGGCATCTTTTATAAAACCTGCACCAGAGAAGCATGATGATGGGCATCTTTTATAGAATCTGCACCAGAGCAGCATGATGATGGGCATCTTTTATAAAACCTGCACCAGAGAAGCATGATGATGGGCATCTTTTATAAAACCTCCACCAGAGCAGCACGAGGATGGGCAGCTTTTATAAAACCTGCGCGAGAGCAGCATGCGGATGGGCAGCTTTTATAGAATCTGCACCAGAGCAGCACGATGATCGGCAGCTTTTATAAATCTGCACTAGAGCAGCATGAGGATGGGAAGCTGTTATAAAACCTGCACGAGAGCAGCACGAGGATGGGCAGCTTTTATAAAACCTGCACCAGAGCAGCATGAGGATGGGCAGATTCTATAAAATCTGCACCAGAACAGCACGAGGTTGGGAGCTTTTATAAAACCTGCACCAGAGCAGCATGAGGATGGGCAGCTTTTATCAAACCTGCACCAGAGCAGCACGAGGATGGGCAGCTTTTATAAAACCTGCACCAGAGCAGCATGAGGATGGGCAGATTCTTTAAAATCTGCACCAGAGCAGCATGAGGATGGGCAGCTTTTATAAAGCCTGCACCAGAGCAGCACGAGGATGGGAGCTTTTATAAAACCTGCACCAGAGCAGCACGAGGTTGGGCATCTTTTATATAATCTGCAACAGAGCAGCACGAGGATGGGAGCTTTTATAAAATCTGCACCAGAGCAGCACGAGGATGGGCAGATTCTTTAAAATCTACACCAGAGCAGCACGAGGATGGGCAGATTCTTTAAAATCTGCACCAGAGCAGCACGAGGATGGGCAGATTCTTTAAAATCTGCACCAGAGCAGCACGAGGATGGGCAGATTCTTTAAAATCTGCACCAGAGCAGCATTAGGATGGGAGATTTTATAAAACCTGTACCAGAGCAGCATGAGGATGGGCATCTTTTATAGAATCTGCACCAGAGAAGCATGATGATGGGCATCTTTTATAGAATCTGCACCAGAGAAGTATGATGATGGGCATCTTTTATAGAATCTGCACCAGAGCAGCATGAGGATGGGCAGCTTTTATAGAATCTGCACCAGAGAAGCATGATGATGGGCATCTTTTATAGAATCTGCACCAGAGAAGCATGATGATGGGCATCTTTTATAGAATCTGCACCAGAGCAGCTTGAGGATGGGCATCTTTTATAGAATCTGCACCAGAGAAGCATGATGATGGGCATCTTTTATAGAATCTGCACCAGAGAAGCATGATGATGGGCATCTTTTATAGAATCTGCACCAGAGCAGCACGAGGATGGGCATCTTTTATAGAATCTGCACCAGAGAAGCATGATGATGGGCATCTTTTATAGAATCTGCACCAGAGCAGCATGAGGATGGGCAGCTTTTATAAAACCTGCACCTGAGAAGCATGATGATGGGCATCTTTTATAGAATCTGCACCAGAGCAGCATGAGGATGGGCAGCTTTTATAAAACCTGCACCAGAGAAGCATGATGATGGGCATCTTTTATAGAATCTGCACCAGAGCAGCATGAGGATGGGCAGCTTTTATAAAACCTGCACCAGAGAAGCATGATGATGGGCATCTTTTATAGAATCTGCACCAGAGAAGCATGATGATGGGCATCTTTTATAAAACCTGCACCAGAGCAGCATGAGGATGGGCAGCTTTTATAAAACCTGCACCAGAGAAGCATGATGATGGGCATCTTTTATAGAATGCACCAGAGAAGCATGATGATGGGCATCTTTTATAGAATCTGCACCAGAGCAGCATGATGATGGGCATCTTTTGTAGAATCTGCACCAGAGCAGCATGATGATGGGCATCTTTTATAAAACCTGCACCAGAGCAGCATGAGGATGGGCATCTTTTATAGAATGCACCAGAGAAGCATGATGATGGGCATCTTTTATAGAATCTGCACCAGAGAAGCATGATGATGGGCATCTTTTATAGAATCTGCACCAGAGCAGCATGAGGATGGGCAGTTTTTATAGAATCTGCACCAGAGCAGCATGAGGATGGGCAGTTTTTATAGAATCTGCACCAGAGCAGCATGAGGATGGGCATCTTTTATAGAATGCACCAGAGAAGCATGATGATGGGCATCTTTTATAGAATCTGCACCAGAGAAGCATGATGATGGGCATCTTTTATAGAATCTGCACCAGAGCAGCATGAGGATGGGCAGCTTTTATAGAATCTGCACCAGAGAAGCATGATGATGGGCATCTTTTATAGAATCTGCACCAGAGCAGCATGAGGATGGGCAGCTTTTATAGAATCTGCACCAGAGCAGCATGAGGATGGGCAGCTTTTATAAAACCTGCACCAGAGAAGCATGATGATGGGCATCTTTTATAGAATCTGCACCAGAGCAGCATGAGGATGGGCAGCTTTTATAGAATCTGCACCAGAGAAGCATGATGATGGGCATCTTTTATAGAATCTGCACCAGAGCAGCATGATGATGGGCATCTTTTATAGAATCTGCACCAGAGCAGCATGAGGATGGGCAGCTTTTATAGAATCTGCACCAGAGCAGCATGATGATGGACATCTTTTGTAGAATCTGCACCAGAGCAGCATGATGATGGGCATCTTTTATAAAACCTGCACCAGAGCAGCATGAGGATGGGCATCTTTTATAGAATCTGCACCAGAGAAGCATGATGATGGGCATCTTTTATAGAATCTGCACCAGAGAAGCATGATGATGGGCATCTTTTATAGAATCTGCACCAGAGCAGCATGAGGATGGGCAGCTTTTATAGAATCTGCACCAGAGCAGCATGAGGATGGGCAGCTTTTATAGAATCTGCACCAGAGAAGCATGATGATGGGCATCTTTTATAGAATCTGCACCAGAGAAGCATGATGATGGGCATCTTTTATAGAATCTGCACCAGAGCAGCATGAGGATGGGCAGCTTTTATAGAATCTGCACCAGAGCAGCATGAGGATGGGCAGCTTTTATAAAACCTGCACCAGAGAAGCATGATGATGGGCATCTTTTATAGAATCTGCACCAGAGCAGCATGAGGATGGGCAGCTTTTATAAAACCTGCACCAGAGAAGCATGATGATGGGCATCTTTTATAGAATCTGCACCAGAGAAGCATGATGATGGGCATCTTTTATAAAACCTGCACCAGAGCAGCATGAGGATGGGCAGCTTTTATAAAACCTGCACCAGAGAAGCATGATGATGGGCATCTTTTATAGAATCTGCACCAGAGCAGCATGATGATGGGCATCTTTTGTAGAATCTGCACCAGAGCAGCATGATGATGGGCATCTTTTATAAAACCTGCACCAGAGCAGCATGAGGATGGGCATCTTTTATAGAATGCACCAGAGAAGCATGATGATGGGCATCTTTTATAGAATCTGCACCAGAGAAGCATGATGATGGGCATCTTTTATAGAATCTGCACCAGAGCAGCATGAGGATGGGCAGTTTTTATAGAATCTGCACCAGAGCAGCATGAGGATGGGCAGCTTTTATAGAATCTGCACCAGAGAAGCATGATGATGGGCATCTTTTATAGAATCTGCACCAGAGCAGCATGAGGATGGGCAGCTTTTATAGAATCTGCACCAGAGCAGCATGAGGATGGGCAGCTTTTATAGAATCTGCACCAGAGCAGCATGAGGATGGGCAGCTTTTATAAAACCTGCACCAGAGAAGCATGATGATGGGCATCTTTTATAGAATCTGCACCAGAGCAGAATGAGGATGGGCAGCTTTTATAGAATCTGCACCAGAGAAGCATGATGATGGGCATCTTTTATAGAATCTGCACCAGAGCAGCATGATGATGGGCATCTTTTATAGAATCTGCACCAGAGCAGCATGAGGATGGGCAGCTTTTATAGAATCTGCACCAGAGCAGCATGATGATGGGCATCTTTTGTAGAATCTGCACCAGAGCAGCATGATGATGTGCATCTTTTATAAAACCTGCACCAGAGCAGCATGAGGATGGGCATCTTTTATAGAATCTGCACCAGAGAAGCATGATGATGGGCATCTTTTATAGAATCTGCACCAGAGAAGCATGATGATGGGCATCTTTTATAGAATCTGAACCAGAGCAGCATGAGGATGGGCAGCTTTTATAGAATCTGCACCAGAGCAGCATGAGGATGGGCAGCTTTTATAGAATCTGCACCAGAGAAGCATGATGATGGGCATCTTTTATAGAATCTGCACCAGAGAAGCATGATGATGGGCATCTTTTATAGAATGCACCAGAGAAGCATGATGATGGGCATCTTTTATAGAATCTGCACCAGAGAAGCATGATGATGGGCATCTTTTATAGAATCTGCACCAGAGCAGCATGAGGATGGGCAGCTTTTATAGAATCTGCACCAGAGAAGCATGATGATGGGCATCTTTTATAGAATCTGCACCAGAGCAGCATGAGGATGGGCAGCTTTTATAGAATCTGCACCAGAGCAGCATGAGGATGGGCAGCTTTTATAAAACCTGCACCAGAGAAGCATGATGATGGGCATCTTTTATAGAATCTGCACCAGAGCAGCATGAGGATGGGCAGCTTTTATAAAACCTGCACCAGAGAAGCATGATGATGGGCATCTTTTATAGAATCTGCACCAGAGAAGCATGATGATGGGCAGCTTTTATAAAACCTGCACCAGAGAAGCATGATGATGGGCATCTTTTATAGAATCTGCACCAGAGCAGCATGAGGATGGGCAGCTTTTATAAAACCTGCACCAGAGAAGCATGATGATGGGCATCTTTTATAGAATCTGCACCAGAGCAGCATGAGGATGGGCAGCTTTTATAAAACCTGCACCAGAGAAGCATGATGATGGGCATCTTTTATAGAATCTGCACCAGAGAAGCATGATGATGGGCATCTTTTATAAAACCTGCACCAGAGCAGCATGAGGATGGGCAGCTTTTATAAAACCTGCACCAGAGAAGCATGATGATGGGCATCTTTTATAGAATGCACCAGAGAAGCATGATGATGGGCATCTTTTATAGAATCTGCACCAGAGCAGCATGATGATGGGCATCTTTTGTAGAATCTGCACCAGAGCAGCATGATGATGGGCATCTTTTATAAAACCTGCACCAGAGCAGCATGAGGATGGGCATCTTTTATAGAATGCACCAGAGAAGCATGATGATGGGCATCTTTTATAGAATCTGCACCAGAGAAGCATGATGATGGGCATCTTTTATAGAATCTGCACCAGAGCAGCATGAGGATGGGCAGTTTTTATAGAATCTGCACCAGAGCAGCATGAGGATGGGCATCTTTTATAGAATGCACCAGAGAAGCATGATGATGGGCATCTTTTATAGAATCTGCACCAGAGAAGCATGATGATGGGCATCTTTTATAGAATCTGCACCAGAGCAGCATGAGGATGGGCAGCTTTTATAGAATCTGCACCAGAGAAGCATGATGATGGGCATCTTTTATAGAATCTGCACCAGAGCAGCATGAGGATGGGCAGCTTTTATAGAATCTGCACCAGAGCAGCATGAGGATGGGCAGCTTTTATAAAACCTGCACCAGAGAAGCATGATGATGGGCATCTTTTATAGAATCTGCACCAGAGCAGCATGAGGATGGGCAGCTTTTATAGAATCTGCACCAGAGAAGCATGATGATGGGCATCTTTTATAGAATCTGCACCAGAGCAGTATGATGATGGGCATCTTTTATAGAATCTGCACCAGAGCAGCATGAGGATGGGCAGCTTTTATAGAATCTGCACCAGAGCAGCATGATGATGGACATCTTTTGTAGAATCTGCACCAGAGCAGCATGATGATGGGCATCTTTTATAAAACCTGCACCAGAGCAGCATGAGGATGGGCATCTTTTATAGAATCTGCACCAGAGAAGCATGATGATGGGCATCTTTTATAGAATCTGCACCAGAGAAGCATGATGATGGGCATCTTTTATAGAATCTGCACCAGAGCAGCATGAGGATGGGCAGCTTTTATAGAATCTGCACCAGAGCAGCATGAGGATGGGCAGCTTTTATAGAATCTGCACCAGAGAAGCATGATGATGGGCATCTTTTATAGAATCTGCACCAGAGAAGCATGATGATGGGCAACTTTTATAGAATCTGCACCAGAGCAGCATGAGGATGGGCAGCTTTTATAGAATCTGCACCAGAGCAGCATGAGGATGGGCAGCTTTTATAAAACCTGCACCAGAGAAGCATGATGATGGAAATCTTTTATAGAATCTGCACCAGAGCAGCATGAGGATGGGCAGCTTTTATAAAACCTGCACCAGAGAAGCATGATGATGGGCATCTTTTATAGAATCTGCACCAGAGAAGCATGATGATGGGCATCTTTTATAAAACCTGCACCAGAGCAGCATGAGGATGGGCAGCTTTTATAAAACCTGCACCAGAGAAGCATGATGATGGGCATCTTTTATAGAATCTGCACCAGAGCAGCATGATGATGGGCATCTTTTGTAGAATCTGCACCAGAGCAGCATGATGATGGGCATCTTTTATAAAACCTGCACCAGAGCAGCATGAGGATGGGCATCTTTTATAGAATGCACCAGAGAAGCATGATGATGGGCATCTTTTATAGAATCTGCACCAGAGAAGCATGATGATGGGCATCTTTTATAGAATCTGCACCAGAGCAGCATGAGGATGGGCAGTTTTTATAGAATCTGCACCAGAGCAGCATGAGGATGGGCAGCTTTTATAGAATCTGCACCAGAGAAGCATGATGATGGGCATCTTTAATAGAATCTGCACCAGAGCAGCATGAGGATGGGCAGCTTTTATAGAATCTGCACCAGAGCAGCATGAGGATGGGCAGCTTTTATAGAATCTGCACCAGAGCAGCATGAGGATGGGCAGCTTTTATAAAACCTGCACCAGAGAAGCATGATGATGGGCATCTTTTATAGAATCTGCACCAGAGCAGAATGAGGATGGGCAGCTTTTATAGAATCTGCACCAGAGAAGCATGATGATGGGCATCTTTTATAGAATCTGCACCAGAGCAGCATGATGATGGGCATCTTTTATAGAATCTGCACCAGAGCAGCATGAGGATGGGCAGCTTTTATAGAATCTGCACCAGAGCAGCATGATGATGGGCATCTTTTGTAGAATCTGCACCAGAGCAGCATGATGATGTGCATCTTTTATAAAACCTGCACCAGAGCAGCATGAGGATGGGCATCTTTTATAGAATCTGCACCAGAGAAGCATGATGATGGGCATCTTTTATAGAATCTGCACCAGAGAAGCATGATGATGGGCATCTTTTATAGAATCTGAACCAGAGCAGCATGAGGATGGGCAGCTTTTATAGAATCTGCACCAGAGCAGCATGAGGATGGGCAGCTTTTATAGAATCTGCACCAGAGAAGCATGATGATGGGCATCTTTTATAGAATCTGCACCAGAGAAGCATGATGATGGGCATCTTTTATAGAATGCACCAGAGAAGCATGATGATGGGCATCTTTTATAGAATCTGCACCAGAGAAGCATGATGATGGGCATCTTTTATAGAATCTGCACCAGAGCAGCATGAGGATGGGCAGCTTTTATAGAATCTGCACCAGAGAAGCATGATGATGGGCATCTTTTATAGAATCTGCACCAGAGCAGCATGAGGATGGGCAGCTTTTATAGAATCTGCACCAGAGCAGCATGAGGATGGGCAGCTTTTATAAAACCTGCACCAGAGAAGCATGATGATGGGCATCTTTTATAGAATCTGCACCAGAGCAGCATGAGGATGGGCATCTTTTATAGAATGCACCAGAGAAGCATGATGATGGGCATCTTTTATAGAATCTGCACCAGAGAAGCATGATGATGGGCATCTTTTATAGAATCTGCACCAGAGCAGCATGAGGATGGGCAGTTTTTATAGAATCTGCACCAGAGCAGCATGAGGATGGGCATCTTTTATAGAATGCACCAGAGAAGCATGATGATGGGCATCTTTTATAGAATCTGCACCAGAGAAGCATGATGATGGGCATCTTTTATAGAATCTGCACCAGAGCAGCATGAGGATGGGCAGCTTTTATAGAATCTGCACCAGAGAAGCATGATGATGGGCATCTTTTATAGAATCTGCACCAGAGCAGCATGAGGATGGGCAGCTTTTATAGAATCTGCACCAGACCAGCATGAGGATGGGCAGCTTTTATAAAACCTGCACCAGAGAAGCATGATGATGGGCATCTTTTATAGAATCTGCACCAGAGCAGCATGAGGATGGGCAGCTTTTATAGAATCTGCACCAGAGAAGCATGATGATGGGCATCTTTTATAGAATCTGCACCAGAGCAGCATGAGGATGGGCATCTTTTATAGAATCTGCACCAGAGCAGCATGATGATGGGCATCTTTTATAGAATCTGCACCAGAGCAGCATGATGATGGGCATCTTTTGTAGAATCTGTACCAGAGCAGCATGATGATGGGCATCTTTTATAAAACCTGTACCAGAGCAGCATGAGGATGGGCATCTTTTATAGAATCTGCACCAGAGAAGCATGATGATGGGCATCTTTTATAGAATCTGCACCAGAGAAGCATGATGATGGGCATCTTTTATAGAATCTGCACCAGAGCAGCATGAGGATGGGCAGCTTTTATAGAATCTGCACCAGAGCAGCATGAGGATGGGCATCTTTTATAGAATGCACCAGAGAAGCATGATGATGGGCATCTTTTATAGAATCTGCACCAGAGAAGCATGATGATGGGCATCTTTTATAGAATCTGCACCAGAGCAGCATGAGGATGGGCAGCTTTTATAGAATCTGCACCAGAGAAGCATGATGATGGGCATCTTTTATAGAATCTGCACCAGAGCAGCATGAGGATGGGCAGCTTTTATAGAATCTGCACCAGAGCAGCATGAGGATGGGCATCTTTTATAGAACCTGCACCAGAGCAGCAAGAGGATGGGCATCTTTTATAGAATCTGCACCAGAGCAGCAAGAGGATGGGCATCTTTTATAGAACCTGCACCAGAGCAGCAAGAGGATGGGCATCTTTTGTAGAATCTGCACCAGAGCAGCATGAGGATGGGCATCTTTTATAGAATCTGCACCAGAGCAGCATGAGGTTGGGAGCTTTTATAAAACCTGCACCAGAGCAGCATGAGGATGGGCATCTTTTATAGAATCTGCACCAGAGCAGCATGATGATGGGCAGCTTTTATAGAATCTGCACCAGAGCAGCATGAGGATGGGCATCTTTTATAGAACCTGCACCAGAGCAGCAAGAGGATGGGCATCTTTTATAGAACCTGCACCAGAGCAGCAAGAGGATGGGCATCTTTTATAGAACCTGCACCAGAGCAGCAAGAGGGTGGGCATCTTTTATAGAACCTGCACCAGAGCAGCAAGAGGATGGGCATCTTTTATAGAACCTGCACCAGAGCAGCAAGAGGATGGGCATCTTTTATAGAACCTGCACCAGAGCAGCAAGAGGATGGGCATCTTTTGTAGAATCTGCACCAGAGCAGCATGAGGATGGGCATCTTTTATAGAATCTGCACCAGAGCAGCATGAGGTTGGGAGCTTTTATAAAACCTGCACCAGAGCAGCATGAGGATGGGCATCTTTTATAGAATCTGCACCAGAGCAGCATGATGATGGGCAGCTTTTATAGAATCTGCACCAGAGCAGCATGAGGTTGGGCAGCTTTTATAGAATCTGCACCAGAGCAGCATGAGGATGGGCAGCTTTTATAGAATCTGCATCAGAGCAGCATGAGGATGGGCATCTTTTATAAAACCTGCACCAGAGCAGCATGAGGATGGGCATCTTTTATAAAACCTGCACCAGAGCAGCATGAGGATGGGAGCTTTTATAGAATCTGCACCAGAGAAGCATGATGATGGGCAGCTTTTATAGAATCTGCACCAGAGCAGCATGAGGATGGGCAGCTTTTATAGAATCTGCACCAGAGCAGCATGAGGATGGGCATCTTTTATAGAATCTGCACCAGAGAAGCATGATGATGGGCATCTTTTATAGAATCTGCACCAGAGCAGCATGATGATGGGCATCTTTTGTAGAATCTGTACCAGAGCAGCATGATGATGGGCATCTTTTATAAAACCTGTACCAGAGCAGCATGACGATGGGCATCTTTTATAGAATCTGCACCAGAGAAGCATGATGATGGGCATCTTTTATAGAATCTGCACCAGAGAAGCATGATGATGGGCATCTTTTATAGAATCTGCACCAGAGCAGCATGAGGATGGGCAGCTTTTATAGAATCTGCACCAGAGAAGCATGATGATGGGCATCTTTTATAGAATCTGCACCAGAGAAGCATGATGATGGGCATCTTTTATAGAATCTGCACCAGAGCAGCTTGAGGATGGGCATCTTTTATAGAATCTGCACCAGAGAAGCATGATGATGGGCATCTTTTATAGAATCTGCACCAGAGAAGCATGATGATGGGCATCTTTTATAGAATCTGCACCAGAGCAGCATGAGGATGGGCAGCTTTTATAGAATCTGCACCAGAGCAGCATGAGGATGGGCAGCTTTTATAGAATCTGCACCAGAGAAGCATGATGATGGGCATCTTTTATAGAATCTGCACCAGAGAAGCATGATGATGGGCATCTTTTATAGAATCTGCACCAGAGCAGCACGAGGATGGGAATCTTTTATAGAATCTGCACCAGAGAAGCATGATGATGGGCATCTTTTATAGAATCTGCACCAGAGCAGCATGAGGATGGGCAGCTTTTATAAAACCTGCACCAGAGAAGCATGATGATGGGCATCTTTTATAGAATCTGCACCAGAGCAGCATGAGGATGGGCAGCTTTTATAAAACCTGCACCAGAGAAGCATGATGATGGGCATCTTTTATAGAATCTGCACCAGAGCAGCATGAGGATGGGCAGCTTTTATAAAACCTGCACCAGAGAAGCATGATGATGGGCATCTTTTATAGAATCTGCACCAGAGAAGCATGATGATGGGCATCTTTTATAAAACCTGCACCAGAGCAGCATGAGGATGGGCAGCTTTTATAAAACCTGCACCAGAGAAGCATGATGATGGGCATCTTTTATAGAATGCACCAGAGAAGCATGATGATGGGCATCTTTTATAGAATCTGCACCAGAGCAGCATGATGATGGGCATCTTTTGTAGAATCTGCACCAGAGCAGCATGATGATGGGCATCTTTTATAAAACCTGCACCAGAGCAGCATGAGGATGGGCATCTTTTATAGAATGCACCAGAGAAGCATGATGATGGGCATCTTTTATAGAATCTGCACCAGAGAAGCATGATGATGGGCATCTTTTATAGAATCTGCACCAAAGCAGCATGAGGATGGGCAGTTTTTATAGAATCTGCACCAGAGCAGCATGAGGATGGGCATCTTTTATAGAATGCACCAGAGAAGCATGATGATGGGCATCTTTTATAGAATCTGCACCAGAGAAGCATGATGATGGGCATCTTTTATAGAATCTGCACCAGAGCAGCATGAGGATGGGCAGCTTTTATAGAATCTGCACCAGAGAAGCATGATGATGGGCATCTTTTATAGAATCTGCACCAGAGCAGCATGAGGATGGGCAGCTTTTTTAGAATCTGCACCAGAGCAGCACGAGGATGGGAGCTTTTATAAAATCTGCACCAGAGCAGCACGAGGATGGGCAGATTCTTTAAAATCTACACCAGAGCAGCACGAGGATGGGCAGATTCTTTAAAATCTGCACCAGAGCAGCACGAGGATGGGCAGATTCTTTAAAATCTGCACCAGAGCAGCACGAGGATGGGCAGATTCTTTAAAATCTGCACCAGAGCAGCATTAGGATGGGAGATTTTATAAAACCTGTACCAGAGCAGCATGAGGATGGGCATCTTTTATAGAATCTGCACCAGAGAAGCATGATGATGGGCATCTTTTATAGAATCTGCACCAGAGAAGTATGATGATGGGCATCTTTTATAGAATCTGCACCAGAGCAGCATGAGGATGGGCAGCTTTTATAGAATCTGCACCAGAGAAGCATGATGATGGGCATCTTTTATAGAATCTGCACCAGAGAAGCATGATGATGGGCATCTTTTATAGAATCTGCACCAGAGCAGCTTGAGGATGGGCATCTTTTATAGAATCTGCACCAGAGAAGCATGATGATGGGCATCTTTTATAGAATCTGCACCAGAGAAGCATGATGATGGGCATCTTTTATAGAATCTGCACCAGAGCAGCACGAGGATGGGCATCTTTTATAGAATCTGCACCAGAGAAGCATGATGATGGGCATCTTTTATAGAATCTGCACCAGAGCAGCATGAGGATGGGCAGCTTTTATAAAACCTGCACCTGAGAAGCATGATGATGGGCATCTTTTATAGAATCTGCACCAGAGCAGCATGAGGATGGGCAGCTTTTATAAAACCTGCACCAGAGAAGCATGATGATGGGCATCTTTTATAGAATCTGCACCAGAGCAGCATGAGGATGGGCAGCTTTTATAAAACCTGCACCAGAGAAGCATGATGATGGGCATCTTTTATAGAATCTGCACCAGAGAAGCATGATGATGGGCATCTTTTATAAAACCTGCACCAGAGCAGCATGAGGATGGGCAGCTTTTATAAAACCTGCACCAGAGAAGCATGATGATGGGCATCTTTTATAGAATGCACCAGAGAAGCATGATGATGGGCATCTTTTATAGAATCTGCACCAGAGCAGCATGATGATGGGCATCTTTTGTAGAATCTGCACCAGAGCAGCATGATGATGGGCATCTTTTATAAAACCTGCACCAGAGCAGCATGAGGATGGGCATCTTTTATAGAATGCACCAGAGAAGCATGATGATGGGCATCTTTTATAGAATCTGCACCAGAGAAGCATGATGATGGGCATCTTTTATAGAATCTGCACCAGAGCAGCATGAGGATGGGCAGTTTTTATAGAATCTGCACCAGAGCAGCATGAGGATGGGCAGTTTTTATAGAATCTGCACCAGAGCAGCATGAGGATGGGCATCTTTTATAGAATGCACCAGAGAAGCATGATGATGGGCATCTTTTATAGAATCTGCACCAGAGAAGCATGATGATGGGCATCTTTTATAGAATCTGCACCAGAGCAGCATGAGGATGGGCAGCTTTTATAGAATCTGCACCAGAGAAGCATGATGATGGGCATCTTTTATAGAATCTGCACCAGAGCAGCATGAGGATGGGCAGCTTTTATAGAATCTGCACCAGAGCAGCATGAGGATGGGCAGCTTTTATAAAACCTGCACCAGAGAAGCATGATGATGGGCATCTTTTATAGAATCTGCACCAGAGCAGCATGAGGATGGGCAGCTTTTATAGAATCTGCACCAGAGAAGCATGATGATGGGCATCTTTTATAGAATCTGCACCAGAGCAGCATGATGATGGGCATCTTTTATAGAATCTGCACCAGAGCAGCATGAGGATGGGCAGCTTTTATAGAATCTGCACCAGAGCAGCATGATGATGGACATCTTTTGTAGAATCTGCACCAGAGCAGCATGATGATGGGCATCTTTTATAAAACCTGCACCAGAGCAGCATGAGGATGGGCATCTTTTATAGAATCTGCACCAGAGAAGCATGATGATGGGCATCTTTTATAGAATCTGCACCAGAGAAGCATGATGATGGGCATCTTTTATAGAATCTGCACCAGAGCAGCATGAGGATGGGCAGCTTTTATAGAATCTGCACCAGAGCAGCATGAGGATGGGCAGCTTTTATAGAATCTGCACCAGAGAAGCATGATGATGGGCATCTTTTATAGAATCTGCACCAGAGAAGCATGATGATGGGCATCTTTTATAGAATCTGCACCAGAGCAGCATGAGGATGGGCAGCTTTTATAGAATCTGCACCAGAGCAGCATGAGGATGGGCAGCTTTTATAAAACCTGCACCAGAGAAGCATGATGATGGGCATCTTTTATAGAATCTGCACCAGAGCAGCATGAGGATGGGCAGCTTTTATAAAACCTGCACCAGAGAAGCATGATGATGGGCATCTTTTATAGAATCTGCACCAGAGAAGCATGATGATGGGCATCTTTTATAAAACCTGCACCAGAGCAGCATGAGGATGGGCAGCTTTTATAAAACCTGCACCAGAGAAGCATGATGATGGGCATCTTTTATAGAATCTGCACCAGAGCAGCATGATGATGGGCATCTTTTGTAGAATCTGCACCAGAGCAGCATGATGATGGGCATCTTTTATAAAACCTGCACCAGAGCAGCATGAGGATGGGCATCTTTTATAGAATGCACCAGAGAAGCATGATGATGGGCATCTTTTATAGAATCTGCACCAGAGAAGCATGATGATGGGCATCTTTTATAGAATCTGCACCAGAGCAGCATGAGGATGGGCAGTTTTTATAGAATCTGCACCAGAGCAGCATGAGGATGGGCAGCTTTTATAGAATCTGCACCAGAGAAGCATGATGATGGGCATCTTTTATAGAATCTGCACCAGAGCAGCATGAGGATGGGCAGCTTTTATAGAATCTGCACCAGAGCAGCATGAGGATGGGCAGCTTTTATAGAATCTGCACCAGAGCAGCATGAGGATGGGCAGCTTTTATAAAACCTGCACCAGAGAAGCATGATGATGGGCATCTTTTATAGAATCTGCACCAGAGCAGAATGAGGATGGGCAGCTTTTATAGAATCTGCACCAGAGAAGCATGATGATGGGCATCTTTTATAGAATCTGCACCAGAGCAGCATGATGATGGGCATCTTTTATAGAATCTGCACCAGAGCAGCATGAGGATGGGCAGCTTTTATAGAATCTGCACCAGAGCAGCATGATGATGGGCATCTTTTGTAGAATCTGCACCAGAGCAGCATGATGATGTGCATCTTTTATAAAACCTGCACCAGAGCAGCATGAGGATGGGCATCTTTTATAGAATCTGCACCAGAGAAGCATGATGATGGGCATCTTTTATAGAATCTGCACCAGAGAAGCATGATGATGGGCATC
Organism: Myxine glutinosa; assembly: GCF_964187855.1. NCBI lineage: Eukaryota > Metazoa > Chordata > Myxini > Myxiniformes > Myxinidae > Myxine > Myxine glutinosa. Next base: position 167,116,248 of record NC_136268.1, on the reverse strand, counting down.
TTTTATAGAATCTGAACCAGAGCAGCATGAGGATGGGCAGCTTTTATAGAATCTGCACCAGAGCAGCATGAGGATGGGCAGCTTTTATAGAATCTGCACCAGAGAAGCATGATGATGGGCATCTTTTATAGAATCTGCACCAGAGAAGCATGATGATGGGCATCTTTTATAGAATGCACCAGAGAAGCATGATGATGGGCATCTTTTATAGAATCTGCACCAGAGAAGCATGATGATGGGCATCTTTTATAGAATCTGCACCAGAGCAGCATGAGGATGGGCAGCTTTTATAGAATCTGCACCAGAGAAGCATGATGATGGGCATCTTTTATAGAATCTGCACCAGAGCAGCATGAGGATGGGCAGCTTTTATAGAATCTGCACCAGAGCAGCATGAGGATGGGCAGCTTTTATAAAACCTGCACCAGAGAAGCATGATGATGGGCATCTTTTATAGAATCTGCACCAGAGCAGCATGAGGATGGGCAGCTTTTATAAAACCTGCACCAGAGAAGCATGATGATGGGCATCTTTTATAGAATCTGCACCAGAGAAGCATGATGATGGGCAGCTTTTATAAAACCTGCACCAGAGAAGCATGATGATGGGCATCTTTTATAGAATCTGCACCAGAGCAGCATGAGGATGGGCAGCTTTTATAAAACCTGCACCAGAGAAGCATGATGATGGGCATCTTTTATAGAATCTGCACCAGAGCAGCATGAGGATGGGCAGCTTTTATAAAACCTGCACCAGAGAAGCATGATGATGGGCATCTTTTATAGAATCTGCACCAGAGAAGCATGATGATGGGCATCTTTTATAAAACCTGCACCAGAGCAGCATGAGGATGGGCAGCTTTTATAAAACCTGCACCAGAGAAGCATGATGATGGGCATCTTTTATAGAATGCACCAGAGAAGCATGATGATGGGCATCTTTTATAGAATCTGCACCAGAGCAGCATGATGATGGGCATCTTTTGTAGAATCTGCACCAGAGCAGCATGATGATGGGCATCTTTTATAAAACCTGCACCAGAGCAGCATGAGGATGGGCATCTTTTATAGAATGCACCAGAGAAGCATGATGATGGGCATCTTTTATAGAATCTGCACCAGAGAAGCATGATGATGGGCATCTTTTATAGAATCTGCACCAGAGCAGCATGAGGATGGGCAGTTTTTATAGAATCTGCACCAGAGCAGCATGAGGATGGGCATCTTTTATAGAATGCACCAGAGAAGCATGATGATGGGCATCTTTTATAGAATCTGCACCAGAGAAGCATGATGATGGGCATCTTTTATAGAATCTGCACCAGAGCAGCATGAGGATGGGCAGCTTTTATAGAATCTGCACCAGAGAAGCATGATGATGGGCATCTTTTATAGAATCTGCACCAGAGCAGCATGAGGATGGGCAGCTTTTATAGAATCTGCACCAGAGCAGCATGAGGATGGGCAGCTTTTATAAAACCTGCACCAGAGAAGCATGATGATGGGCATCTTTTATAGAATCTGCACCAGAGCAGCATGAGGATGGGCAACTTTTATAGAATCTGCACCAGAGAAGCATGATGATGGGCATCTTTTATAGAATCTGCACCAGAGCAGTATGATGATGGGCATCTTTTATAGAATCTGCACCAGAGCAGCATGAGGATGGGCAGCTTTTATAGAATCTGCACCAGAGCAGCATGATGATGGACATCTTTTGTAGAATCTGCACCAGAGCAGCATGATGATGGGCATCTTTTATAAAACCTGCACCAGAGCAGCATGAGGATGGGCATCTTTTATAGAATCTGCACCAGAGAAGCATGATGATGGGCATCTTTTATAGAATCTGCACCAGAGAAGCATGATGATGGGCATCTTTTATAGAATCTGCACCAGAGCAGCATGAGGATGGGCAGCTTTTATAGAATCTGCACCAGAGCAGCATGAGGATGGGCAGCTTTTATAGAATCTGCACCAGAGAAGCATGATGATGGGCATCTTTTATAGAATCTGCACCAGAGAAGCATGATGATGGGCAACTTTTATAGAATCTGCACCAGAGCAGCATGAGGATGGGCAGCTTTTATAGAATCTGCACCAGAGCAGCATGAGGATGGGCAGCTTTTATAAAACCTGCACCAGAGAAGCATGATGATGGAAATCTTTTATAGAATCTGCACCAGAGCAGCATGAGGATGGGCAGCTTTTATAAAACCTGCACCAGAGAAGCATGATGATGGGCATCTTTTATAGAATCTGCACCAGAGAAGCATGATGATGGGCATCTTTTATAAAACCTGCACCAGAGCAGCATGAGGATGGGCAGCTTTTATAAAACCTGCACCAGAGAAGCATGATGATGGGCATCTTTTATAGAATCTGCACCAGAGCAGCATGATGATGGGCATCTTTTGTAGAATCTGCACCAGAGCAGCATGATGATGGGCATCTTTTATAAAACCTGCACCAGAGCAGCATGAGGATGGGCATCTTTTATAGAATGCACCAGAGAAGCATGATGATGGGCATCTTTTATAGAATCTGCACCAGAGAAGCATGATGATGGGCATCTTTTATAGAATCTGCACCAGAGCAGCATGAGGATGGGCAGTTTTTATAGAATCTGCACCAGAGCAGCATGAGGATGGGCAGCTTTTATAGAATCTGCACCAGAGAAGCATGATGATGGGCATCTTTAATAGAATCTGCACCAGAGCAGCATGAGGATGGGCAGCTTTTATAGAATCTGCACCAGAGCAGCATGAGGATGGGCAGCTTTTATAGAATCTGCACCAGAGCAGCATGAGGATGGGCAGCTTTTATAAAACCTGCACCAGAGAAGCATGATGATGGGCATCTTTTATAGAATCTGCACCAGAGCAGAATGAGGATGGGCAGCTTTTATAGAATCTGCACCAGAGAAGCATGATGATGGGCATCTTTTATAGAATCTGCACCAGAGCAGCATGATGATGGGCATCTTTTATAGAATCTGCACCAGAGCAGCATGAGGATGGGCAGCTTTTATAGAATCTGCACCAGAGCAGCATGATGATGGGCATCTTTTGTAGAATCTGCACCAGAGCAGCATGATGATGTGCATCTTTTATAAAACCTGCACCAGAGCAGCATGAGGATGGGCATCTTTTATAGAATCTGCACCAGAGAAGCATGATGATGGGCATCTTTTATAGAATCTGCACCAGAGAAGCATGATGATGGGCATCTTTTATAGAATCTGAACCAGAGCAGCATGAGGATGGGCAGCTTTTATAGAATCTGCACCACAGCAGCATGAGGATGGGCAGCTTTTATAGAATCTGCACCAGAGAAGCATGATGATGGGCATCTTTTATAGAATCTGCACCAGAGAAGCATGATGATGGGCATCTTTTATAGAATGCACCAGAGAAGCATGATGATGGGCATCTTTTATAGAATCTGCACCAGAGAAGCATGATGATGGGCATCTTTTATAGAATCTGCACCAGAGCAGCATGAGGATGGGCAGCTTTTATAGAATCTGCACCAGAGAAGCATGATGATGGGCATCTTTTATAGAATCTGCACCAGAGCAGCATGAGGATGGGCAGCTTTTATAGAATCTGCACCAGAGCAGCATGAGGATGGGCAGCTTTTATAAAACCTGCACCAGAGAAGCATGATGATGGGCATCTTTTATAGAATCTGCACCAGAGCAGCATGAGGATGGGCATCTTTTATAGAATGCACCAGAGAAGCATGATGATGGGCATCTTTTATAGAATCTGCACCAGAGAAGCATGATGATGGGCATCTTTTATAGAATCTGCACCAGAGCAGCATGAGGATGGGCAGTTTTTATAGAATCTGCACCAGAGCAGCATGAGGATGGGCATCTTTTATAGAATGCACCAGAGAAGCATGATGATGGGCATCTTTTATAGAATCTGCACCAGAGAAGCATGATGATGGGCATCTTTTATAGAATCTGCACCAGAGCAGCATGAGGATGGGCAGCTTTTATAGAATCTGCACCAGAGAAGCATGATGATGGGCATCTTTTATAGAATCTGCACCAGAGCAGCATGAGGATGGGCAGCTTTTATAGAATCTGCACCAGACCAGCATGAGGATGGGCAGCTTTTATAAAACCTGCACCAGAGAAGCATGATGATGGGCATCTTTTATAGAATCTGCACCAGAGCAGCATGAGGATGGGCAGCTTTTATAGAATCTGCACCAGAGAAGCATGATGATGGGCATCTTTTATAGAATCTGCACCAGAGCAGCATGAGGATGGGCATCTTTTATAGAATCTGCACCAGAGCAGCATGATGATGGGCATCTTTTATAGAATCTGCACCAGAGCAGCATGATGATGGGCATCTTTTGTAGAATCTGTACCAGAGCAGCATGATGATGGGCATCTTTTATAAAACCTGTACCAGAGCAGCATGAGGATGGGCATCTTTTATAGAATCTGCACCAGAGAAGCATGATGATGGGCATCTTTTATAGAATCTGCACCAGAGAAGCATGATGATGGGCATCTTTTATAGAATCTGCACCAGAGCAGCATGAGGATGGGCAGCTTTTATAGAATCTGCACCAGAGCAGCATGAGGATGGGCATCTTTTATAGAATGCACCAGAGAAGCATGATGATGGGCATCTTTTATAGAATCTGCACCAGAGAAGCATGATGATGGGCATCTTTTATAGAATCTGCACCAGAGCAGCATGAGGATGGGCAGCTTTTATAGAATCTGCACCAGAGAAGCATGATGATGGGCATCTTTTATAGAATCTGCACCAGAGCAGCATGAGGATGGGCAGCTTTTATAGAATCTGCACCAGAGCAGCATGAGGATGGGCATCTTTTATAGAACCTGCACCAGAGCAGCAAGAGGATGGGCATCTTTTATAGAATCTGCACCAGAGCAGCAAGAGGATGGGCATCTTTTATAGAACCTGCACCAGAGCAGCAAGAGGATGGGCATCTTTTGTAGAATCTGCACCAGAGCAGCATGAGGATGGGCATCTTTTATAGAATCTGCACCAGAGCAGCATGAGGTTGGGAGCTTTTATAAAACCTGCACCAGAGCAGCATGAGGATGGGCATCTTTTATAGAATCTGCACCAGAGCAGCATGATGATGGGCAGCTTTTATAGAATCTGCACCAGAGCAGCATGAGGATGGGCATCTTTTATAGAACCTGCACCAGAGCAGCAAGAGGATGGGCATCTTTTATAGAACCTGCACCAGAGCAGCAAGAGGATGGGCATCTTTTATAGAACCTGCACCAGAGCAGCAAGAGGGTGGGCATCTTTTATAGAACCTGCACCAGAGCAGCAAGAGGATGGGCATCTTTTATAGAACCTGCACCAGAGCAGCAAGAGGATGGGCATCTTTTATAGAACCTGCACCAGAGCAGCAAGAGGATGGGCATCTTTTGTAGAATCTGCACCAGAGCAGCATGAGGATGGGCATCTTTTATAGAATCTGCACCAGAGCAGCATGAGGTTGGGAGCTTTTATAAAACCTGCACCAGAGCAGCATGAGGATGGGCATCTTTTATAGAATCTGCACCAGAGCAGCATGATGATGGGCAGCTTTTATAGAATCTGCACCAGAGCAGCATGAGGTTGGGCAGCTTTTATAGAATCTGCACCAGAGCAGCATGAGGATGGGCAGCTTTTATAGAATCTGCATCAGAGCAGCATGAGGATGGGCATCTTTTATAAAACCTGCACCAGAGCAGCATGAGGATGGGCATCTTTTATAAAACCTGCACCAGAGCAGCATGAGGATGGGAGCTTTTATAGAATCTGCACCAGAGAAGCATGATGATGGGCAGCTTTTATAGAATCTGCACCAGAGCAGCATGAGGATGGGCAGCTTTTATAGAATCTGCACCAGAGCAGCATGAGGATGGGCATCTTTTATAGAATCTGCACCAGAGAAGCATGATGATGGGCATCTTTTATAGAATCTGCACCAGAGCAGCATGATGATGGGCATCTTTTGTAGAATCTGTACCAGAGCAGCATGATGATGGGCATCTTTTATAAAACCTGTACCAGAGCAGCATGACGATGGGCATCTTTTATAGAATCTGCACCAGAGAAGCATGATGATGGGCATCTTTTATAGAATCTGCACCAGAGAAGCATGATGATGGGCATCTTTTATAGAATCTGCACCAGAGCAGCATGAGGATGGGCAGCTTTTATAGAATCTGCACCAGAGAAGCATGATGATGGGCATCTTTTATAGAATCTGCACCAGAGAAGCATGATGATGGGCATCTTTTATAGAATCTGCACCAGAGCAGCTTGAGGATGGGCATCTTTTATAGAATCTGCACCAGAGAAGCATGATGATGGGCATCTTTTATAGAATCTGCACCAGAGAAGCATGATGATGGGCATCTTTTATAGAATCTGCACCAGAGCAGCATGAGGATGGGCAGCTTTTATAGAATCTGCACCAGAGCAGCATGAGGATGGGCAGCTTTTATAGAATCTGCACCAGAGAAGCATGATGATGGGCATCTTTTATAGAATCTGCACCAGAGAAGCATGATGATGGGCATCTTTTATAGAATCTGCACCAGAGCAGCACGAGGATGGGAATCTTTTATAGAATCTGCACCAGAGAAGCATGATGATGGGCATCTTTTATAGAATCTGCACCAGAGCAGCATGAGGATGGGCAGCTTTTATAAAACCTGCACCAGAGAAGCATGATGATGGGCATCTTTTATAGAATCTGCACCAGAGCAGCATGAGGATGGGCAGCTTTTATAAAACCTGCACCAGAGAAGCATGATGATGGGCATCTTTTATAGAATCTGCACCAGAGCAGCATGAGGATGGGCAGCTTTTATAAAACCTGCACCAGAGAAGCATGATGATGGGCATCTTTTATAGAATCTGCACCAGAGAAGCATGATGATGGGCATCTTTTATAAAACCTGCACCAGAGCAGCATGAGGATGGGCAGCTTTTATAAAACCTGCACCAGAGAAGCATGACGATGGGCATCTTTTATAGAATGCACCAGAGAAGCATGATGATGGGCATCTTTTATAGAATCTGCACCAGAGCAGCATGATGATGGGCATCTTTTGTAGAATCTGCACCAGAGCAGCATGATGATGGGCATCTTTTATAAAACCTGCACCAGAGCAGCATGAGGATGGGCATCTTTTATAGAATGCACCAGAGAAGCATGATGATGGGCATCTTTTATAGAATCTGCACCAGAGAAGCATGATGATGGGCATCTTTTATAGAATCTGCACCAAAGCAGCATGAGGATGGGCAGTTTTTATAGAATCTGCACCAGAGCAGCATGAGGATGGGCATCTTTTATAGAATGCACCAGAGAAGCATGATGATGGGCATCTTTTATAGAATCTGCACCAGAGAAGCATGATGATGGGCATCTTTTATAGAATCTGCACCAGAGCAGCATGAGGATGGGCAGCTTTTATAGAATCTGCACCAGAGAAGCATGATGATGGGCATCTTTTATAGAATCTGCACCAGAGCAGCATGAGGATGGGCAGCTTTTTTAGAATCTGCACCAGAGCAGCATGAGGATGGGCAGCTTTTATAAAACCTGCACCAGAGAAGCATGATGATGGGCATCTTTTATAGAATCTGCACCAGAGCAGCATGAGGATGGGCAGCTTTTATAGAATCTGCACCAGAGAAGCATGATGATGGGCATCTTTTATAGAATCTGCACCAGAGCAGCATGATGATGGGCATCTTTTATAGAATCTGCACCAGAGCAGCATGAGGATGGGCAGCTTTTATAGAATCTGCACTAGAGCAGCATGATGATGGACATCTTTTGTAGAATCTGCACCAGAGCAGCATGATGATGGGCATCTTTTATAAAACCTGCACCAGAGCAGCATGAGGATGGGCATCTTTTATAGAATCTGCACCAGAGAAGCATGATGATGGGCATCTTTTATAGAATCTGCACCAGAGAAGCATGATGATGGGCATCTTTTATAGAATCTGCACCAGAGCAGCATGAGGATGGGCAGCTTTTATAGAATCTGCACCAGAGCAGCATGAGGATGGGCAGCTTTTATAGAATCTGCACCAGAGAAGCATGATGATGGGCATCTTTTATAGAATCTGCACCAGAGAAGCATGATGATGGGCATCTTTTATAGAATCTGCACCAGAGCAGCATGAGGATGGGCAGCTTTTATAGAATCTGCACCAGAGCAGCATGAGGATGGGCAGCTTTTATAAAACCTGCACCAGAGAAGCATGATGATGGGCATCTTTTATAGAATCTGCACCAGAGCAGCATGAGGATGGGCAGCTTTTATAAAACCTGCACCAGAGAAGCATGATGATGGGCATCTTTTATAGAATCTGCACCAGAGAAGCATGATGATGGGCATCTTTTATAAAACCTGCACCAGAGCAGCATGAGGATGGGCAGCTTTTATAAAACCTGCACCAGAGAAGCATGATGATGGGCATCTTTTATAGAATCTGCACCAGAGCAGCATGATGATGGGCATCTTTTGTAGAATCTGCACCAGAGCAGCATGATGATGGGCATCTTTTATAAAACCTGCACCAGAGCAGCATGAGGATGGGCATCTTTTATAGAATGCACCAGAGAAGCATGATGATGGGCATCTTTTATAGAATCTGCACCAGAGAAGCATGATGATGGGCATCTTTTATAGAATCTGCACCAGAGCAGCATGAGGATGGGCAGTTTTTATAGAATCTGCACCAGAGCAGCATGAGGATGGGCAGCTTTTATAGAATCTGCACCAGAGAAGCATGATGATGGGCATCTTTTATAGAATCTGCACCAGAGCAGCATGAGGATGGGCAGCTTTTATAGAATCTGCACCAGAGCAGCATGAGGATGGGCAGCTTTTATAGAATCTGCACCAGAGCAGCATGAGGATGGGCAGCTTTTATAAAACCTGCACCAGAGAAGCATGATGATGGGCATCTTTTATAGAATCTGCACCAGAGCAGAATGAGGATGGGCAGCTTTTATAGAATCTGCACCAGAGAAGCATGATGATGGGCATCTTTTATAGAATCTGCACCAGAGCAGCATGATGATGGGCATCTTTTATAGAATCTGCACCAGAGCAGCATGAGGATGGGCAGCTTTTATAGAATCTGCACCAGAGCAGCATGATGATGGGCATCTTTTGTAGAATCTGCACCAGAGCAGCATGATGATGTGCATCTTTTATAAAACCTGCACCAGAGCAGCATGAGGATGGGCATCTTTTATAGAATCTGCACCAGAGAAGCATGATGATGGGCATCTTTTATAGAATCTGCACCAGAGAAGCATGATGATGGGCATCTTTAATAGAATCTGCACCAGAGCAGCATGAGGATGGGCAGCTTTTATAGAATCTGCACCAGAGCAGCATGAGGATGGGCAGCTTTTATAGAATCTGCACCAGAGAAGCATGATGATGGGCATCTTTTATAGAATCTGCACCAGAGAAGCATGATGATGGGCATCTTTTATAGAATCTGCACCAGAGCAGCATGAGGATGGGCAGCTTTTATAGAATCTGCACCAGAGCAGCATGAGGATGGGCAGCTTTTATAAAACCTGCACCAGAGAAGCATGATGATGGGCATCTTTTATAGAATCTGCACCAGAGCAGCATGAGGATGGGCAGCTTTTATAAAACCTGCACCAGAGAAGCATGATGATGGGCATCTTTTATAGAATCTGCACCAGAGAAGCATGATGATGGGCATCTTTTATAAAACCTGCACAGGAGCAGCATGAGGATGGGCAGCTTTTATAAAACCTGCACCAGAGAAGCATGATGATGGGCATCTTTTATAGAATGCACCAGAGAAGCATGATGATGGGCATCTTTTATAGAATCTGTACCAGAGCAGCATGATGGGCATCTTTTGTAGAATCTGCACCAGAGCAGCATGATGATGGGCATCTTTTATAAAACCTGCACCAGAGCAGCATGAGGATGGGCATCTTTTATAGAATGCACCAGAGAAGCATGATGATGGGCATCTTTTATAGAATCTGCACCAGAGAAGCATGATGATGGGCATCTTTTATAGAATCTGCACCAGAGCAGCATGAGGATGGGCAGTTTTTATAGAATCTGCACCAGAGCAGCATGAGGATGGGCAGCTTTTATAGAATCTGCACCAGAGAAGCATGATGATGGGCATCTTTTATAGAATCTGCACCAGAGCAGCATGAGGATGGGCAGTTTTTATAGAATCTGCACCAGAGCAGCATGAGGATGGGCAGCTTTTATAGAATCTGCACCAGAGAAGCATGATGATGGGCATCTTTTATAGAATCTGCACCAGAGCAGCATGAGGATGGGCAGCTTTTATAGAATCTGCACCAGAGCAGCATGAGGATGGGCAGCTTTTATAAAACCTGCACCAGAGAAGCATGATGATGGGCATCTTTTATAGAATCTGCACCAGAGCAGCATGAGGATGGGCAGCTTTTATAGAATCTGCACCAGAGAAGCATGATGATGGGCATCTTTTATAGAATCTGCACCAGAGCAGCATGAGGATGGGCAGCTTTTATAGAATCTGCACCAGAGCAGCATGAGGATGGGCAGCTTTTATAGAATCTGCACCAGAGCAGCATGAGGATGGGCATCTTTTATAAAACCTGCACCAGAGAAGCATGATGATGGGCATCTTTTATAGAATCTGCACCAGAGCAGCATGAGGATGGGCAGCTTTTATAAAACCTCCACCAGAGCAGCATGAGGATGGGCAGCTTTTATAAAACCTGCACCAGAGAAGCATGATGATGGGCATCTTTTATAGAATCTGCACCAGAGCAGCATGAGGATGGGCAGCTTTTATAAAACCTGCACCAGAGAAGCATGATGATGGGCATCTTTTATAGAATCTGCACCAGAGAAGCATGATGATGGACATCTTTTATAAAACCTGCACCAGAGCTGCATGAGGATGGGCATCTTTTATAAAACCTGCACCAGAGAAGCATGATGATGGGCATCTTTTATAGAATCTGCACCAGAGCAGCATGATGATGGGCATCTTTTATAAAACCTGCACCAGAGAAGCATGATGATGGGCATCTTTTATAAAACCTGCACCAGAGCAGCACGAGGATGGGCAGCTTTTATAAAACCTGCACGAGAGCAGCATGCGGATGGGCAGCTTTTATAGAATCTGCACCAGAGCAGCACGATGATCGGCAGCTTTTATAAATCTGCACTAGAGCAGCATGAGGATGGGAAGCTGTAATAAAACCTGCACGAGAGCAGCACGAGGATGGGCAGCTTTTATAAAACCTGCACCAGAGCAGCATGAGGATGGGCAGATTCTATAAAATCTGCACCAGAGCAGCACGAGGTTGGGAGCTTTTATAAAACCTGCACCAGAGCAGCATGAGGATGGGCAGCTTTTATCAAACCTGCACCAGAGCAGCACGAGGATGGGCAGCTTTTATAAAACCTGCACCAGAGCAGCATGAGGATGGGCAGATTCTTTAAAATCTGCACCAGAGCAGCATGAGGATGGGCAGCTTTTATAAAGCCTGCACCAGAGCAGCACGAGGATGGGAGCTTTTATAAAACCTGCACCAGAGCAGCACGAGGTTGGGCATCTTTTATATAATCTGCAACAGAGCAGCACGAGGATGGGAGCTTTTATAAAATCTGCACCAGAGCAGCACGAGGATGGGCAGATTCTTTAAAATCTACACCAGAGCAGCACGAGGATGGGCAGATTCTTTAAAATCTGCACCAGAGCAGCACGAGGATGGGCAGATTCTTTAAAATCTGCACCAGAGCAGCACGAGGATGGGCAGATTCTTTAAAATCTGCACCAGAGCAGCATTAGGATGGGAGATTTTATAAAACCTGCACCAGAGCAGCATGAGGTTGGGCATCTTTTATAAAACCTGCACCAGAGCAGCATGAGGATGGGCAGATTCTTTAAAATCTGCACCAGAGCAGCATTAGGATGGGAGCTTTTATAAAACCTGCACCAGAGCAGCATTAGGATGGGAGCTTTTATAAAACCTGCACCAGAGCAGCATGAGGTTGGGCATCTTTTATAAAACCTGCACCAGAGCAGCATGAGGATGGGAGCTTTTATAAAACCTGCACCAGAGCAGCGTGAGGTTGGGCATCTTTTATAAAACCTGCACCAGAGCAGCACGAGGATGGGAGCTTTTATAAAACCTGCACCAGAGCAGCATGCGGATGGGCAGCTTTTATAAAATCTGCACCAGAACAGCATGAGGATGGGCAGCTTTAATAAAATCTACACCAGAGCAGCATGAGGATGGGCAGCTTTTATAAAATCTACACCAGAGCAGCATGAGGATGGGAGCTTTTATAAAAACCTGCACCAGAGCAGCATGAGGATGGGCAGCTTTTATAAAACCTACACAAGAGCAGCATGAGGATGGGCAGCTTTTATAAAATCTGCACCAGAGCAGCATGAGGATGGGAGCTTTTATAAAACCTGCACCAGAGCAGCATGAGGATGGGAGCTTTTATAAAACCTACACAAGAGCAGCATGAGGATGGGCAGCTTTTATAAAATCTGCACCAGAGCAGCATGAGGATGGGAGCTTTTATAAAACCTGCACCAGAGCAGCATGAGGATGGGAGCTTTTATAAAATCTGCACCAGAGCAGCATGAGGATGGGCAGCTTTTATAAAATCTGCACCAGAACAGCATGAGGATGGGCAGCTTTAATAAAATCTGCACCAGAGCAGCATGAGGATGGGCATCTTTTATAAAACCTGCACCAGAGCAGCATGAGGATGGGCATCTTTTATAAAACCTGCACCAGAGCAGCATGAGGATGGGCAGCTTTTATAAAATCTGCACCAGAACAGCATGAGGATGGGCAGCTTTAATAAAATCTGCACCAGAGCAGCATGAGGATGGGCAGCTTTTATAAAACCGGCACCAGAGCAGCATGAGGTTGGGCATCTTTTATAAAACCTGCACCAGAGCAGCATGAGGATGGGCAGCTTTTATAAAATCTACACCAGAGCAGCACGAGGATGGGCAGCTTTTATAAAACCTGCACCAGAGCAGCACGAGGATGGGCAGCTTTTATAAAATCTGCACCAGAGCAGCACGAGGATGGGCAGCTTTTATAAAATCTGCACCAGAGCAGCACGAGGATGGGCAGCTTTTATAAAACCTGCACCAGAGCAGCATGAGGATGGGCAGCTTTTATAAAATCTGCACCAGAGCAGCATGAGGATGGGAGCTTTTATAAAACCTGCACCAGAGCAGCATGAGGATGGGCAGCTTTTATAAAATCTGCACCAGAGCAGCATGAGGATGGGCAGCTTTTATAAAATCTACACCAGAGCAGCACGAGGATGGGCAGCTTTTATAAAATCTGCACCAGAGCAGCACGAGGATGGGCAGCTTTTATAAAATCTACACCAGAACAGCATGATGATGGGCAGCTTTTATAAAATCTGCACCAGAGCAGCACGAGGATGGGCAGCTTTTATAAAATCTGCACCAGAGCAGCACGAGGATGGGCAGCTTTTATAAAATCTGCACCAGAGCAGCACGAGGATGGGCAGCTTTTATAAAATCTACACCAGAGCAGCACGAGGATGGGCAGCTTTTATAAAATCTGCACCAGAGCAGCACGAGGATGGGCAGCTTTTATAAAACCTGCACCAGAGCAGCAAGAGGATGGGCAGCTTTTATAAAATCTGCACCAGAGCAGCACGAGCATGGGCAGCTTTTATAAAATCTACACTAGAGCAGCAGGAGGATGGGCAGCTTTTATAAAATCTGCACCAGAGCAGCACGAGGATGGGCAGCTTTTATAAAATCTGCACCAGAGAAGCACGAGGATGGGCAGCTTTTATAAAATCTACACTAGAGCAGCAGGAGGATGGGCAGCTTTTATAAAATCTGCACCAGAGCAGCACGAGGATGGGCAGCTTTTATAAAATCTGCACCAGAGCAGCACGAGGATGGGCAGCTTTTATAAAACCTGCACCAGAGCAGCAAGAGGATGGGCAGATTTTATAAAATCTGCACCAGAGCAGCACGAGGATGGGCAGGTTTAATAAAATCTGCACCAGAGCAGCACGAGGATGGGCAGCTTTTATAAAATCTGCACCAGAGCAGCACAAGGATGGGCAGCTTTTACAAAATCTGCACCAGAGCAGCACGAGGATGGGCAGCTTTTATAAAACCTGCACGAGAGCAGCATGAGGATGGGCAGCTTTTATAAATCTGCACCAGAGCAGCATGGGGATGGGCAGCTTTTATAAAATCTGCACCAGAGCAGCACGAGGATGGGCAGCTTTTATAAATCTGCACCAGAGCAGCATGAGGATGGGCAGCTTTTATAAATTTGCACCAGAGCAGCACAAGGATGGGCAGCTTTTATAAATCTGCACCAGAGCAGCATGAGGATGGGCAGCTTTTATAAATTTGCACCAGAGCAGCACGAGGATGGGCAGCTTTTATAAATTTGCACCAGAGCAGCACGAGGATGGGCAGCTTTTATAAAATCTACACTAGAGCAGCAGGAGGATGGGCAGCTTTTATAAAATCTGCACCAGAGCAGCACGAGGATGGGCAGCTTTTATAAAATCTACACTAGAGCAGCAGGAGGATGGGAAGCTTTTATAAAATCTGCACCAGAGCAGCACGAGGATGGGCAGCTTTTATAAAATCTGCACCAGAGCAGCACGAGGATGGGCAGCTTTTATAAAACCTGCACCAGAGCAGCACGAGGATGGGCAGGTTTAATAAAATCTGCACCAGAGCAGCACGAGGATGGGCAGCTTTTATAAAATCTGCACCAGAGCAGCACAAGGATGGGCAGCTTTTACAAAATCTGCACCAGAGCAGCACGAGGATGGGCAGCTTTTATAAAACCTGCACGAGAGCAGCATGAGGATGGGCAGCTTTTATAAATCTGCACCAGAGCAGCATGGGGATGGGCAGCTTTTATAAAATCTGCACCAGAGCAGCACGAGGATGGGCAGCTTTTATAAATCTGCACCAGAGCAGCATGAGGATGGGCAGCTTTTATAAATTTGCACCAGAGCAGCACGAGGATGGGCAGCTTTTATAAATCTGCACCAGAGCAGCATGAGGATGGGCAGCTTTTATAAATTTGCACCAGAGCAGCACGAGGATGGGCAGCTTTTATAAATTTGCACCAGAGCAGCACGAGGATGGGCAGCTTTTATAAATCTGCACCAGAGCAGCATGAGGATGGGCAGCTTTTATAAATTTGCACCAGAGCAGCATGAGGATGGGCAGCTTTTATAAAACCTGCACCAGAGCAGCATGAGGATGGGCAGCTTTTATAAAACCTGCACCAGAGCAGCATGGGGATGGGCAGCTTTTATAAAACCTGCACCAGAGAAGCACGAGGATGGGCAGCTTTTATAAAATCTGCACCAGAGCAGCATGAGGATGGGCAGCTTTTATAAAACCTGCACGAGAGCAGCATGAGAATGGGCAGCTTTTATAAAACCTGCACGAGAGCAGCACGAGGATGGGCAGCTTTTATAAATCTGCACCAGAGCAGCATGGGGATGGGCAGCTTTTATTAAATCTACACCAGAGCAGCATGGGGATGGACAGCTTTTATAAATCTGCACCAGAGCAGCACGAGGATGGGCAGCTTTTATAAAACCTGCACCAGAGCAGCACGAGGATGGGCATCTTTTATAGAATCTGCACCAGAGCAGCACGAGGATGGGCAGCTTTTATAAAACCTGCACCAGAGCAGCATGGGGATGGGCAGCTTTTATAAAATCTACACCAGAGCAGCATGGGGATGGGCATCTTTTATAGAATCTGCACCAGAGCAGCACGAGGATGGGCAGCTTTTATAAAACCTGCACCAGAGCAGCATGAGGATGGGCAGCTTTTATAAAACCTGCACCAGAGCAGCATGGGGATGGGCAGCTTTTATAAAGTCTACACCAGAGCAGCACGAGGATGGGCAGCTTTTATAAAACCTGCACCAGAGCAGCATGGGGATGGGCAGCTTTTATAAAGTCTACACCAGAGCAGCACGAGGATGGGCAGCTTTTATAAAACCTGCACCAGAGCAGCATGGGGATGGGCAGCTTTTATAAAACCTACACCAGAGCAGCATGGGGATGGGCATCTTTTATAGAATCTGCACCAGAGCAGCACGAGGATGGGCAGCTTTTATAAAACCTGCACCAGAGCAGCATGGGGATGGGCATCTTTTATAGAATCTGCACCAGAGCAGCATGAGGATGGGCATCTTTTATAGAATCTGCACCAGAGCAGCATGAGGATGGGCATCTTTTATAGAATCTGCACCAGAGCAGCATGAGGATGGGCATCTTTTATAGAATCTGCACCAGAGCAGCACGAGGATGGGCAGCTTTTATAAAGTCTACACCAGAGCAGCACGAGGATGGGCAGCTTTTATAGAATCTGCACCAGAGCAGCATGAGGATGGGCATCTTTTATAGAATCTGCACCAGAGCAGCACGAGGATGGGCAGCTTTTATAGAATCTGCACCAGAGCAGCACGAGGATGGGCAGCTTTTATAAAGTCTACACCAGAGCAGCATGAGGATGGGCATCTTTTATAGAATCTGCACCAGAGCAGCACGAGGATGGGCAGCTTTTATAAAGTCTACACCAGAGCAGCACGAGGATGGGCAGCTTTTATAGAATCTGCACCAGAGCAGCATGAGGATGGGCATCTTTTATAGAATCTGCACCAGAGCAGCACGAGGATGGGCAGCTTTTATAAAGTCTACACCAGAGCAGCACGAGGATGGGCAGCTTTTATAGAATCTGCACCAGAGCAGCATGAGGATGGGCATCTTTTATAGAATCTGCACCAGAGCAGCACGAGGATGGGCAGCTTTTATAAAGTCTACACCAGAGCAGCACGAGGATGGGCAGCTTTTATAGAATCTGCACCAGAGCAGCATGAGGATGGGCATCTTTTATAGAATCTGCACCAGAGCAGCACGAGGATGGGCATCTTTTATAGAATCTGCACCAGAGCAGCATGAGGATGGGCAGCTTTTATAGAATCTGCACCAGAGCAGCACGAGGATGGGCATCTTTTATAGAATCTGCACCAGAGCAGCACGAGGATGGGCAGCTTTTATAAAGTCTACACCAGAGCAGCACGAGGATGGGCAGCTTTTATAGAATCTGCACCAGAGCAGCATGAGGATGGGCATCTTTTATAGAATCTGCACCAGAGCAGCACGAGGATGGGCAGCTTTTATAGAATCTGCACCAGAGCAGCACGAGGATGGGCAGCTTTTATAAAGTCTACACCAGAGCAGCATGAGGATGGGCATCTTTTATAGAATCTGCACCAGAGCAGCACGAGGATGGGCAGCTTTTATAAAGTCTACACCAGAGCAGCACGAGGATGGGCAGCTTTTATAGAATCTGCACCAGAGCAGCATGAGGATGGGCATCTTTTATAGAATCTGCACCAGAGCAGCACGAGGATGGGCAGCTTTTATAAAGTCTACACCAGAGCAGCACGAGGATGGGCAGCTTTTATAGAATCTGCACCAGAGCAGCATGAGGATGGGCATCTTTTATAGAATCTGCACCAGAGCAGCACGAGGATGGGCAGCTTTTATAAAGTCTACACCAGAGCAGCACGAGGATGGGCAGCTTTTATAGAATCTGCACCAGAGCAGCATGAGGATGGGCATCTTTTATAGAATCTGCACCAGAGCAGCACGAGGATGGGCATCTTTTATAGAATCTGCACCAGAGCAGCATGAGGATGGGCAGCTTTTATAGAATCTGCACCAGAGCAGCATGAGGATGGGCATCTTTTATAGAATCTGCACCAGAGCAGCACGAGGATGGGCAGCTTTTATAAAGTCTACACCAGAGCAGCACGAGGATGGGCAGCTTTTATAGAATCTGCACCAGAGCAGCATGAGGATGGGCATCTTTTATAGAATCTGCACCAGAGCAGCACGAGGATGGGCATCTTTTATAGAATCTGCACCAGAGCAGCACGAGGATGGGCAGCTTTTATAAAACCTGCACCAGAGCAGCACGAGGATGGGCATCTTTTATAGAATCTGCACCAGAGCAGCATGAGGATGGGCAGCTTTTATAAAACCTGCACCAGAGCAGCATGAGGATGGGCAGCTTTTATAAAACCTGCACCAGAGCAGCACGAGGATGGGCATCTTTTATAGAATCTGCACCAGAGCAGCATGAGGATGGGCATCTTTTATAGAATCTGCACCAGAGCAGCACGAGGATGGGCAGCTTTTACAGAATCGAAACGTCATCATTGAAAGCAAAATGCCTTTGTTCCTGAAAAAGAAATGTTTCCAATCAATGTGTAATACCAGCATTGAGATATGGCGGTTGAACTTTGTGTGTTTTACAGGAGACGAAATAAAAATTGATCACAGCATAAAGTGCTGCTGGAAGATTGTCATGGCTTAAGAAAAGGAAAAACCAGGAGCTGATGGATCAGATCGGAATGAAAATGGACACCTAATTATGCTGGACCAATCAAGAGAAAGAGCTTGCAAGAATTACAAATTGACAACACGTAGGAGGAGGACCTGGAAAAGGAGAGGAAGAAGATTAGATGTCGAGAATAAATTGAAAAATTTACTGGACTACAAACGTTTGGAATTGTTGAGAAAATGAAAGAATAATCCATATTGAGTGAGACCTTAGGCCTGCAGGGGCCTTTAATGGGCTGTTCATGTGAATTAGTGTTTTACCCACGGGATGATTCCGCCACGGACATTCTCACATCGAAACAGCGGAATAGTTAATGTTTGCTACTACCTCCTATCCATGTCATCACCAATTTCGCAGAAACCCATCACGCTTACCTGTCTAACTCACACTTACCTGTTAAGAGAAAATAGTCAGAAGTAGTAGCAAGGACCTGCCTCACCTCAGCAGTAAAACCTCTGCTTGAGAAAATGGCGCATAGTTATTTTGAGCAGTGTATAAATAACAGACTCGATCGGTGAGGCCTATTTTCACAAGGCCCGTGACGACTATCGGATCAAAATCCTTTAAACTGTTGCTTTTGTTGTTTTGCACTGAAGGGAAAACTTATAGGACAGACTGTGAATATGACAGATCTGAAGATGTCTTTGACTTTGCATAGCAGTAAACACCATCATGGCGGCCGTAGTGTAGAAATTGTAGGTGGAGTCAGTTGAACTGTCCAACCAATGGGTGGCACTCAGATTGATGGACAGACACACGCACGACTCCTTATGTAGTGCAGACATTCATTTTCAAATAATTATAGTGTTTAGATTTCTGAAAAATAACTTTTATATTTATTTGTTGCTTGTGTACAAATAATGAATATACTAGCCGAAACCCGTGGAACATCCACGGAAGGGAGGATGTTGTGTATGGATGGAGTGTACCATTATGGATGGCATAGGGGAGCGCTCATGGGATCTTCTTCTTCCGTTAAGCTCCAATTTTTTCTCTTTAAGTTAAGTCAAATCAGTCCTCTCTGCTCGAAGTGCTCAGGCCATGCCTTCCCGCTCTCATACTTTTATTGCCGTTCGGTGTAGAAAGGGATTGACATATCGGTCGTCTGTTTCAGCTCGTTATCTTTAAGCTTCCTTACGTCTCGCCACCTGCTACACCTCTCTGAGTTACGAGGATTTATGCAACGCACCCCGAGTATCGCAACGTCACTCCATTTAACTTTATTAAAATGACGATAAAGACGTTTCCTTATATATCCTAATTTAAAATGTTCAAGGGAATAAAAAGACCATTTGGTTCACACCACCCATGTTCACACCACTCGACTGTCCAATCAGCGGACGGCTCACTTCGCCTTCGCCCAGCAGACGCCAATACGATGGCGTCGTAAGATGGAGTCGTATCGGCAGTTAATCGGATGGTTTTGGGCCCCAACGTCGGCTAATTCAGATTTTTCGAGTATGGCTGTACGTGATAAACAAAGAGCGTGGTTCGTAGATCGTAAATCCATTAGTGCCGTGGGCATCGGGTCACTGGGTGCGGCGTAAAAGGGATAACAAAGTCGAGTCCTTACGCTATTATTATATAGATTGTGGTGCTGTGCACACACAATTCGTTTGCCAAGAAGGTAGGCCACAACACGTTGTACAAACTGAAACACTTTATTAACAGCTCGCAAATAAGCACTGGACGGGCTCGACTTTGGAGCCCGCATATATGTCCCGAGGCCACGCCTTGCCCCCGGGCGTGGCCGGTCAGCCGAAAGGTGGGGCATGTATCTCAGTTCCACCCTGCGCCTTCTGACGCCTTTGCTCCGGGCGTGGCCCGAGCTGCGCTTCCACGCCCGGACACTCGCGCCACCCACTGGTGCGCGGAATTATTGCCCACTGACATTGTGTCCGCCACAACATATTTAATGATTGCCTCCCCTTTTCTCCAATGTCCATGAGAACCTCCAAACGTGTTTGCAAAAACAACCTTTTGTTTCATATACAGAATGTCAAAGTATTTTTCTGTATATGTCGTTGTCCATTTGTAAGACCAGCTAATCCTTTGTCCTGGTTGCTTCATTTTTTTAAGCTTCATGATGGAGAATATTGCATGTTGTACACCGCTCCTTTCCTATGCCATCCGCAGGCGCTGCATGACGTCATTGCCGGGCACCGAAGGGGGCTCGGCAATGCCGCACGCTGAAAGGGAGTACTCAGTTTTCACTCTGGTTGTTTGTTTTCTTGTTTTCTTTCTTGTTTTCTTTCTTGTTTGTTTTCTTTCTTTCTTGTTTTCTTGGTTGTCCGGGCGATATCTCAGCCATCCTTTGAGCGAGCAAGCTGAAATTTCGGCACAATAGTGAGCAAGTACTTTGGCAAAAACAGTATTTTTTGATTAATCAATTAATTGATCAATTACTTCATTATTATGGATTAATTAAGAACTTATTTATTTCCTTTCTCTTCTAGGCATTATCATGAAAAAAAAATTAAAATCAGATGAAATGGTGGTGGTTTATGTATTATATTAGCCAATTTATTATTTATTTGATTTTTTTATGATTATTATATATATTTTTTCATTACTAATCATTTCTTTATTTTCTTTCTCATCTGGGCAATATCTCAAGCACCTTTTGAGCTAGGGAGCTGATATTTGGACATGACAGTGATCAACTGATTTGGCTGTATAGGGTGTTTTGGATTTATTGATTAATATTGGGTGAAAATTAATATTTACTGTGCATATTGGG
This sequence comes from Myxine glutinosa, assembly GCF_964187855.1. Classification (NCBI taxonomy): domain Eukaryota; kingdom Metazoa; phylum Chordata; class Myxini; order Myxiniformes; family Myxinidae; genus Myxine; species Myxine glutinosa. The sequence continues at coordinate 167,094,997 of NC_136268.1, read as the reverse complement.
TGGATTGAATCTGGCACTATGACTGGGGTATATTGGGTGGATTTAATCTGGCACTATGAGGTTGACTGGGTTAGATTGGGTGGGTTGAATCTGGCATTATGACTGGGGTATATTGGGTGGATTTAATCTGGCACTATGAGGTTGACTGGGTTAGATTGGGTGGATTGAATCTGGCATTATGACTGGGTTATATTGGGTGGATTGAATCTGGCACTATGAGGTTGACTGGGTTATATTGGGTGGATTGAATCTGGCACTGTGAGGTTGACTTTGTATATTGGGTGGATTGAATGTGGCACTATGAGGTTGACTGTGTATATTGGGTGGATTGAATCTGGCACTATGATGTTGACTGGGTTATATTGGTTGGATTGAATCTGGCACTATGAGGTTGACTGTGTATATTGGGTGGATTGAATCTGGCACTATGACTGGGGTATATTGGGTGGATTGAATCTGGCACTGTGAGGTTGACTGGGTATATTGGTTGGATTGAATCTGGCACTATGAGGTTGACTGGGGTATATTAGTTGGATTGAATCTGGCACTATGACTGGGTATATTGGTTGGATTGAATCTGGCACTATGAGGTTGACTGGGGTATATTGGTTGGATTGAATCTGGCACTATGACTGGGGTATATTGGTTGGATTGAATCTGGCTCTATGACTGGGGTATATTGGGTGGATTGAATCTGGCACTATGAGGTTGACTGTGTATATTGGGTGGATTGAATCTGGCACTATGAGGTTGACTGTGTATATTGGGTGGATTGAATCTGGCACTATGAGGTTGACTGGGTTATATTGGTTGGATTGAATCTGGCACTGTGAGGTTGACTGTGTATATTGGGTGGATTGAATCTGGCACTATGAGGTTGACTGGGTTATATTGGTTGGATTGAATCTGGCACTATGAGGTTGACTGTGTATATTGGGTGGATTGAATCTGGCACTATGAGGTTGACTGTGTATATTGGGTGGATTGAATCTGGCACTATGAGTTTGACTGTGGATATTGGGTGGATTGAATCTGGCACTATGAGGTTGACTGTGTATATTGGGTGGATTGAATCTGGCACTATGAGGTTGACTGTGTATATTGGGTGGATTGAATCTGGCACTATGAGGTTGACTGTGTATATTGGATGGATTGAATCTGGCACAATGAGGTTGACTGTGTATATTGGGTGGATTGAATCTGGCACTATGAGGTTGACTGTGTATATTGGGTGGATTGAATCTGGCACTATGAGGTTGACTGTGTATATTGGGTGGATTGAATCTGGCACTATGAGGTTGACTGTGTATATTGGATGGATTGAATCTGGCACTATGACTGGGTAATTAGTGTGGCCCTCAAACGGGGTGAAAATTTTAAAATGTTAATGTGAATGTTCTCATGGCCTAAATGTGATCCTTTTGGGATAGACACACTGCATTCAAAATTTCATACAAGTCTCTTTATATGTAGAGGTAGTCCAGGCACCTTCAAGAATCAAGATTTTATAGCCGACGAAGCCGGTGTTGTCAATAAACGCGTACGTATTATGTCGAAAACCAGATTATTCTGTATCCCTTGGCTTGAGAATTCCGAAGCGCAATGGAGGCCGCCATCTTGCGGATGCGGAAGTATGCATAACAAATTGAAAAACGTTCAATAGGAGTTTCTTTCACCCGTCTTTTTTTGATTCACAATCTTATGCACCTCTAATTTGTAATTAAAATACTTTAAGACCAACCTCGGCCCGCACGGGCCTGGTTATCTTCAACGAAAATCGTCACCAATTACCGGAACCAATGAGATTCGAGCATTTGAAAAAATATCTGAGAAACCAAATCACTCCATGGAGGCCGCCATCGTCCGGATGCGGAAGTTTGCATAAAAAATTGCGAAAAAGTTCAATAGGAGTTTGTTTCACCCGTCTTTGTTTGATTCACAATCTTATGCACCTCTAATTTGTAATTAAAATACTTCAAGACCAACCTCGTTCCCCGGGCCCGCACGGGCCCTGGTTATCTTCAACGAAAATCGTCACCAAACACTGGATTTCTGGCAAACACTGGATCTCCAACGTTGATACATCGACTGTTGGACGACTTATCGTGCACCAACTTTTGATTAAGCTGGCTCTGATAAACGCTTTTTTTTTTCTTTTTTTTCTTTTTTTTTTTTGTATACAAGATCGAGGCTCGTGAAAGAGCTAACATTAATCACACAAAAAGACAAACCGACACACAAAACACAAAAAACAAGGGGAGCGGCAGACAAGATGGGGAGAGAGGGGGAAGGACACAAAAGAGAGGGGGAAGAGGGGGAAGGACACAAACACAACATTTGAGAGCAGGGACATCAGGAGGACTTGGGGGGAGGTGGGAGAGGATTAAAACATATGAACACTGCAAGGACTCTGGGGTGAATTACCGGGGGTAGAAAACATCAAGGTTTTGGATGGGGGAAGATAAGAGATGGTGGTGAACAGCTGTTTTAAATACCTGGAGGGAGGACAGGGATTGGAGAGAGTGTGGGAGTTTGTTCCAGAGGAGGGAGAAAAGAGGAATGAAACAGTGAAGGTGAGCAGAGAGTCGTGATTTTGGCAGTTTCACCAGAAGAGGGTTACAGGCAGATCTTGTGCGACCTGTAGGAATATTTGGGGGACAGAGCCCAGAGAGAGCTGGGGGAGCAAGGCCGGAGAGGAGTCGGTAGAAGACAAAAAGACCACCAACCTGCCTGTGGTGAGAGAGAGAAAGGCCCTTGGAATTAGCTTCATCGCGGGAGATTCCAATGATTCTGAATGCTTTGGTTTCAACCACGTGAAGCCGAGCTCGGTGTGAGGCAGGACTACCAGTCCAGAGGAGAGAACAGTATTCCATCAAGCTGTGCACAAAAGCCTTGTATGTGGTGAGAAGCACAGACGTGCCCAGAGAGGAATTCGCACGACGGAGGATGCCCAGTCGGCAACTGGCTTTGGAGGCCAACTTCGAAATGTGGTTTATCCCAGGAAAGATCATGGCAGATAGCGAGACCGAAAAGCTTGAGGGACAGAACTACACTGCTGTAAACTTCTGCAATGTTGCTCTGGCATTTTTGAATGCACTGCTGTAAACTTCTCCAATATTGCTACACCAATTCTGAATGCACTGTGTAAACTTCTCCCATGTTGCTCCACCATTTCTGAGTGCACTGCTGTAAACTTCTCCAATATTGCTACACCAATTCTGAGTGCACTGCTGTAAACTTCTCCAATGTTGCTCTGGCATTTCTGAATGCACTGCTGTAAACTTCTATAATATTGCTCTGCCATTGCTTATCCAATGTTTCTGAATGTTTGTGAAGTAAATGTTAGCTCTTTCACGAGCCTCGATTCAGTATACAAAAAAAAAAAAACAAAAAAAAAAACATTGTTAATGCACTGCTGTAAACTTCTCCAATGTTGCTCCGCCATTTCTGAGTGCACTGCTGTAAACTTCTCCAATGTTGCTCGCCATTTCTGAGTGCACTGCTGTAAACTTCTCCAATGTTGCTCTGGCATTTCTGAGTGCACTGCTGTAAACTTCTCCAATGTTGCTCCGCCATTTCTGAGTGCACTGCTGTAAACTTCTCCAATGTTGCTCTGGCATTTCTGAATGCACTGCTGGAAACTTCTCCCATGTTGCTCTGGCATTTCTGAGTGCACTGCTGTAAACTTCTCCAATGTTGCTCTGGCATTTCTGAATGCACTGCTGTAAACTTCTCCAATGTTGCTCTGGCATTTCTGAATACACTGCTGTAAACTTCTCCAATGTTGCTCTGGCATTTCTGAATGCACTGTTGTAAACTTCTCCAATGTTGCTCCGCCATTTCTGAGTGCACTGCTGTAAACTTCTCCAATGTTGCTCTGGCATTTATGAATGCACTGTTGTAAACTTCTCCAATGTTGCTCTGCTATTTCTGAGTGCACTGCTGTAAACTTCTCCAATGTTGCTCTGGCATTTCTGAGTGCACTGCTGTAAACTTCTCCAATGTTGCTCTGGCATTTCTGAATGCACTGTTGCAAACTTCTCCAATGTTGCTCCTCCATTTCTGAGTGCACTGCTGTAAACTTCTCCAATGTTGCTCCACCATTTCTGAATGCACTGCTGTAAACTTCTCAAATGTTGCTCCACCATTTCTGAGTGCACTGCTGTACAACTCTCCAATGTTGCTCTGGCATTTCTGAGTGCACTGCTGAAAACTCCGCAAATGTTGCTCCGGCATTTCTGAATGCACTGCGGTAAACTCTGCCAATGTTGCTCCGCCATTTCTGAATGCACTGCTGTAGACTTCTCCAATGTTGCTCCGCCATTTCTGAATGCACTGCTGTAAACTTCTCCAATGTTGCTCCGCCATTTCTGAGTGCACTGTTGTAAACTTCTTCAATGTTGCTCTGCCATTTCTGAATGCACTGCTGCAAACTTCTCCAATGTTGCTCTGACATTTCTGAATACACTGCTGTAAACTTCTCCACTGTTGCTCTTCCATTTCTGAGTGCACTGCTGTAAACTTCTCCAATGTTTCTCTGACATTTCTGAATACACTGCTGTAAACTTCTCCAATGTTGCTCTGCCATTTCTGAGTGCACTGCAGTAAACTTCTCCAATGTTGCTCTGGCATTTCTGAGTGCGCTGCTGTAAACTCCGCCAATGTTGCTCTGGCATTTCTGAGTGCACTGTTGTAAATTTCTCCAATGTTGCTCCGCCATTTCTGTGTGCACTGCTGTAAACTTCTCAAATGTTGCTCCGGCATTTCTGAATGCACTGCGGTAAACTTCTCCAATGTTGCTCCGCTACTTCTGAATAGAGTGCTGTAAACTTCTCCAATGTTGCTCTACCATTTCTGAGTGCACTGCTGTAAACTTCTCCAATGTTGCTCGGACATTTCGGAGTGCACTGCTGTAAACTTCTCCAATGTTTCTCTGACATTTCTGAATACACTGCTGTAAACTTCTCCAATGTTGCTCTGGCATTTCTGAGTGCACTGCTGTAAACTCCGCCAATGTTGCTCTGGCATTTCTGAGTGCAATGTTGTAAACTTCTCCAATGTTGCTCCGCCATTTCTGAGTGCACTGCTGTAAACTTCTGCAATGTTGCTCCGGCATTTCTGAATGCACTGTTGTAAACTTCTATAATATTGCTCCGCCATTTCTGCGTGCACTGCTGTAAACTTCTCCAATGTTGCTCTGGCATTTCTGAATGCACTGCTGTAAACTTCTATAATATTGCTCTGCCATTTCTGAGTGCACTGCTGTAAACTTCTCCAATGTTGCTCCGGCATGCCTGAGTGCACTGCTGTAAACTTCTCCAATGTTGCTCTGGCATTTCTGAATACACTGCTGTAAACTTCTCCAATGTTGCTCCTCCATTTCTTAGTGCACTGCGGTAAACTTCTCCAATGTTGCTCCGCCATTTCTGAGTGCACTGCTGTAAACTTCTCCAATGTTGCTCCACCATTTCTGAATGCACTGCTGTAAACTTCTCCAATGTTGCTCTGGCATTTCTGAATACACTGCTGTAAACTTCTCCAATGTTGCTCCTCCATTTCTTAGTGCACTGCGGTAAACTTCTCCAATGTTGCTCCGCCATTTCTGAGTGCACTGCAGTAAACTTCTCCAATGTTGCTCCACCATTTCTGAGTGCACTCCTGAAAACTCCGCAAATGTTGCTCCGGCATTTCTGAATGCACTGCGGTAAACTCCGCCAATGTTGCTCCGCCATTTCTGAGTGCATTGTTGTAAACTTATCCAATGTTGCTCCGCCATTTCTGAATGCACGACTGTAAACTTCTCCAATGTTGCTCCGCCATTTCTGAGTGCACTGTTGTAAACTTCTTCAATGTTGCTCTGCCATTTCTGAATGCACTGCTGCAAACTTCTCCAATGTTGCTCTGACATTTCTGAATACACTGCTGTAAACTTCTCCAATGTTGCTCTTCCATTTCTGAGTGCACTGCTGTAAACTTCTCCAATGTTGCTCTGACATTTCTGAGTGCACTGCTGTAAACCTCTCCAATGTTTCTCTGACATTTCTGAATACACTGCTGTAAACTTCTCCAATGTTGCTCTGCCATTTCTGAGTGCACTGCTGTAAACTCCGCCAATGTTGCTCTGGCATTTCTGAGTGCACTGTTGTAAATTTCTCCAATGCTGCTCCGCCATTTCTGAGTGCACTGCTGTAAACTTCTCCAATGTTGCTCCGGCATTTCTGAATGCACTGCGGTAAACTTCTCCAATGTTGCTCCGCTACTTCTGAATAGACTGCTGTAAACTTCTCCAATGTTGCTCTACCATTTCTGAGTGCAATGCTGTAAACTTCTCCAATGTTGCTCTACCATTTCTGAGTGCACTGCTGTAAACTTCTCCAATGTTGCTCGGACATTTCTGAGTGCACTGCTGTAAACCTCTCCAATGTTTCTCTGACATTTCTGAATACACTGCTGTAAACTTCTCCAATGTTGCTCTGGCATTTCTGAGTGCACTGCTGTAAACTCCGCCAATGTTGCTCTGGCATTTCTGAGTGCACTGTTGGAAACTTCTCCAATGTTGCTCCGCCATTTCTGAGTGCACTGCTGTAAACTTCTGCAATGTTGCTCCGCTATTTCTGAGTGCACTGCTATAAACTTCTCCAATGTTGCTCGGGCATTTCTGATTGCACTGCTGTAAACTTCTCCAATGTTGCTCTGCCATTTCTGAGTGCACTGCTGTAAACTTCTCCAATGTTGCTGCGCTATTTCTGAGTGCACTGCTATAAACTTCTCCAATGTTGCTCTGGCATTTATGAGTGCACTGCTGTAAACTTCTCCAATGTTGCTCCGCCATTTCTGAGTGCACTGCTGTAAACTTCTCCAATGTTGCTCTGGCATTTCTGAGTGTACTGCTGTAAACTCCTCCAATGTTGTTCTGGCATTTCTGAGTGTACTGCTGGAAACTCCGCCAATGTTGCTCCACCATTTCTGAGTGCACTGCTGTAAACTCCGCCAATGTTGCTGTGGCATATCTGAGTGTAATGCTGTAAACTCCGCCAATGTTGCTCCGGCATTTCTGAGTGCACTGCTGTAAACTTCTCCAATGTTGCTCTGCCATTTCTGAGTGCACTGCTGTAAACTTCTCCAATGTTGCTCCGGCATTTCTGAGTGCACTGCGGTAAACTTCTCCAATCTTGCTCCGCCATTTCTGAGTGCACTGCTGTAAACTTCTCCAATGTTGCTCTGACATTTCTGAGAGCACTGCTGTAAACTTCTCCAATGTTGCTCTGGCATTTCTGAGTGCACTGCTGTAAACTTCTCCAATGTTGCTCTGCCATTTCTGAGTGCACTGTGGTAAACTTCTCCAATGTTGTTCTGGCGTTTCTGAGTGCACTGCTGTAAACTTCTCCAATGTTTCTCTGACATTTCTGAGTGCACTGTGGTAAACTTCTCCAATGTTGTTCTGGCGTTTCTGAGTGCACTGCTGTAAACTTCTCCAATGTTTCTCTGACATTTCTGAGTGCAATGCGGTAAACTTCTCCAATGTTGCTCTGCCATTTCTGAGTGCACTGCGATAAACTTCTCCAATGTCGCTCCGCCATTTCCGAGTGCACTGCTGTAAACTTCTATAATATTGCTCTGGCATTTCTGAATGCACTGCTGTAAACGTCTCCGATGTTGCTGTAAGACATGGGTAAGTGTAAGCCACATAAGGCATAAGTGTAAGCTGTGTAAGACACGAGTAAATGTAAGCCATGGGTACGTGTAAGCTGTGTAAGACATGGGTGCGTGTAAGCCATGCAAGTCATGCGTATGTGTAAGCCATCTAAAGCATGAGTAAATGTCAGACATGGGTAAGTGTAGGCTTGTAAGCCATGAGTAAGTGTAAGCCGTTTACAACATGAGAAAGCGTACGCCATGTAAGACGTGGGCAAGTGTAAGCAACATAAAGCACGAGTAGGTGTAAGCTGTGCAAGACCCGAGTAAGTGTAAGCTGTGTCCGTTATGAGGCAGTGTAAGCTGTGTAAGACATGAGTAAATGTAAGCAGTGCAAGACATGATTAACTGTATGCAGTGTAAGCCGCATAAGATGTGAGTAAGTGTACGACATGGGTAAGTGTAAGCCACGTATGACATGGGTAAGTGTAAGCCACATAAGAGATGAGTACGTGTAAGCCACATAGGATATGAGTAAGTGTAAGCCACATGCACCACAAGTGTAAGCAGTATAAGAGATGAGTAAATAAGTGGTGTGCGACATGGGTAAGTGTAAGCTACGTAAGGCATGAGTAAGCACAAGCCACATAGGACATGGGCAAGTGTAAGCCACATACGTCTTTGGTATGTGTAACCACAAGTCGTGAGTAAGTGTAAGCCACATAAGACATGGGTATGTGTAAGTCACATACGCCATGAGTAAGTGTAAGTCACATATGCATGAGTAAGTGTAAGCCACATAGGACATGAGCAAGTGTAAGCCACATAAGACATGAGTAAGTGTAAGCCACATACGACATGAGCAAGTGTAAGCCACATAAGACATGAGTAAGTGTAAGCCACATAAGACATGGGTAAGTGTAAGCCACATAAGACATGAGTAAGTGTAAGCCACATAAGACATGAGTAAGTGTAAGCCACATAAGACATGAGTAAGTGTAAGCCACCAAACCGAATGAAAATGTTTCCAAGTCCTATGATGCTGCCACATTTTCTGCAGCCTTAATGTAACGAGGATGATTCAATGTGACAGGGCATGTGGGTATAGCCTGTTTTTCACACTCCTTTTGGGAAAAGTGCAAGGCAGCATAGGTGGTACTGGGTTTGGCAGGATATAAATTGATGAAAGGGAGCACTTCCACTCTACTTTTGTAAAAACAAAAAAACAAACAAAAAAAAAACCTCCTCGTCGCTATCTGCCCATAGCAACTCCATGATGGACGAGGAGGAGTAACCTCCACCACATGTCCCACAAGCCAGAGTGCAGCGAATGCATGAACCAACTTGAGTGTTTGTGTTATGAGTACATACATGACAAATAGCTTTGTCATTGGGTACAAGCTGACTACTCAACTGTGAAATATCGACTACTAACAGAAGTACCCGGCGTTGCCGGGCGGGGAGGGGGAGGGGAGGAGGGGGAAGGGGCGGTGAGAGGGGGGGAAGGGGGAGAGGGGGCAATGGCGAGAGGGGGTGGCGGGGGGAAGGGGCGAGTGGTGGGGAGAGGGGGGGCGGAAGGGGGAGAGGGGGGAATGGCGAGAGGGGGTGGAGGGGGGAAAGGGGAGGGAAGGGGCGAGTGGTGGGGAGAGGGGGGAATAGCGGGGATAAGGGGGAAGGGGAGGGGGTGGAGGCAGGAGCGGAAGGGGGTTCATATATATGCTGGTTTGTGAATGTGGCGTTCATCACGTTTCTGAGTTAAGTGTGATGCCGATCAGTAAGAAGAAGAAGCCGTACTACCAAATTTGTGCACTTCCGGAATTGTTTGATTTATTTGTATTCAAATGTCTGGTGATAAATGTTTTATATTTATTTATGCGAATGTGTACTTGTATATAACTGTCATCTATCTATAATTCCACTAATCTCTGTGTGTATGTTTGTTTGTTTGTTTGTATGTTTGTATGTCTGTGACCGCTGTTTCTCGACAACCACGGGTCCGATATACTTTAAACTTGCCAGGTATATTGCTGGGGACCCGAGGATGTGCCTTTTCAAGGTTTCATATTAATCGGACAAGTAGTTACCGAGCTATGGCGATTTAGCCGTTCGCCGTTCGCTTTGGCGTTGCGAATGGACCAAACCATTTCATGTAAATAGAGGGGGGGGGGGGGGGGTTCTGTGGTCGTTGCGAATGGACCAAACCATTTGATGTAAATAGAGGGGGGGGATTGTCACCGTACTCGCAAGCCGTTCGCCGTTCGCTTTGGCGTTGCGAATGGACCAAAACATTTCATGGACCAAACCATTTCATGTAAATAGAGGGGGGGGGGATTGTCACCGTACTCGCACCCACGTACCCACGTACCCACGTACGGGCATTGCACCCACGTACGGGCATGCCCTAGTTCATTTAAAAAGGATTAGGCACTATCGAGCGATTTTTTTATTTATTTATTTAACTCCAAAAAAACGATCTTTGTTTTTCATAAATGTTTTTTTTTTCTTTGGCCTAAAACACTCCCAGGCACTCACTGATGAACCTCTGACAGTTTCACGAAGATCCGTTTCAGCCATCTCTGAGAAAAATGGCGACACAGACAGACATCTCTCTTATATCGTAGATATATGTCCATTTTTTTGGTTTTATGGGCAAAATGGGCTTTTTCGTATTTTGACAGGTTCATGTAAGCACAAACTAGTTGTTATTATATTTATATCTGCTGTGACAAAAACACAAACACACGAAACTTGGGTTATGCTGTTTCTCATGATAATGTGGAATGTTCCAGAAAATTCCAGCTCGTACTATTCATATCCGGGTTGGGTGTATTTTTGCCCGAAGACCCTTGGACTATGTTCCGCTTGTTTCTTTGTCCACATGTTTTGGGGTTCTTTGTTTTTACCTTTTTGGTAGTTTTGGATACTACCTTTTTCCTCTCCAAGCTTTTTATTTCTTTCTCAGGTTATCAATGTCCGGTCTGTCCATGAAAGTTGTTATTTCTTCTATTTCGCCTTTGCTGTTTTTGATACCAGAGTTTTTTGATTGAGAGTTGAACTTGAGGAGTCCAATTCTCACGGATTTTAAGCCAAACTGAGCTAAACGTGAATTCACTCATTTCCACGAGAGGGCAGGTTGGGATCAGCCATCCCGAGACTTGTGAAGATCCCCAACCTGCTGCACATCTCATTTCCACTAGAGGGCAGGTTGGGATCAGCCATCCCGAGACTTGTGAAGATCCCCAACCTGCTGCACATCTCATTTCCACGAGAGGGCAGGTTGGCATCAGCCATCCCGAGACTTGTGAAGATCCCCAACCTGCTGCACATCTCATTTCCACGAGAGGGCACGTTGGGATCAGCCATCCCGAGACTTGTGAAGATCCCCAACCTGCTGCACATCTCATTTCCACTAGAGGGCAGGTTGGGATCAGCCATCCCGAGACTTGTGAAGATCCCCAACCTGCTGCACATCTCATTTCCACTAGAGGGCAGGTTGGGATCAGCCATCCCGAGACTTGTGAAGATCCCCAACCTGCTGCACATCTCATTTCCACGAGAGGGCAGGTTGGGATCAGCCATCCGGAGACTTGTGAAGATCCCCAACCTGCTGCACATCTCATTTCCACGAGAGGGCAGGTTGGGATCAGCCATCCCGAGACTTGTGAAGATCCCCAACCTGCTGCACATCTCATTTCCACGAGAGGGCAGGTTGGGATCAGCCATCCCGAGACTTGTGAAGATCCCCAACCTGCTGCACATCTCATTTCCACGAGAGGGCAGGTTGGGATCAGCCATCCCGAGACTTGTGAAGATCCCCCAACCTGCTGCACATCTCATTTCCACGAGAGGGCAGGTTGGGATCAGCCATCCCGAGACTTGTGAAGATCCCCAACCTGCTGCACATCTCATTTCCACTAGAGGGCAGGTTGGGATCAGCCATCCCGAGACTTGTGAAGATCCCCAACCTGCTGCACATCTCATTTCCACGAGAGGGCAGGTTGGGATCAGCCATCCGGAGACTTGTGAAGATCCCCAACCTGCTGCACATCTCATTTCCACGAGAGGGCAGGTTGGGATCAGCCATCCCGAGACTTGTGAAGATCCCCAACCTGCTGCACATCTCATTTCCACGAGAGGGCAGGTTGGGATCAGCCATCCCGAGACTTGTGAAGATCCCCAACCTGCTGCACATCTCATTTCCACTAGAGGGCAGGTTGGGATCAGCCATCCGGAGACTTGTGAAGATCCCCAACCTGCTGCACATCTCATTTCCACGAGAGGGCAGGTTGGGATCAGCCATCCCGAGACTTGTGAAGATCCCCAACCTGCTGCACATCTCATTTCCACTAGAGGGCAGGTTGGGATCAGCCATCCCGAGACTTGTGAAGATCCCCAACCTGCTGCACATCTCATTTCCACGAGAGGGCAGGTTGGGATCAGCCATCCCGAGACTTGTGAAGATCCCCAACCTGCTGCACATCTCATTTCCACTAGAGGGCAGGTTGGGATCAGCCATCCCGAGACTTGTGAAGATCCCCAACCTGCTGCACATCTCATTTCCACTAGAGGGCAGGTTGGGATCAGCCATCCCGAGACTTGTGAAGATCCCCAACCTGCTGCACATCTCATTTCCACGAGAGGGCAGGTTGGGATCAGCCATCCCGAGACTTGTGAAGATCCCCAACCTGCTGCACATCTCATTTCCACGAGAGGGCAGGTTGGGATCAGCCATCCCGAGACTTGTGAAGATCCCCAACCTGCTGCACATCTCATTTCCACTAGAGGGCAGGTTGGGATCAGCCATCCCGAGACTTGTGAAGATCCCCAACCTGCTGCACATCTCATTTCCACTAGAGGGCAGGTTAGGATCAGCCATCCCGAGACTTGTGAAGATCCCCAACCTGCTGCACATCTCATTTCCACTAGAGGGCAGGTTGGCATCAGCCATCCTGAGACTTGTGAAGATCCCCAACATGCTGCACATCTCATTTCCACTAGAGGGCAGGTTGGGATCAGCCATCCCGAGACTTGTGAAGATCCCCAACCTGCTGCACATCTCATTTCCACGAGAGGGCAGGTTGGGATCAGCCATCCCGAGACTTGTGAAGATCCCCAACCTGCTACACATCTCATTTCCACGAGAGGGCAGGTTGGGATCAGCCATCCCGAGACTTGTGAAGATCCTCAACCTGCTGCACATCTCATTTCCACGAGAGGGCAGGTTGGGATCAGCCATCCCGAGACTTGTGAAGATCCCCAACCTGCTGCACATCTCATTTCCACGAGAGGGCAGGTTGGGATCAGCCATCCCGAGACTCGTGAAGATCCCCAACCTGCTGCACATCTCATTTCCACGAGAGGGCAGGTTGGGATCAGCCATCCCGAGACTTGTGAAGATCCCCAACCTGCTGCACATCTCATTTCCACGAGAGGGCAGGTTGGGATCAGCCATCCCGAGACTTGTGAAGATCCCCAACCTGCTGCACATCTCATTTCCACTAGAGGGCAGGTTGGGATCAGCCATCCCGAGACTTGTGAAGATCCCCAACCTGCTGCACATCTCATTTCCACGAGAGGGCAGGTTGGGATCAGCCATCCCGAGACTTGTGAAGATCCCCAACCTGCTGCACATCTCATTTCCACTAGAGGGCAGGTTGGGATCAGCCATCCCGAGACTTGTGAAGATCCCCAACCTGCTGCACATCTCATTTCCACTAGAGGGCAGGTTGGGATCAGCCATCCCGAGACTTGTGAAGATCCCCAACCTGCTGCACATCTCATTTCCACGAGAGGGCAGGTTGGGATCAGCCATCCCGAGACTTGTGAAGATCCCCAACCTGCTGCACATCTCATTTCCACGAGAGGGCAGGTTGGGATCAGCCATCCCGAGACTTGTGAAGATCCCCAACCTGCTGCACATCTCATTTCCACGAGAGGGCAGGTTGGGATCAGCCATCCCGAGACTTGTGAAGATCCCCAACCTGCTGCACTCTCATTTCCACTAGAGGGCAGGTTGGGATCAGCCATCCCGAGACTTGTGAAGATCCCCAACCTGCTGCACATCTCATTTCCACTAGAGGGCAGGTTGGCATCAGCCATCCTGAGACTTGTGAAGATCCCCAACCTGCTGCACATCTCATTTCCACTAGAGGGCAGGTTGGGATCAGCCATCCCGAGACTTGTGAAGATCCCCAACCTGCTGCACATCTCATTTCCACGAGAGGGCAGGTTGGGATCAGCCATCCCGAGACTTGTGAAGATCCCCCAACCTGCTGCACATCTCATTTCCACGAGAGGGCAGGTTGGGATCAGCCATCCCGAGACTTGTGAAGATCCTCAACCTGCTGCACATCTCATTTCCACGAGAGGGCAGGTTGGGATCAGCCATCCCGAGACTTGTGAAGATCCCCAACCTGCTGCACTACTCATTTCCACTAGAGGGCAGGTTGGGATCAGCCATCCCGAGACTTGTGAAGATCCCCAACCTGCTGCACATCTCATTTCCACTAGAGGGCAGGTTGGGATCAGCCATCCTGAGACTTGTGAAGATCCCCAACCTGCTGCACTTCTCATTTCCACTAGAGGGCAGGTTGGGATCAGCCATCCCGAGACTTGTGAAGATCCCCAACCTGCTGCACATCTCATTTCCACGAGAGGGCAGGTTGGGATCAGCCATCCCGAGACTTGTGAAGATCCCCAACCTGCTGCACATCTCATTTCCACGAGAGGGCAGGTTGGGATCAGCCATCCCGAGACTTGTGAAGATCCACAACCTGCTGCACATCTCATTTCCACGAGAGGGCAGGTTGGGATCAGCCATCCCGAGACTTGTGAAGATCCCCAACCTGCTGCACATCTCATTTCCACTAGAGGGCAGGTTGGGATCAGCCATCCCGAGACTTGTGAAGATCCTCAACCTGCTGCACATCTCATTTCCATGAGAGGGCAGGTTGGGATCAGCCATCCCGAGACTTGTGAAGATCCCCAACCTGCTGCACAACTCTTTTCCACTAGAGGGCAGGTTGGGATCAGCCATCCCGAGACTTGTGAAGATCCCCAACCTGCTGCACATCTCATTTCCACTAGAGGACAGGTTGGGATCAGCCATCCCGAGACTTGTGAAGATCCCCAACCTGCTGCACATCTCATTTCCACGAGAGGGCAGGTTGGGATCAGCCATCCCGAGACTTGTGAAGATCCCCAACCTGCTGCACATCTCATTTCCACTAGAGGGCAGGTTGTGATCAGCCATCCCGAGACTTGTGAAGATCCCCAACCTGCTGCACATCTCATTTCCACTAGAGGGCAGGTTGGGATCAGCCATCCCGAGACTTGTGAAGATCCCCAACCTGCTGCACATCTGTTTCAGTTTTCATGAACAGGCTTTTTTTTTTTAATACAAAAATCTATGCTCATGGAAGGGCAACGACAGAGGGCAACGGGTTCGCAGATTGAGAGGGCCAAAGGTGAACAAGGAGACAAAGACCTTGCACATGAGTGGTAGAGAGGAAGGGGGTGGTGTGGGAGTATGGAGGGGATCGGGGTCGTTGGAAGCATTAGATGGAGCAGGAGTGTACATGGGATGAAGCATGCTGCTGATGAGGAGCTGGTCATGATTTTGCTTCAGATAGACTTAAACCAATGGGATAACTAGGGTCTTCACTTGCTTTACTTCACAAGGAGATAACTAGGGTCTTCACTTGCTTTACTTCACAAGGAGCTAGCGAGGGTCTTCACTTGCTTTACTTCACAAGGAGATAACTAGGGTCTTCACTTGCTTTACTTCACAAGGAGCTAGCGAGGGTCTTCACTTGCTTTACTTCACAAGGAGATAACTAGGGTCTTCACTTGCTTTACTTCACAAGGAGATAACTAGGGTCTTCACTTGCTTTACTTCACAAGGAGCTAGCGAGGGTCTTCACTTGCTTTACTTCACAAGGAGATAACTAGGTCTTCACTTGCTTTACTTCACAAGGAGATAACTAGGGTCTTCACTTGCTTTACTTCACAAGGAGCTAGCGAGGGTCTTCACTTGCTTTACTTCACAAGGAGCTAGCGAGGGTCTTCACTTGCTTTACTTCACAAGGAGCTAGCGGGGGTCTTCACTTGCTTTACTTCACAAGGAGCTAGCGAGGGTCTTCACTTGCTTTACTTCACAAGGACCTAGCGAGGGTCTTCACTTGCTTTACTTCACAAGGAGCTAGCGAGGGTCTTTACTTGCTTGACTTCACAAGGAGATAACTAGGGTCTTCACTTGCTTTACTTCACAAGGACCTAGCGAGGGTCTTCACTTGCTTTACTTCACAAGGAGATAACTAGGGTCTTCACTTGCTTAACTTCACAAGGACCTAGCGAGGGTCTTCACTTGCTTTACTTCACAAGGAGCTAGCGAGGGTCTTCACTTGCTTTACTTCACAAGGAGATAACTAGGGTCTTCACTTGTTTACTTCACAAGGAGCTAGCGAGGGTCTTTACTTGCTTTACTTCACAAGGAGATAACTAGGGTCTTCACTTGCTTTACTTCACAAGGAGCTAGCGAGGGTCTTCACTTGCTTTACTTCACAAGGACCTAGCGAGGGTCTTCACTTGCTTTACTTCACAAGGAGCTAGCGAGGGTCTTCACTTGCTTTACTTCACAAGAAGCTAGCGAGGGTCTTCACTTGCTTTACTTCACAAGGAGCTAGCGAGGGTCTTCACTTGCTTTACTTCACAAGGAGCTAGCGAGGGTCTTCACTTGCTTTACTTCTCAAGGAGATAGCTGGGGTCTTCACTTGCTTTACTTCACAAGGAGCTAGCGAGGGTCTTCACTTGCTTTATTTCACAACGAGATAGCTGGGGTCTTCACTTGCTTTACTTCACAAGGAGATAGCTGGGGTCTTCACTTGCTTTACTTCACAAGGAGCTAGCGAGGGTCTTCACTTGCTTTACTTCACAAGGAGATAGCTGGGGTCTTCACTTGCTTTACTTCACAAGGAGATAGCGAGGGTCTTCACTTGCTTTACTTCACAAGGAGATAGCGAGGGGTATTCACTTGCTTTATTTCACAAGAAGATAGCGAGGGTCTTCACTTGCTTTACTTCACAAGGAGCTAGCGAGGGTCTTCACTTGCTTTATTTCACAAGGAGATAGCTGGGGTCTTCACTTGCTTTACTTCACAAGGAGATAGCTGGGGTCTTCACTTGCTTTACTTCACAAGGAGCTAGCGAGGGTCTTCACTTGCTTTACTTCACAAGGAGATAGCTGGGGTCTTCACTTGCTTTATTTCACAAGAAGATAGCGAGGGTCTTCACTTGCTTTACTTCACAAGGAGCTAGCGAGGGTCTTCACTTGCTTTATTTCACAAGGAGATAGCTGGGGTCTTCACTTGCTTTACTTCACAAGGAGATAGCTGGGGTCTTCACTTGCTTTACTTCACAAGGAGCTAGCGAGGGTCTTCACTTGCTTTACTTCACAAGGAGATAGCTGGGGTCTTCACTTGCTTTACTTCACAAGGAGATAGCGAGGGGTCTTCACTTGCTTTACTTCACAAGAAGCTAGCGAGGGTCTTCACTTGCTTTACTTCACAAGAAGCTAGCGAGGGTCTTCACTTGCTTTACTTCACAAGGAGCTAGCGAGGGTCTTCACTTGCTTTACTTCACAAGGAGATAGCGAGGGTCTTCACTTGCTTTACTTCACAAGAAGCTAGCGAGGGTCTTCACTTGCTTTACTTCACAAGGAGCTAGCGAGGGTCTTCACTTGCTTTACTTCACAAGGAGATAGCGAGGGTCTTCACTTGCTTTACTTCACAAGGAGATAGCTGGGGTCTTCACTTGCTTTACTTCACAAGGAGATAGCGAGGGTCTTCACTTGCTTTACTTCACAAGGAGATAGCTGGGGTCTTCACTTGCTTTACTTCACAAGGAGATAGCGAGGGGTCTTCACCTGCTTTACTTCACAAGGAGATAGCTGGGGTCTTCACTTGCTTTACTTCACAAGGAGCTAGCGAGGGTCTTCACTTGCTTTACTTCACAAGGAGATAGCGAGGGGTCTTCACTTGCTTTACTTCTCAAGGAGATAGCGAGGGGTCTTCACTTGCTTTACTTCACAAGGAGATACCTGGGGTCTTCACTTGCTTTACTTCACAAGGAGCTAGCGAGGGTCTCCTCCTTGTCAGGATGTCCCGTGAGATTTGGCACATTCCTCGTACACAAGATTAGAGAAACAAAGAATTTGCCAAATGATACACAAAGACTTACCGATGGCATGTAGCACATGAATGAGCATTAGCACCAATAGGGATTTACTACTATTACTACTACTACTACTACCACTACTACTACTACTACTACTACTACTACTACTACTACTACTACTACTACTACTATAGTGGGGCAACTTAGCATAACAATTGTGCATTTTGTGAGGAAACACCAAACTTGGCGCACTAGTAGACTATCATATTATGAAAAGATCTGGATATTGGGCCATCTCAGATTCAGAGATTTGATTTTTGCAAGATTTCGATTCGATTGGGATCGAAGAGAACACCTTCTTCGTCTTCTGTACAGTGAAGTTGCCAGCCCTGAATTCTCTGGCTACATCTGGGTGCTTCATTGGGAGTGCAACCATGTCCCTCAGGTGAACAGGGACCCACCTGGCATAGTGTGTGTGGTCTAAGGCATGGAACCATGGGACCAGTTCCGTCAGGGCATCGAGGTACATCGTGAATGAAGCCTGCCGCAGAGAACGCACGTAGACCAGTACCAACATCTCTAGTTCCAGCACAGTTGCCCAGTACTGAAAGTTGGGAATGTCTTCTCCTCTCTGGTGACACCGGTCTTCGAACTCAGGCAGGTCTTCTGCATCATCAGCATATGTCATACAGTGGCGTTCATACGCACGGTGTTGCAGGATGTGCAGTGCCGCTGCAGTGATTTGATGAGCTCTTCTTGTGCGGGTGACGTGGGCAGCTCGCAGGAAGGAGTCGGCCGTCCCTGGCGTTGCAATCTCAGCTTGCAAATCTGAAAAATCTGCAAATCTTCCAAAAATCAAATCTCTGAATCTGAGATGGCCCAATATCCAGATCTCTTCATAATATGATAGTCTACTTGTGTGCCAAATTTGGTGCTTTCCTCACAAAATGCACAATTGGTATGCTATATTTAGCTTAGCTGTCGGACTACAACTACTACTACTACTACTTCTACTACTAATACTACTACTACTACTACTACCACAACATTTCATCTAAAGGGGGATTGTTTACCACGCCAACTACTGTAACGGCCCTAATTATTCCCACCTTGAGGTGCCAATTGGGTAACATTTTCGCTCAAGTTTTTGATGAACCAACTAGCCAGGTGTGATGTTTGACTGAAGGCATCAAGAATTTGGAATTGACCATGGAATCGATAATGGCGATCACAATGACAACTCACCTACTCTTCGTGCAAGACACCATGAGACGTTTAACATCCACCACCAATCAGCGCTGGACGTACAGTTTAACGTCCATCCGATGAACAGCACACACATTGATATTGTCACGTCTGAGGCTCACAAACGTGATTTGCCTCCGCACCAGGATCAGACAACCGCTGATCGTTTTCTAACCTACTGCGTTCAGTTATCTATATATATAAAAGAAAGTTTTTGTTTGTTTGTTTGTTTGTTTGTCTGCACGCGCTAATCTCCTGAATAGTGGAAGATAGGAGGAAACCTCTAAAACAAAAAATGTCGGGACGGGCCCCGGGAAGGTTATAGGCTAGGTGGTGAGACTGGTCGAGGCCACCTCGGCCGGGATGGGCCCATTTTGCAATTAAAAGCTGAGCTGAATTATCGAAGTCAATCTTCTACGGCCACGAGTAAAAGCTGAATTATAGTAGTAAATTCATTCAAAAGAACTAAAAATGTCGGGACGGGCGACGGGAAGGTTATAGGCTAGGTGGTGAGGCCGGTCGAGGCCGCTTAGGCCGGGCTGGGCCCATTTCGCAATTAAAGGCTGAGCTGAATTATAGTAGTCAATATTCTACGGCCGCAAGTAAAAGCTGAATTATGGTAGTAAATTCATTCAAAAAGAACTAAAAATGTTGGGACGGGCCCCGGGAAGGTTATAGGCTAAGTGGTGAGGCCGGTTGAGGCTGCTTGGGCCGGGCTGGGCCCATTTCGCAATTAAAGGCAGAGCTGAATTATCATAGTCAATCTTCTACGGCCACAAGTAAAAGCTGAATTATAGTAGTAAATTCATTTAAAAAGAACTAAAATTGTCGGGACTGGGCCCGGGCAGGTTATAGGCTAGGTGGTGAGGCCGGTTGAGGCCCACCTCGGCTGGGCTGGGCCCATTTTGCAATTAAATCTGAGCTGAATTATCGTAGTCAATCTTCTACGGCCACGAGTAAAAGCTGAATTATAGTAATAAATTCATTCAAAAAGAACCCGGGCAACGCTGGGTGCTTTCGGCTAGTTCTTCTTATTATAATTAATGTTTACTGTTCCGTCAGGTCACTCAAATGAGCCAAAATCAATGGCACATGCATGGAAGGCGGATCGATTGAAGATGTTTTCTTACCTATTAAACTGTTTGTTTTTATGAATATGGGGGAAAAGCTGGACGGGATGAGCATTTTGGAATAAACCATGTGAATCAAAAGACAAAAACAGGAATATGGGGACACATAAACTTATGTGCAGGGAAAAATAAATAAATAAAACGTACCCACACCAGGTGCCACAGACTTGTACGAACATTAAAATTGCAGACCAGGGCTTTCCTTTGGCCTGATGTGCAGGTGGAAGGCGATGATGCAGCCCCATTATGGAAGCCAGCGACAAAGTGAGCCACGTCCAAATTCTGTCGGCCCAGCTCCCCAGCTGCCTGGCTCAAACCACCTCGCAGGAGGGCAATTTCCCACGAGGCCGGCTCCATTAACCTCCCTTGGTCTGAATTCTGCAGCTTGGGGACCAACTCCCACCAAGATTGCTCGAAAATAAATTCCCATTTCAATTTTAAATTCCAAGCCTTGCATTTCCAATTTTGCCCGCACGCTTTTCCACATTGTTATTTTTGGCCTTTTCTGACCCTCCCTGCAGCCACTGCTGGTTTTGAGGCTCCCTCTCTTCCAACCTTTCTCCATTGCCATGAGTCGCTAGGTGCTCATGAATCACATCTCCTACATCACACAAACAAGCATGTTAAAAAACTAATTGGGGCTCAAATTGACATTTCTCCACAATAGCCTGCCTCTTTCTAAGTTCCCCACCACGAAAGTTTTTCATTCTCACCCGCTGCCTCGTGGTCGCTAACACACACCCCGTCTGTGGTGAGTCAACAGCTCTGGACACCGAGTTGACCTCCACAGGATCTACCTCAAACGTCCTGGGAACCGGCATGTCCTTCGCCATCACCAGCTCACACATCTCGATGGGCGAAGTCTTGCTCACCAAGGGGGCTTTGACCTGCATACCGGCAGTCCGACCTTGATCCACACCGAGGAGGCTCGTCTGCCGCCCCACACGTCACAGGCTTAGAGACCTGGCTCACCAGCTCGGGCTTGGTCACCTGCACGCCCACCTGCACGCTGGTTTTCAGGACTTGAGTAGATCGATGTGAACGCGACAGGCACGGAAGATGGCTGCCATGGAACTACTTTCTTTGCAGATACATGTTCATGCACCAGGCTGTGTTACTCCACAGTGAATCCTAACGTAATACATAAAGGGTCCTGTAATCTAAACTATAATTACGAATACACCACATCCTTCACATCAGTCTTTCTCTCCTCCTTATTTGGCCCTTCTTCTGTTCATGAGTACTGCTCATCTGCCCTTCGTCCTTTCTCTCCTCCCAAGGCCCTTGTTCCCAATCTCGATCCTCCTGCTTCTTTTTCACACCCCAGGCCTTCTTTCCTCCTTTTCTGATTCTTTTGGGGGGGGGGGGGGGGGGAGTCATCCTTTGGGCATCCCCTGAACAATAAAGATAAATCCATTGCCTGCTTCTGGGTCCTACAATGCATTATGCCACCATTTCTGGCACACACTGGCCAGACAGATCGTGACGGCCTTTTCACACACGTGTGACACGTGTGCCTTTTGCGATTGGAAGTCCTCATCTGGTCCCGCCCACAAACAAAAGGTGTTTACACATACCATTTTCCCCTCTGACTATCCTGTCTGTAAATTACATCCGCTGCCTCTTCAGCGTCACAATTTACAAGAAAACTTACTCTGACAGGTCTTGATACAAAGCAAGTTAATCTACTCAAATCACATGGACCATTTTATACTCACCACAGTGTACCGATGGATCTCCCCTCCCCCTTCCACATCTACCACATAAACCCCAATGTCTCTGTGTTTGTACAGATGTCTGTCCCCCTTTATAAAGGTGGGTTTTAAAGGCCAAATTTTTAACACAAAAGTGTGTTCTCTGCGGTCTATTTTGAGGATAAAACAAACTTGAAAAGCATTTCCCATAAAAGAGTAATTATGTCTCTCCTATTGGATTTATATGTGGTGTCTTGCAAACTGAGCCTCAAGGGCGGTGTACGTTAGCGTTAAAAAACAAAAAAACAATAAATACAAGGTACAGGGAGGTGAAATTCGCTGCACATGATGTGCAATGTGTGTAGAGTAAAACGAGTGTTCATTTATATCCGTATGTTGTCGTCTAAATAAAGGAAATGTAAGCTGAAAATGTAAGCTGACCTAGCTGACACTAGGCCGAGGCTTCAGATTTTAGCAAGCTCACGAGGTTGCACCGTCGAATAAACACTTACAAATTGTCCTTTTCGACCTGATTTTTACAAGTAACAATATATTACGCGACATGCAAAACACAAGTATGACAGTTTATACTTAGCTGGGTCAGGATTCAAACCAAGACCAAGGACCAAGGTACTAGGGTAAAGAAGGGCTACTCCCTTTAATATACACCAAGGTACCAGGGTAAAGAAGGGCTACTCCCTTTAATATACACCAAGGTACCAGGGTAAAGAAGGGCTACTCCCTTTAATATACACCAAGGTACCAGGGTAAAGAAGGGCTACTCCCTTTAATATACACCAGGGTACCAGGGTAAAGAAGGGCTACTCCCTTTAATATACACCAGGGTACCAGGGTAAAGAAGGGCTACTCCCTTTAATATACACCAAGGTACCAGGGTAAAGAAGGGCTACTCCCTTTAATATACACCAAGGTACCAGGGTAAAGAAGGGC
The DNA here is from genome assembly GCF_964187855.1 of Myxine glutinosa. Taxonomy (NCBI): domain Eukaryota; kingdom Metazoa; phylum Chordata; class Myxini; order Myxiniformes; family Myxinidae; genus Myxine; species Myxine glutinosa. The sequence continues at coordinate 167,072,170 of NC_136268.1, read as the reverse complement.
TACTCCCTTTAATATACACCAAGGTACCAGGGTAAAGAAGGGCTACTCCCTTTAATATACACCAAGGTACTAGGATAAAGAAGGGCTACTCCCTTTAATATACACCAAGGTACCAGGGTAAAGAAGGGCTACTCCCTTTAATATACACCAAGGTACCAGGGTAAAGAAGGGCTACTCCCTTTAATATACACCAAGGTACCAGGGTAAAGAAGGGCTACTCCCTTTAATATACACCAAGGTACCAGGGTAAAGAAGGGCTACTCCCTTTAATATACACCAAGGTACCAGGGTAAAGAAGGGCTACTCCCTTTAATATACACCAAGGTACCAGGGTAAAGAAGGGCTACTCCCTTTAATATACACCAGGGTACCAGGGTAAAGAAGGGCTACTCCCTTTAATATACACCAGGGTACCAGGGTAAAGAAGGGCTACTCCCTTTAATATACACCAAGGTACCAGGGTAAAGAAGGGCTACTCCCTTTAATATACACCAAGGTACCAGGGTAAAGAAGGGCTACTCCCTTTAATATACACCAAGGTACCAGGGTAAAGAAGGGCTACTCCCTTTAATATACACCAGGGTACCAGGGTAAAGAAGGGCTACTCCCTTTAATATACACCAGGGTACCAGGGTAAAGAAGGGCTACTCCCTTTAATATACACCAAGGTGACGGAGAGTTTGCTAATTGTAGGAAGTGCAGGTTCTCATTCTCACCATCCATATAATGTCCACAGAGATTGTCCTCTGGCAGTGAGGCCTCTTTCTCAAGGTTGCTTTGCTCACAACATCTATTCCTGCCTCCATCACTGACTCCATCACTACCTCCATCACTGCCTCCATCACTGCCTCCATCACTACCTTCATCACTGACTCCATCACCGACTCCATCACTACCTCAATCACTGCCTCCATCACTGACTCCATCACTACCTTCATCACTGCCTTCATCACTGACTCCATCACTGACTCCATCACTGACTCCATCACTGACTCCATCACTGACTCCATCACTACCTTCAGCACTGCCTCCATCTCCATCACTGACTCCATCACTACCTTCAGCACTGCCTCCATCTCCATCACTGACTCCATCACTACCTTCAGCACTGCCTCCATCTCCATCACTGACTCCTTCATTGCCTCCATCACTACCTCCATCTCTATCACTGACTCCATCACTGACTCCATCACTACCTCCATCACTGCCTCCATCACTACCTCCATCACTACCTCCATCACTACCTCCATCACTACCTCCATCACTGCCTCCATCACTACCTCCATCACTGCCTCCATCACTACCTCCATCACTGTCTCCATCACTACCTCCATCACTACCTCCATCACTGCCTCCATCTCCATCACTGACTCCATCATTGCCTCCATCACTACCTCCATCACTGCCTCCATCACTACCTCCATCACTGCCTCCATCAATACCTCCATCACTACCTCCATCACTACCTCCATCACTGCCTCCATCACTACCTCCATCACTGCCTCCATCACTACCTCCATCACTACCTCCATCACTGCCTCCATCTCCATCATTGCCTCCATCACTACCTCCATCATTGCCTCCATCACTGCCTCCATCACTACCTCCATCACTGCCTCCATCACTACCTCCATCTCCATCACTGACTCCATCATTGCCTCCATCACTGCCTCCATCACTCCCTCCATCATTGCCTCCATCATTGCCTCCATCACTGCCTCCATCACTGCCTCCATCACTACCTCCATCTCCATCACTGACTCCATCATTGCCTCCATCACTGCCTCCATCACTACCTCCATCACTGACTCCATCATTGCCTCCATCACTACCTCCATCATTGCCTCCATCACTGCCTCCATCACTGCCTCCATCACTCCCTCCATCTCCATCACTGACTCCATCATTGCCTCCATCACTGCCTCCATCACTGACTCCATCACTACCTCCATCACTGCCTCCATCACTGCCTCCATCACTGACTCCATCACTACCTCCATCACTGCCTCCATCACTACCTCCATCACTGCCTCCATCACTACCTCCATCACTACCTCCATCACTGCCCCCAACACTGCCTCCATCACTACCTCCATCACTGCCTCCATCACTGCCTCCATCACTGCCTCCATCACTACCTCCATCACTGCCTCCATCTCCATCACTGACTCCATCATTGCCTCCATCACTGCCTCCATCACTACCTCCATCATTGCCTCCATCACTGCCTCCATCACTACCTCCATCACTGCCTCCATCACGACCTCCATCACTGCCTCCATCATTGCCTCCATCACTGCCTCCATCACTGCCTCCATCACTGCCTCCATCACTACCTCCATCTCCATCACTGCCTCCATCATTGCCTCCATCACTGCCTCCATCACTACCTCCATCTCTATCACTGACTCCATAATTGCCTCCATCATTGCCTCCATCACTGACTCCATCACTGACTCCATCACTGACTCCATCACTGACTCCATCACTACCTCCATCACTGCCTCCATCACTACCTCCATCTCCATCACTGACTCCATCATTGCCTCCATCACTGCCTCCATCACTACCTCCATCATTGCCTCCATCACTGCCTCCATCACTACCTCCATCTCCATCACTGCCTCCATCATTGCCTCCATCACTGCCTCCATCACTACCTCCATCACTGCCTCCATCACTACCTCCATCTCCATCACTGCCTCCATCATTGCCTCCATCACTGCCTCCATCACTACCTCCATCTCTATCACTGACTCCATAATTGCCTCCATCATTGCCTCCATCACTGACTCCATCACTGACTCCATCACTGACTCCATCACTGACTCCATCACTACCTCCATCACTGCCTCCATCACTACCTCCATCTCCATCACTGACTCCATCATTGCCTCCATCACTGCCTCCATCACTACCTCCATCATTGCCTCCATCACTGCCTCCATCACTACCTCCATCTCCATCACTGCCTCCATCATTGCCTCCATCACTGCCTCCATCACTACCTCCATCACTGCCTCCATCACTACCTCCATCTCCATCACTGCCTCCATCATTGCCTCCATCACTGCCTCCATCACTACCTCCATCTCTATCACTGACTCCATAATTGCCTCCATCATTGCCTCCATCACTGACTCCATCACTACCTCCATCACTACCTCCATCTCCATCACTGACTCCATCATTGCCTCAATCACTGCTCTCATTCGCACGACTGTCCGCTGCCATTGCGCCCGGTAACATGAATACCGCATGTTCTTTGCTAATACGGATGTTCCTTGTAATATTCAAATACAGGAAGCGTAGTTTACATTTACCAAAGCTCTGCACCCTCCGGGATATTATCTTGTAAATAATGAGAGAATCAGTTATGACCTTGGCTTGTGCTATGACAGGTGTACGATTCATTTATGATGATGAAAGAAGCTGTTTGTGTGCAATCATTGGACAGGATGTATGTACACTTTGTATATGTACACTTTGTATGTTTAAAGTATGTACACTTTGCACAGTGTACAGGAAGTGAGTGTAAGATGCGTCATTCTGTAAACGGTGTGTGAATGCTGGTTTCCGGTCTCGCATGTTCCTGCTTCAGTTTGGACCAGTTAGGCCGCAGTGGGCAGGCCTCTCTCAGCTTTGCCCACTCCTACTTATTGCGTCATCACCTCATTGGCAAGAGAAAGAGAGAGAGAGAAAAGGCAAAAAGGATTAAAGTGACCACATAACGGGCACGATTTGACATTTTGCTGCTTCTCATATACATAATTCTTCGCCAGCGCATTTCCATTGACGAAATTCCAATGTGATTGCATTGGGGAAGCTTCTGCCATCCCCGCCAGCTTTGCTGCCCAGTTGTCATGGCACCGACATGCCTTTTACAACGTAAGAAGGCACAACGGGGTCGTGGACTGGCGGACAGCACAACTGACAGCGGACACAATTTTCAAACATCTTTTCTTTTTGCTGCAGACACTGCGGACACGTATGGATCCCTCGGACCATTTTCCCATGATGAGCGGACGATGTGCAATTTTGTCGCACTCTCTCCCGCTCCGTGCAGGGGACTCGTGGCACATTGTGTGCTCCATGCTGATGCACATTTGGAGATGTTCTTGTTTTGCTTTTTCAAACATGCCAATTGGGTTTACTTTCCAAATATAAGATAGTCAGAAAATCGAAGAAAAGGAAAAGCCATCACGGTGAAGGTGAATATGCAGACAAATGTCCATTATGCTTCCACTGCAGCAATCACAGAGTCAGCCTGATGACGCTGCTCCGGGGAGGAGCATTTCAGCATTCCTTTGTATGGCGATTTCTCAATGCATTGCAGAACAACACAGACCCTCAAAGAAGCACGTCATGTCGCCTCCCCAAGTAATATCTTATTTTTTCAGAACTCATTTGAGGCGTCTAATACTCTAATGGAATAAAATTCAAGTATAACAGTGTAAGGGCTGAAAATGAAACAGAAGGAGAAATCCAAAGGTGAATTGTATGTGAAGAAGATCTGAAATACGATGGGGTGAATGGTTTTGGGGGAAAGATGGAGACAGTGTAGGGGACCAAGTATTAGGGGAAGAAGAGAGGTGGGTGAGGGGTGGGGCTGGTGGCACTCACACACACACACACACACACACACACACACACACACACACACACACACACACACACACACACACATATACACACAAACACAAGCGCACATACACAAACACACACACACAAACACAGGCACACACATACACACACAAAACAAACACATACACACACATACAAACACACCCACATACAAACACAAACACAAGCACACAAATACAAGCACACACCCACAAACACAAAAATACAAACACACACTTACACACACATACATACACACACAAACACAAGCACACGCACATACACACATAAACACAAGGACATACGCACACACAAACACAAAAACACAAACACATACACACACAAACACATATACACACACACACATATACACACACACACAAACATAAAAACACACACATACAAACACAAACACACATACACACACAAACACATACACATACATACACCACACATACAAACACACAAACATACAGACATACACATGTCCAAGGAAAGCAAAACGGGAGGGTTTTTGGAAGCAATAAGAAGGCCATTTGTGTTCTTCATTGTTCATGTATGTAATTAAATTAAATTAAAAAAATAATTCTGGACATTTACCGCCGCTGACCCAGTGTCTATTACACCACCTTATTTAACATGTGACATCAGTTATTTGTGCCTGTTTTTTGGTCCTTTATGACGTCCTTAAAAACTAATTTTCAAATTTTGTTTCAGAGACAGACAGACAAACAGACAGACAGACAGACAGAGTGATATTATCTCACTGCTCTCTACGCATGTGCGATCGGGATTAATTCAGCACAAAGGGCTTGTAGTCGAGGGCCTTAGGGATATTTTCATGCAAATCAGTCGAAAAGCACCAAATTGGGCAGGGAGTTGAGAAAACAAATGGAGGCAATGTGGTAAAATATACAGTCACGTGAAAAAGTAAGCACACCCCATGTAAAGTTTTGACTTTTTCAACATATTTCAACATACAGCTATTTGATCTTCATTTCAACAATATTGATAGATAAAGGTGATATAATATAACAAATATCATGAAACATTTACATTTTGTAGTCCATTGTATAATTTAAATAAACATAAATGCAAATTTCGCATGTGGAAAAAGTAAGTACACCCCTATAATTATCACAACTTCAAATACCTAAAATTAGAATCAGGTGCACCAGCTCAGGTGCAAATGATTAGAAGATCGTTAGAGAGGATCTTGGAGGAACCTGTCTTATTCAAACCTCAGACATTTAGTTTGGTTTGCTCTTTGTTGTTGAAGTGTGCGGCTTCACCATGCCTAGATCAAAAGAGCTCTCTGGGGCCTTCAGAAAGAAGGTTATAGATGCGTACGAGTCTGGGAAGGGATTTAAAAAGATCTACAAACAATTTGAAATCAATCATTCGACTGTCCGGAAGATCATCTACAAGTGGAGAAGATTCCAAACAACTGCCAACTTGTTCACGCCAGGCCGCCCCAGCAAGTTCAGCCCGAGAGCAAACCGCAAGATGCTGAAAGAAGTCTCTAAGAACCCCAGAATGTCATCACGGGACCAGCAGGTAGCTCTTGCCACTGTTGATGTCGAAGTGCACGAGTCTACCATTAGAAAGAGGCTGCACAACTTTGATCTACATGGGAGGTGTGCCAGGAGGAAACCTTTGCTGTCCAGAAAGAACATCAAGGCAAGACTAAAGTTTGCCAATGAACACCGAGGCAAAGACCAGCACTTCTGGAACAATGTGCTCTGGACAGATGAGTCAAAGGTAGAGCTATTTGGCCACAGTACCAGAAGACATGTTGGGCGAAAACCAAAGACAGCATTTGACCACAAGAACCTGATACCAACTGTAAAGCATGGTGGTGGAAATATTATGGTTTGGGGCAGCTTTGCTGCATCAGGGCCTGGGCAGCTCACCATCATAGAATCCACTATGAATTCTTCATTGTACCAGAGGGTTCTTGAGGATAATGTGAGGCCATCTGTCGGAAAGTTGAAGCTCAACCGAAGGTGGACCTTGCAACATGACAATGACCCGAAACATACCAGTAAATCCACCAAGGAATGGCTGAAAATAAAGAAATGGAGGGTTCTGGAATGGCCAAGTCAAAGCCCGGATCTAAATCCCATCGAGATGTTGTGGGGGGATTTGCAACGAGCTGTGCACCCCCGCTCTAGCAGGGAAAATGGCCTTAAAATCAGTGCTGTTAGCTAGATTAGAAATCCCGTCTCGGAACCGTCTCGATAAATTTTCAATTTTCATAACGGGATCTCGGTTCGGCTCGGTTCCTGACAAAGTAATACACAAGAAAAAAAAAAAAAAAAAATAAGGCTTCAAAAATAATGGAATTTCATTACAATATTGTTATGAATTTGGTAGAGCAACATCTAGAGCTCGGTAGATCTGAATAGGTAGGTATTCGGCTGTCGTGACAGGGACTCCACATGTAATAAGTTCTTGATGTTTAGGCGTTTGTCGGGGTAAGATGTATGATTGTGGACCTACCTGGAGGTTCGAGTGGTAAATAGTGAGGGATTAAAGGTAACGCCCCTGTGAGTCTCACCTAGTAGTCAAACCTTTGTCCATTATGGCACTGCAAACCACATAAACATTAGTTAGGTCCTTAGCGCAACATTAAATAATTCCTTTCCCTGACAATGACTTCGGAACAAGTGGATAGGAAACCAGGCCAAAAACACCGCCACAATACACCGCCACCGTTTACACCTCCAAGGCCTACAAACCTCGCCTGGCACGTGTTACACAAGGACCGCGGGGTCGCGGACGGGAGATGTCAGGAGTAGCATGCCGCAGAGGGCGTGACCTGGGCGAGCCGGCGAGTTGGGAGGCTATGATTGGCTGAGGAGTGCGCCAATGTGACGTCATCGGCCACCAATATTAGGACGGTCGGACGGACGCCATTTCGGGGAGTTGAGGAGAGTTCGTCGGAGTCGGCAGTTGGCACACCGAGCACACCGGGCACACCGAGCACACCGAGCACACAGAGCACACGGCAGTTCGCAGCAGTTCGTTGCAGTTCGAGGTTCGTTCGTCGCAGTTCGTTGAACAGTTGGCACTGAACAGTTGGCACTTGGCTGCCAGCACTCCCGCAGAGAGTCGAGTCGAGTGGAGTTAAAAGGAGTCCTTCCTGTCCCTGGTCAAGTGGAGTTCGTTTGCTCTGTGCAGCCCTGCGTTGGACCTTTGGAGCAAGGGAGCTCGTGGTGTGGGTGTGCCGTTGAACCGACGAGGCCTGGTGGTGCTTGGAGGCGCGGGGCCGTGTTACACTGAAGACGAAAGGAGCCAGATAAGCCCGATCCCCGCGTTTACACTTTACATGACGAGACGTGTTATTTTCGTATTAACCTCCCTCGTATCGTGTTTGATATCTGTTGTGTGTGGGATCCCAATTTAGGCTTATTAGAGTTATTAGTACTACCGGCGCGGGCTTTTTCACTGTCTTTACTTTTCATTAATAAATCCTTGTATTATTTTCTGTATATATCTGAACGCAGTTTTCCTGGGTGTTTCATTTTAATAGATAGGGCTGCGGAGCTTGCTGCGTCTGCCCTTCCGCGCGTTTAACTTTGTGTTGAGCTTTAATCCGCCATTGAGTTTTCGCCTCGGGAGTTAAAGTCTCGCAAATCGGCCATCCGTAACTGTGGTGTTAATCACGGTTGCGTAACAATATATAAACAACAATGAAAAAAATTCATTTCTGATGTTGAGTACTTAAATTCCGACTTAGCTTCCATTTACCGGGATGAAATAAAATACACCGCCTACATGCAGATTATCGGCCACCGATGGGACCGGGTTATCTCATTACAGTTTGTATTGTCGTGTAATTTCTTGCTCGGAATGTCAGAGAGAGGGAGAAAATGTTTCTGCCCAGGCATATTCGAGTCCCGGTTGGAGTTTCATTATCATTTTGTGAGTTGTGATCGGGCATGTCAAGCGTTCTCGTAGCTCGCGCGCGTACACGTACGACCGTTCGATATTCATGATAGTTCAATAGTTGCCGCGTCCTGCTGCTGCGCACATGTGCATGTTACTTTTTTTTTAATAGTTCCGTTAAGCGGGCTATAATGACGCAGCGTTGCGTGCCTCAACTCAAATCGGAATGTACAATTTTTTGTTCAACCCGTTGATAGTCGTTCGGTGGACGGATCGAATATACCGACCCCTTATTCCAGAAATTGAAACTAATAACGCCTTTCATCGAATGTTCACGTGTTTTAACAATTGTCGACTGATAAGGCACCCAAGTTATCCGAGCCCATGCTTTGATCAACCCGACTGCGTTACCTGAATTCCTGGGAAGCCCCACCAGGACGACGGCAGACATTTTCAGAAGTTCCTGCCACACAACGAAATATTTTTTATTCATATTTACCTCAGCGCACGGAATCAACGGCATCAGAGCAGGTGGGCGCTGATTCGCTCAGAGCGATCACGTGATGACGCTATGACGCTATGACGCTATGAAAAAAAAAATCGCTCGCTTTGCCAAGGGGCTCGCTCCCCCCCGTTCCCCTCCCCTCCCCTCCCCCGCCCGGCAATGCCGGGTACTTCTGCGAGTAAATTATAAAGCAGGCGGTGTAGTGATCACCCCCCCCCCCTCCTTATTTTGACTCTGTGACTAAAGTAAACGTAATCAACTTATCAGGCCTAAAGTGGAGATAAGATAACCAAAATACTTTCACATTCAAACCGTGAAACCAAACCCCGAGGGATTCTTACAATTTATAGATTTAGCGTTGCAATTAAACATAAACGTTCATCAAAAACTCATTTCATAAAACTACATAATGTATTGTACTTGTATTAATACATTGTGTGTAGAATAATCCGTTATAAACGTGTTTTTAATCTAAATAAACATTGTCCCTCCATTCACGGGGCTCGAGCGAGTCCCTCGATATTAATGTGCAAAAGACCACAGCAACCACATTCCGTAACTCGTCTCCAAGGACGGACACGTGACCGCAGCGAGGCGGAGTGATACAGCGGAAGGATTCAACGGTTTAAATAAAGCCGCGATGCCGGGGATTTTCATTGGGACCTTTATCCTGATTTCGTTACTTCCGCCACCAAAGGTGGATGGAGGTTTATGTTTTCACTCCTGTCTGTTTGTCCGTTGTTTGTCCGTTGTTTGTGAACACAATATCTCAAAAAGTTGTGGACGGATTCGGACGAAATTTTGTGGAGATGCAGCGTGTGTGACAAGGACGACATGATTAGGTGTTGGTGAAGATCCGGATTCGGAATTCGGATTCGTTTGCAGTGCATCGTTTGTTGACAAGGGGAAAATCCTGGAACAGTGAGTTTACTTTATCTATCATCGTTTGTGTCAGTTCAGCTGCACTTGCGAAAAATGATGCTTGTGCAGAAGCAGAGTAATGAAAGCAAGGCTCAATAAATGCCTCTATTATTGAAAATATCTGCAAGAAGTTGGAATTTTAACCGGGATTTTTTTACCGAGAAATTGCGTCAGTCAATTTATCTCGGGACCGTCCCGAGACCGTCTCGAAAGCCGAAACCGCCGGGATTTCGTCCCGGTCTCGGATCGGTTGACAGCCCTACTTAAAATGCATGTTGTTGTGTTGTTGTTGTGTGCATGCAAGAAACCCCTCAAACATCGCACAGCTGAAAGAATTCTGCACGGAGGAGTGGGAAAAAAATTCTCCCAGTCGATGTCAGAGACTGGTAGATAGTTATAAGAAACGCCTACTTGACCTTGTTTCTGCCAAAGGGGGCAATACCACCTATTAGAGCCAAGGGTGTACTTACTTTTTCCACATGTGAAATTTGCATTTATGTTTATTTAAATTATACAATGGACTACAAAATGTAAATGTTTCATGATATTTGTTATATTCTATCCCCTTTATCTATCAATATTGTTGAAATGAAGATCAAATAGCTGTATGTTCAAATATGTTGAAAAAGTCAAAACTTTACATGGGATGTACTTACTTTTTCACGTGACTGAATATATATATACTAGCGGGGTCACCCGTGGGAATCCCACGGGCATGGATGTGTGTGACATTTCGACATATTGAGTTATATGCTGCACATTCATTTTTACAAAATGGTTACTGGCAAGTCATCAGATCCAGAAATGGTGTGAATTTAGTTATTTCACATAATATGTGACCCCTCACTCCTCTCCACCTGACACTCTCCTGTCTCCACCTGACACTCTCCTGTCTCCACCTGACACTCTCCTCTCTCCACCTAGCACTCCTCTCCTCTCCAAACCCTCACATCCCTCTCCTTTCCAATCCCTCACCTCTCCAATCCCTCACACTCCTCTCCTCTCCAATCCTTCACACGCCTCTCCAATCGCGCCTCACACTCCTCTCCAATCGCGCCTCACACTCCTCTCCAATCGTGCCTCACACTCCTCTCCAATCGTGCCTCACACTCCTCTCCAATCGTGCCTCACACTCCCCTCCAATCACTCCTCTCCAATCGTGCCTCACACTCCTCTCCAATCACGCCTCACACTCCTCTCCAATCGTGCCTCACACTCCTCTCCAATCGCGCCTCACACTCCTCTCCAATCGCGCCTCACTCGCCTCTCCAATCGGCTTTCCCCGTCTCGTTTCTCTCCTTTTTCTCCCGTCTCGTTCTTTTTCTTGCTCCAAATCGGCCTGTCGGAATCGGAAATCGGCCCGTCTCGCCCGTCGGCCCGTCGGAATCGGAAATCGGCCCGTCTTGGTTTTGTGCTTGTGCGTAAATAAATTGTGTTCATGACACCATTTCTGGTGTTGGGCTAGCGGCTAGGGTGCCGGCTTAGGATCCTGGGTTCGAATCTCGGTCGATCGCCGAATTAATGCCAGGGGGGTTGACTCAGCCTGTCATCCTTCCGAGGTCGGCTAATTGAGTACCAGTTCACTGGTAATTCCCTGTTTGTCGTTGAAGGCGGCAAAAAGGGTTGGCGTCAGGAAGGGCATCCGGCCGTAAAACATTGCTTCAAAAAGGGGACAAAAAAACAACAACTACCACGGTCCCCGAAAAGGCCAACCCCCGCTTTGCGGGGAAAAATGGCCTCTAAACGGTGGTTTTTACACCATTTCTGGATCTGATGACTTGCCAGTAACCATTTTGTAAAAATGAATGTGCAGCATCTAACTCAATATGTCGAAATGTCACACACATCCATGCCCGTGGGATTCCCACGGGTGACCCCGCAAGTTTGCATTGACGTTCGTCGATGGACTCGTTCGCCCGTCTCATTCGTTTTCTTGCTGCATCCTGTTCAAGTCTGCGTTCTTCATCGATCGTCTCATTCATTTTGGAAATAGAAGTTTCCACGCAGCGCATGAATTGTCACGATCCTCAAGAGGAATTTGTCTCGTAATCATCAAATGATAAATGGCAAGTAAATTATATTGTGGAAAATTAAAGATTTCAAATAAACCTATTTAAAGTGTATTCGCACATAACTAATTTTAAAAAACGAAGAAATATCTCGGTAATTTCCTGAAACATATTTTACTTCCGGCTAATAATGTTGAATTAAATAAAAACGAAGAAATATATGTCGGCATCATTGTTGACGTTTTTGTGACGACTGTCATCAAACGAAAAAGTAATATATCTTAACGGAAAAGCAAAAGCGAATTTTTAATATATATCGACACGTTGCCGTCGGTGTCATGTTGGGCGGTGTATGATACACCATGACGCGATTTTTAAAAATATATCTCTGCATTTTCCCGCGTGTGTGGAATGTTCTCAATTATTGCTGACACCGAGTCCAAAACCATCGATAAAAATGAAATCATATGGTGAGTTAGATTGGAGATAAAGGCGTGAGAGAGACTCAATGGCCTTGAAGTTGAAGTTACAGGCGTTTGAGAATTCATTTCGTTCTATAAACGGCAACTTTCATTGGATTTCCTTCCCGTTTTTTTTCAACCGAGTCGAAAACTATGTTAGCGACTGTGAAAAATGAAATGATATATCGAATTTTTAATATGTATCGACACGTTGCCGTCGGTGTCATGTTAGGCGGTGTATGATACACCATGACGCGATTTTAAAAAATATATCTGCATTTTCCCGCGTGTGTGGAATGTTCTCAATTATTGCTGACACCGACTCTAAAACCATCGATAAAAATGAAATCATATGGTGAGTTAGATTGGAGATAAAGGCGTGAGAGAGACTCAATGGCCTTGAAGTTACAGGCATTTGAGAATTCATTTCGTTCTATAAACGGCAACTTTCATCGGATTTTCTTCTCGTTTTTTTTCAACCGAGTCTAAAACTATGTTAGCGACTGTGAAAAATGAAATGATATATCGAATTTAAAATAGATATCGACACATTGCCGTCGGTGTCATGTAGGGCGGTGTATGATACACCATGACGCGATTTTAAAAAATATATCTCTGCATTTTCCCGCGTGTGTGGAATGTTTGTGGAAAATTAAAGATTTCAAATAAACCTATTTAAAGTGTATGCGCACATAACTAATAAAAAAAACGAAGAAATATCTCTCGGTAATTTCCTGAAACATATTTTACTTCCGGCTAATATGTTGAATGAAATAAAAACGAAGAAATATATGTCGGCATCATTGTTGACGTTTTTGTGACGACTATCATCAAACGAAATAGTAATATATCATAACGGAAAAGCAAAAGCGAATTTTTAATATATATCGACACATTGCCGGCGGTGTCATGTTGGGCGGTGTATGATACACCATGACGCGATTTTAAAAAATATATCTCTGCATTTTCCCGCGTGTGTGGATTGTTCTCAATTATTGCTGACACCGAGTCTAAAAGTAAAACCATCGATAAAAATGAAATCATATGGTGAGTTAGATTGGAGATAAAGGCGTGAGAGAGACTCAATGGCCTTGAAGTTACAGGCCTTTGAGAATTCATTTCGTTCTATAAACGGCAACTTTCATCGGATTTTCTTCCCGTTTTTTTTCAACCGAGTCTAAAACTATGTTAGCGACTGTGAAAAATGAAATGATTTATCGAATTTGATTTGAAATAAAACTGGGGGAGAGCAAGACACCACGGGCCTACAAAACAGGACTCAAAGCTATGCGAGTTAATAAAATGGTGGATATTTGTTTATAGCCACTCCCAGAATGGGTGGAGCTATGGGTGGAGCGACTCTGCAAACCGAGTAAGCCACACCCCGGACAGACACCCAACAGATAGACAGACAGACAGACAGACAGAATCATCTACGGCTATTATAATATAGATATATATACAGACTTGGCATTTAATATGGAATATTTTTTTGTGGGGGTGAACTTACTTTTCAAGATGACTTGGAACCAAATGTTCATTCGAATTATGTCGAAATTATTCTAGATTTTGTTAATGTGAACTTTAAAAGAAACAAAAACCACATTTGACATTTCGAAGCAAATAGATTGATCCTTGAAAGTGATGTAAACTGATATCGAACTCAATTCACGGACAGTACTGTGTTAAACTTCTGTACGTTTTCCAGAAGTATCTCTTTATTTTGCACATTAGCCAAATTTTTTTTAAACAAAAACAAAAGTTAAATTACGACTGGGATTACTGACAGTAAAATTACAGTTCAGTACTTCGTGTAACCGCCATGAGCATTCAGGAGAGCACGTACACATTGAGGCATGCTGTTCACGAGATTTGCCAAGGTTTGGAGAGGAAGCGCTTGCCATGCAGTGACAATAGCCTGCTGCAATTCACGCACAGAGGTCGGCTGCTGGTCCAAGTTGTCGATTTGACGCGTTGATTCTGCCCACAAGTTCTCTAACGGATTCATATCCGGGGACATGGCAGGCCACTCCATATGCTCTGCACCATGGTCAGCAAGAAAGTGTTGGATCATGTGAGCATAATGAGGCCATGCATTGTCATCTTGGAAGACAAAGTTTCCTCAAAAGGCTGCATGAGCAAATGGAAGCGATGTTTCTTCCAGAATGGCCCTGTACTTGAACTGGTTCAGGTTTCCATTCAGAACAACCAGGTCAGTTTTGCCCCCTGCATGAAAAGCAGCCCAAACGGTCACCCCACCACCTCCAGCTTGGACTCTTGGCACTATACAATCTTCGTTGTAGGCTTCATGCACTTGTCTGCGCACTCGGACGCGGCCATCTTGACGATCGACCAGAAATCTAGACTCGCCACTGAAGATCACGTGATCCCAGTGTCCTGGCTGCCATTGACGGTGCTCTCTGGCCCACTGCAATCGGCGCTGGTGGTGTTGTCTGGTCAGGCGTGGCTTTCTCAAGGGACGCCTGGCACGATAGCCTGCTTGAACCAGTTGTTGGTTGACTAGCCTTCTGGATCCAGGCACATTTGTCAGTTGCTGCCACTCAACCCTATGCCGATTAGCTGACTTGGTACGGCCATTGCAGACTAACCGGTGCAGCTGGTGATCGTCCCTCCTTGTGGTTCTGTGGGGACGTCCAGGCCTCGGTAATTTTTTTTTTTTTTTTCGTATACTGAATCAAGGCTCGTGAAGGAGCTGACATTTATTTCACAAACAAATCAACCAGACAAACAAAATATATAAAAAGAGGGAGCAGAAGACAAGAGAAGGGGAAGCACACAAACACTTGAGGGCACACAACATTTAAGAGCAAGGCGATGTGTGGGAGGGAGAGGGCTTGGGGGGAGGGGGGTGGCAGAAGTATCAAACACAAGGACACTAAGGACTTCCAGGACAGAAGTTGGTATTTCAAAAAAGTGGAATTGGGGTGAAATTAGCGGGGATAGAAAAGATCAATGTTATGGATGGGGGAAGATAAGAGATGGTGGTGAACAGCTGTTTTAAAGACCTGGAGGGTGGAGTGGGATTGAAGAGAGTGAGGGAGTTTGTTCCAGAGGCGGGAGAAAAGAGGAATGAAGGAGTGAAGGTGAGCAGAGAGTCTTGATTTTGGCAGTTTAACCATAAGAGGGTTGCAGGCAGATTTTGTGCGACCTGTAGGAATATTTGCTGGACAGAGCCCAGAGAGAGCTGGGGGGCAAGGCCAGAGAGGAGTCGGTAGAAGACGGAAAGACCACCAACCTGCCTGCGGTGAGTGAGTGAGAGGCCCTTGGAGTGAGCTTCATCGCGGGAGATTCCAATGATTCTGAATGCTTTGGTTTCAACAGCGTGAAGACGAGCTAGGTGTGAGGCAGGTGCACCAGCCCAGAGGGGAGAGCAGTATTCCATTGAGCTGTGGATGAAAGCCTTGTATGTGGTGAGGAGCTCAGGTGTGCCAAGGAAGGACTTCGCACGACGGAGGATGCCCAGTCGGCGACTGGCTTTGGAGGCCAGATTTGAAATGTGGTTTTCCCAGGAAAGATCGTGGCAGATAGTGAGACCCAAAAGCTTGAGTGACAGAACTTCTTGGAGAGGATTATTCAGAAAGTTGATGGGAGGGTTGTCCAGTCGGTCTTTTCGGAGAGACATCGTAAGAGTGTGAGATTTGTCACGATTGAAAGACATGTTCCACTTGTATGCCCAGTCTGTGATTTTGTCCAGGTCTGCAGAGAGTGAGGAGGCTGCAGACTGCCGATCTGAGGGATGAAGAATGGAGCGACAGAGAGTAGAGTCATCAGCAAAGAGATAGAGAGGATTTTCAAGAGAGTCAGAGAGATCATTGATGAAGACCAGGAAAAGCACAGGGCCCAGAACACTGCCTTGGGGAACTCCAGCCTGAACAGGAAGAGGAGATGAGAGAAACCCATTCAGGGCCACACGTTGACTACGACTAGAGAGGAAGTCCGCCAGCCATGCGTGGAGCTTTCCATGGATACCAAAAGAGGAGAGTTTGGTGAGCAGAGCGGGGTGCCAGACCGTATCGAAGGCACGTGATATGTCAAGAGAGACAGCTCTAATTTCCTGTTTGGCATTGAGGACCTCCATCCATTGTTGAGAAAGCAGAAGCAGCATGTCCAGAGTAGAGTGACCAGGTCTGATACCAAATTGATGATCAGAGATCAAGCCATTGGAGAAGAGGAAAGATTTCATATCTGAAGCAATGATGGATTCCATGACTTTGCTGATAATTGGGAGAAGGCTGATTGGTCTGTAGTTGCTGGGATCTGTTTTTGCACCTTTTTTGTGCAAAGCGGTGATGTTGGCAGATTTCCAAGCAGATGGCAGATGACCTTGAGCAAAAGAGAGGGTGAAGAGAACAGAGAGAGGGAGTGAAAGAGCGGAAGAACATGATTTTAGGACCCGTGGGCTGATGCCGTCAGGTCCAGTTGCAGAATCAGAGTCGAGGGTTGACAGAAACTTTTCCACCTTGTCAGGAGGAAAGTACACAGAGTCCAGGAGCAGCTGGGTACGACTGGGTACGGTGGGTACAGAGAGGGATGGGTTTGGGACACAAGATTTAGAGGCAAACACAGAGTTGAGGCATTCAGCTTTTTCACGTGCGGAATCAGCCGTGTGGCCGTTTGAGGTGAGGGAGGAGATGGAGGCTGGAGGGGGAACAATTTGGAGTAGGGACACCCCTCTGAGCATTTCGTTTTTGCAACTTTCATTTTGCAACAACATTGTTTGCATTTCGTCTGAGCAACAACTATTGGAGTAGGGACACCCCTCTGAGCATTTCGTTTCAGGATCTTTGACACCTGACCTTGAGTGATGCCATACTGCCGAGCAATAGCACACTGTTTCATGCCGTAATTTCGTAAAGCCACCACTCAATGACAAACAGCATTGTCGAGTTGACGGACCATCTCCAGAGGAAGCGGCAATAACTTTTGTAGACGTGCAGCAGTTGTTTTCCACTAATACAGAGCGCAACAACCCTGATATACCCGATTGTGAAGCCAATCGTCAAATGTACCTGTCCGTACTTTTTGTCACGCCACCTGTGATATAATCCTGTTATTGACTTCTTGCTGCGACAGACAATCAGTGACGTGGTTCTTCTAACAAATAAATCACCGAAACATAAAAGAAACTCACCAGATTGATATACTGAGTTCAGAAAGTAAACCCAAGTCAAGAAAAAAAAAAAAATTCCATATTAAATGCCAAGTCTGTATATATATATGTATATATATATATATATATATATATATATATATATATATATATATATATATGTATATTATATATACATGTATATATATATGTATATATATATGTATATATACATATATATATATATATATATATATATATATACATACATAGTTGCGGATCCCGGGTTCGCCGACGTATTAAGGGGGTGGGGGGGGGGGGGGGGGGTTTATGCCCTGTCTCCCCACAAACTCCGGTTCCACTGAGGCCGCCGACCGTGAGCGACTGAACTCGTGATTGACGGATTGCTAAGCAATTCCAATCGCCAACCTCCCAGCCACGCGCCGAAGAGTTTGCTGGTCAAATATTCCCAAATACCTTCAGGACACGCACCCGAAGAAACCGGGGATCGAACCCTCGCTTCCACACTTTATCGAGTGCCGAGCGGATTTGCACAGTGTGGAAAGCGGCGTTACCTAACGTGATTTATGGACCTGATTCAAGCCAAATTCGGTCTCGGATGATGCTCGGCCAATGGAGAAAAGACGTATCCGAACAGGATGGAAAGTAACCAAATGTACTGCCTTTTATTTTGAAGGCACAGAGAAACAGACGAAGATGCACCTTATCAACTCTTACCTAATAATAAACCCCACTGGCTCCTTCACACTCTGACACTCACACAGGGAATAACACGCTGGTTATTGGTACCGATGGTGCTTAGCAGGGACTGACTCGAAAGTGGCCACGTGGTGTGCGCAGTTCGATCCTCAATCCGGACATGCAGCCTGGATGAGGTATCTGGACGACGAACTCCAACGCAGGCAGACGAGCTTCAGCGCAGGTGAATCATGGGAGAAGCCAACGCCTGCAGGTCAGCCAGGTCAGAGCGAGAGATTGGCGAAGAGCGATGGGTGTCGGGCATCGATGCAAAAAAAGCAAGAGAGAGAAGTGTTGGCAAAGGACAAAGGCAAAAGGTCCGGGCAAGAGCACAAAGGCAAGAGCAGTGTCGTCTGGTGGAGCCAAAAGCAAGAGAGTCCAGAGCAGGCGATCGTGGCACAGCAAAATCCAATAGGGGGTCTCGTCGGCGATGCGAAATGCAAGAGAATGGAAATGCACTGGACGGGGGTTTTATCAGACCCGCGCACGCCTCCAAAATGTTCCACAGCCTCCCATTGGCTGAGGTTGGTCGCATGCTGGCCTTCAATCCTTCCTTCTCCCAGGAAGGTTTCAGTTTTCCTTCCCCCTTTCATTCGGGGAGGTTTCACGGCCCATTGGTTGCTTGCTGGTGCAGTGTCCTCGACCTGCCCTTGGTCACGTGGGCCTGTGCTTCTGGCCACGCCTTCCTGCTCATCAAAATGTCCTCCTTTAATCACACAAAGGTTTGAAATCCTGCCTAACTCTCAACGCATATTGGTCTTGATTACTAACATTGGGAAAGGGCTAATGAAGCTCTACTTGTTGTTTATTTCTTTATTTGCCATGGGGGCGGTGTACTTTGAATGTAGCTCTATTTGTTGTTTATTTCTTTATTTGCCATGGGGGCGGTGTACTTTCAATGTAGCTCGATTTGTTGTTTATTTATTTATTTTCCATGGGGGCGGTGTACTTTGAATGTAGCTCTACTTGTTGTTTTTTTATTTATTTGCCATGCGGGCGGTGTACTTTGAATGTAGCTCTACTTGTTGTTTATATCTGTATTTGCCATGGGGTCGGTGTACTTTGAATGTAGCTCTACTTGTTGTTTATTTATTTATTTGCCATGGGGGCGGTGTAATTTGAATGTAGCTCTATTTGTTGTTTATTGATTTATTTCCCATGGGGGCGGTGTACTTTGAATGTAGCTCTATTTGTTGTTTATTTATTTATTTGCCATGGGGGCGGTGTACTTTGAATGTAGCTCTACTTGTTGTTTATTTATTTATTTGCCATGGGGGCGGTGTGCTTTGAATGTAGCTCCACTTATTGTTTATTTATTTATTTTCCATGGGGGTGGTGCACTTTGAATGTAGCTCCACTTGTTCGTTATTTATTTATTTTCCATGGGGGCGGTGTACTTTGAATGTAGCTCTACTTGTTGTTTATATATTTATTTTCAATGGGGGCGGTGTACTTTGAATGTAGCTCTATTTGTTGTTTATTTATTTATTTTCCATGGGGGCGGTGTACTTTGAATGTAGCTCTACTTGTTGTTTATTTATTTATTTGCCATGGGGGCAGTGTACTTTGATTGTAGCTCTATTTGTTGTTTATTTATTTATTTGCCATGGGGGCGGTGTACTTTGATTGTAGCTCTACTTGTTGTTTATTTATTTATTTGCCATGGGGGCGGTGTACTTTGAATGTAGCTGTACTTGTTGTTTATTTCTTTATTTGCCATGGGGGCGGTGTACTTTGATTGTAGCTCTATTTGTTGTTTATTTATTTATTTGTCATGGGGGCGGTGTACTTTGAATGTAGCTCTACTTGCTGTTTATTTATTTATTTGCCATGGGGGCGGTGTACTTTGATTGTAGCTCGACTTGTTGTTTATTTCTTTATTTGCCATGGGGGTGGTGTACTTTGATTGTAGCTGTACTTGTTGTTTATTTCTTTATTTGCCATGGAGGCGGTGTACTTTGATTGTAGCTCTACTTGTTGTTTATTTCTTTATTTGCCATGGGGGCGGTGTACTTTGATTGTAGCTCGACTTGTTGTTTATTTCTTTATTTGCCATGGGGGTGGTGTACTTTGATTGTAGCTCGACTTGTTGTTTATTTATTTATTTGCCATGGGGGCGGTGTACTTTGATTGTAGCTCTACTTGTTGTTTATTTCTTTATTTGCCATGGAGGCGGTGTACTTTGAATGTAGCTCTACTTGTTGTTTATTTATATATTTTCCATGGGGGCGGTGTACTTTGATTGTAGCTCTACTTGTTGTTTATTTCTTTATTTGCCATGGAGGCGGTGTACTTTGAATGTCGCTCTACTTTTTGTTTATTTATTTATTTGTCATGGGGGCGGTGTACTTTGAATGTAGCTCTACTTGTTGTTTATTTATATATTTCCCATGGGGGCGGTGTTCTTTGAATGTAGCTCTATTTGTTGTTTATTTATTTATTTTCCATGGGGGCGGTGTACTTTGAATGTAGCTCTACTTGTTGTTTATATCTTTATTTTCCATGGGGGCGGTGTGCTTTGAATGTAGCTCTACTTGTTGTTTATTTCTTTATTTTCCATGGGAGCGGTGTACTTTGAATGTAGCTCTATTTGTTGTTTATTTATTTATTTTCCATGGGGGCGGTGTACTTTGAATGTAGCTCTATTTGTTGTTTATTTCTTTATTTTCCATGGGGGCGGTGTACTTTGAATGTAGCTCTATTTGTTGTTTATTTATTTATTTTCCATGGGGGCGGTGTACTTTGAATGTAGCTCTACTTGTTGTTTATTTCTTTATTTTCCATGGTGGCGGTGTACTTTGAATGTAGCTCTATTTGTTGTTTATTTATTTATTTTCCATGGGGGCGGTGTACTTTGAATGTAGCTCTACTTGTTGTTTATTTCTTTATTTTCCATGGGGGCGGTGTACTTTGAATGTAGCTCTACTTGTTGTTTATTTATTTATTTTCCATGGGGGTGGTGTACTTTGAATGTAGCTCTATTTGTTGTTTATTTATTTATTTTCCATGGGGGCGGTGTACTTTGAATGTAGCTCTATTTGTTGTTTATTTATTTATTTTCCATGGAGGCGGTGTACTTTGAATGTAGCTCTACTTGTTGTTTATATCTTTATTTTCCATGGGGGTGGTGTACTTTGAATGTAGCTCTACTTGTTGTTTATTTATTTATTTTCCATGGGGGCGGTGTACTTTGAATGTAGCTCTATTTGTTGTTTATTTATTTATTTTCCATGGGGGCGGTGTACTTTGAATGTAGCTCTATTTGTTGTTTATTTATTTATTTTCCATGGGGGCGGTGTACTTTGAATGTAGCTCTATTTGTTGTTTATTTATTTATTTTCCATGGAGGCGGTGTACTTTGAATGTAGCTCTACTTGTTGTTTTATCTTTATTTTCCATGGGGGCGGTGTACTTTGAATGTAGCTCTACTTGTTGTTTATTTATTTATTTTCCATGGGGGCGGTGTACTTTGAATGTAGCTCTATTTGTTGTTTATTTATTTATTTTCCATGGGGGCGGTGTACTTTGAATGTAGCTCTATTTGTTGTTTATTTATTTATTTTCCATGGGGGCGGTGTACTTTGAATGTAGCTCTATTTGTTGTTTATTTATTTATTTTCCATGGAGGTGGTGTACTTTGAATGTAGCTCTACTTGTTGTTTATATCTTTATTTGCCATGGGGGCGGTGTACTTTGAATGTAGCTCTACTTGTTGTTTATTTATTTATTTTCCATGGGGGCGGTGTACTTTGAATGTAGCTCTACTTGTTGTTTATATCTTTATTTGCCATGGGGGCGGTGTACTTTGAATGTAGCTCTATTTGTTGTTTATTTATTTATTTTCCATGGGGGCGGTGTACTTTGAATGTAGCTCTATTTGTTGTTTATTTATTTATTTCCCATGGGGGCGGTGTACTTTGAATGTAGCTCTACTTGTTGTTTATATCTTTATTTTCCATGGGGGCGGTGTACTTTGAATGTAGCTCTACTTGTTGTTTATATCTTTATTTTCCATGGGGGCGGTGTACTTTGAATGTGGCTCTACTTGTTGTTTATATCTTTATTTGCCATGGGGGCGGTGTACTTTGAATGTAGCTCTACTTGTTGTTTATTTATTTATTTTCCATGGGGGCGGTGTACTTTGAATGTAGCTCTACTTGTTGTTTATATCTTTATTTGCCATGGGGGCGGTGTACTTTGAATGTAGCTCTATTTGTTGTTTATTTATTTATTTTCCATGGGGGCGGTGTACTTTGAATGTAGCTCTACTTGTTGTTTATTTATTTATTTCCCATGGGGGCGGTGTACTTTGAATGTAGCTCTACTTGTTGTTTATTTATTTATTTTCCATGGGGGTGGTGTACTTTGAATGTAGCTCTACTTGTTGTTTATTTATTTATTTTCCATGGGGGCGGTGTACTTTGAATGTAGCTCTATTTGTTGTTTATTTATTTATTTTCCATGGGGGCGGTGTACTTTGAATGTAGCTCTATTTGTTGTTTATTTATTTATTTTCCATGGGGGCGGTGTACTTTGAATGTAGCTCTATTTGTTGTTTATTTATTTATTTTCCATGGAGGCGGTGTACTTTGAATGTAGCTCTACTTGTTGTTTTATCTTTATTTTCCATGGGGGCGGTGTACTTTGAATGTAGCTCTACTTGTTGTTTATTTATTTATTTTCCATGGGGGCGGTGTACTTTGAATGTAGCTCTATTTGTTGTTTATTTATTTATTTTCCATGGGGGCGGTGTACTTTGAATGTAGCTCTATTTGTTGTTTATTTATTTATTTTCCATGGAGGTGGTGTACTTTGAATGTAGCTCTACTTGTTGTTTATATCTTTATTTTCCATGGGGGCGGTGTACTTTGAATGTAGCTCTACTTGTTGTTTATATCTTTATTTTCCATGGGGGCGGTGTACTTTGAATGTGGCTCTACTTGTTGTTTATATCTTTATTTGCCATGGGGGCGGTGTACTTTGAATGTAGCTCTACTTGTTGTTTATTTATTTATTTTCCATGGGGGCGGTGTACTTTGAATGTAGCTCTACTTGTTGTTTATATCTTTATTTGCCATGGGGGCGGTGTACTTTGAATGTAGCTCTATTTGTTGTTTATTTATTTATTTTCCATGGGGGCGGTGTACTTTGAATGTAGCTCTACTTGTTGTTTATTTATTTATTTCCCATGGGGGCGGTGTACTTTGAATGTAGCTCTACTTGTTGTTTATTTATTTATTTTCCATGGGGGTGGTGTACTTTGAATGTAGCTCTACTTGTTGTTTATTTCTTTATTTTCCATGGGGGCGGTGTACTTTGAATGTAGCTCTACTTGTTGTTTATTTCTTTATTTTCCATGGGGGCGGTGTACTTTGAATGTAGCTCTACTTGTTGTTTATTTATTCATTTGCCATGGGGGCGGTGTACTTTGAATGTAGCTCTACTTGTTGTTTATTTATTTATTTGCCATGGGGGCGGTGTACTTTGAATGTAGCTCTACTTGTTGTTTATATCTTTATTTTCCATGGGGGCGGTGTACTTTGAATGTAGCTCTACTTGTTGTTTATTTATTTATTTGCCATGGGGGCGGGGCGGTGTACTTTGAATGTAGCTCTACTTGTTGTTTATTTATTTATTTGCCATGGGGGCGGGGCGGTGTACTTTGAATGTAGCTCTACTTGTTGTTTATTTCTTTATTTTCCATGGGGGCGGTGTACTTTGAATGTAGCTCTACTTGTTGTTTATTTCTTTATTTTCCATGGGGGCGGTGTACTTTGAATGTAGCTCTACTTGTTGTTTATTTATTTATTTGCCATGGGGGCGGTGTACTTTGAATGTAGCTCTACTTGTTGTTTATATCTTTATTTTCCATGGGGACGGTGTACTTTGAATGTAGCTCTACTTGTTGTTTATTTATTTATTTGCCATGGGGGCGGTGTACTTTGAATGTAGCTCTACTTGTTGTTTATTTATTTATTTGCCATGGGGGCGGTGTACTTTGAATGTAGCGCTACTTGTTGTTTATATCTTTATTTTCCATGGGGGCGGTGTACTTTGAATGTAGCTCTACTTGTTGTTTATTTATTTATTTTCCATGGGGGCGGTGTACTTTGAATGTCGCTCTACTTGTTGGTTATTTATTTATTTGCCTTGGGGGCGGTTTACTTTGAATGTAGCTCTACTTGTTGTTTATTTCTTTATTTGCCATGCGGTCGGTGTACTTTGAATGTAGCTCGACTTGTTGTTTGTATCTTTATTTGCCATGGGGGGCAGTGTACTTTGAATGTAGCTCTATTAATTTGTTGTTTATTTATTTATTTTCCATGGGGGTGGTGTACTTTGAATGTAGCTCGACTTGTTGTTTGTATCTTTATTTGCCCTGGGGGGTGGTGTACTTTGAATGTAGCTCTACTTGTTGTTTGTATCTTTATTTGCCCTGGGGGGTGGTGTACTTTGAATGTAGCTCGACTTGTTGGTTATTTATTTATTTTCCTTGGGGGCGGTGTACTTTGAATGTAGCTCTACTTGTTTATTTATTTATTTTCCATGGGGGTGGTGTACTTTGAATGTAGCTCTACTTGTTTATCTATTTATTTTCCATGGGGGTGGTGTACTTTGAATGTAGCTCGACTTGTTTATCTATTTATTTTCCATGGGGGTTGTGTACTTTGAATGTAGCTCTACTTGTTTATCTATTTATTTCCCATGGGGGTGGTGTACTTTGAATGTAGCTCTACTTGTTTATTTATTTATTTGCCATGGGGGCGGTGTACTTTGAATGTAGCTCTACTTGTTGTTTATTTCTTTATTTTCCATGGGGGCGGTGTACTTTGAATGTAGCTCTACTTGTTGTTTATTTCTTTATTTGCCATGGGGACGGTGTACTTTGAATGTCGCTCTATTTGTTGTTTATTTCGTTATTTTCCAAGGGGGCGGTGTACTTTGAATGTCGCCCTACTTGTTGTTTATTTATTTATTTTCCATGGGGGCGGTGTACTTTGAATGTAGCTCGACTCGTTTCTTTATTTATTTGCCCTGGGGGCGGTGTACTTTGAATGTAGCTCTCTTTGTTGTTTATTTATTTTCCATGGGGGCGGTGTACTTTGAATGAAGCTCTACTTGTTGTTTATTTCTTTATTTTCCATGGGGGCGGTGTACTTTGAATGTAGCTCTACTCGTTGTTTATTTCTTTATTTGCCCTGGGGGCGGTGTACTTTGAATGTAGCTCTACTTGTTGTTTATTTCTTTATTTGCCATGGGGGCGGTGTACTTTGAATGAAGCTCTACTTGTTGTTTATTTTTTTATTTTCCATGGGGGTGGTGTACTTTGAATGTAGCTCTACTCGTTGTTTATTTATTTATTTTCCATGGGGGCGGTGTACTTTGAATGTAGCTCTACTTGTTGTTTATTTCTTTATTTTCCATGGGGGCGGTGTTCTTTGAATGTAGCTCTACTTGTTGTTTATTTCTTTATTTTCCATGGGGGCGGTGTTCTTTGAATGTAGCTCTACTTGTTGTTTATTTCTTTATTTTCCATGGGGGCGGTGTTCTTTGAATGTAGCTCTACTTGTTGTTTATTTCTTTATTTGCCATGGGGGTGGTGTACTTTCAATGTAGCTCTACTTGTTGTTTATTTATTTATTTGCCATGGGGGCGGTGTACTTTGAATGTAGCTGTACTCGTTGTTTATTTCTTTATTTTCCATGGGGGCGGTGTAATTTGAATGTAGCTCTACTTGTTGTTTATTTATTTATTTGCTATGGGGGCGGTGTACTTTGAATGTAGCTCTACTCGTTGTTTATTTCTTTATTTGCCCTGGGGGCGGTGTACTTTGAATGTAGCTCTCTTTGTTGTTTATTTATTTTCCATGGGGGCGGTGTACTTTGAATGAAGCTCTACTTGTTGTTTATTTCTTTATTTTCCATGGGGGCGGTGTACTTTGAATGAAGCTCTACTTGTTGTTTATTTCTTTATTTTCCATGGGGGCGGTGTGCTTTGAATGAAGCTCTACTTGTTGTTTATTTCTTTATTTTCCATGGGGCGGTGTGCTTTGAATGTAGCTCTACTTGTTGTTTATTTCTTTATTTTCCATGGGGGCGGTGTACTTTGAATGTAGCTCTATTTGTTGTTTATTTATTTATTTTCTATGGGGCGGTGTACTTTGAATGAAGCTCTACTTGTTGTTTATTTATTTATTTTCCATGGGGGCGGTGTACTTTGAATGAAGCTCTACTTGTTGTTTATTTCTTTATTTTCCATGGGGGCGGTGTGCTTTGAATGAAGCTCTACTCGTTGTTTATTTATTTATTTTCTATGGGGCGGTGTACTTTGAATGAAGCTCTACTTGTTGTTTATTTCTTTATTTTCCATGGGGGCGGTGTACTTTGAATGAAGCTCTACTCGTTGTTTATTTCTTTATTTTCCATGGGGGCGGTGTACTTTGAATGAAGCTCTACTTGTTGTTTATTTCTTTATTTTCCATGGGGGCGGTGTGCTTTGAATGTAGCTCTACTTGTTGTTTATTTCTTTATTTTCCATGGGGGCGGTGTGCTTTGAATGTAGCTCTACTTGTTGTTTATTTCTTTATTTTCCATGGGGGCGGTGTGCTTTGAATGAAGCTCTACTTGTTGTTTATTTCTTTATTTTCCATGGGGGCGGTGTGCTTTGAATGTAGCTCTACTTGTTGTTTATTTCTTTATTTTCCATGGGGGTGGTGTACTTTGAATGAAGCTCTACTTGTTGTTTATTTCTTTATTTTCCATGGGGGCGGTGTGCTTTGAATGAAGCTCTACTTGTTGTTTATTTATTTATTTTCCATGGGGGCGGTGTACTTTGAATGTAGCTCTACTTGTTGTTTATTTATTTATTTGCCCTGGGGGCGGTGTACTTTGAATGTAGCTCTACTTGTTGTTTATTTCTTTATTTTCCATGGGGGCGGTGTACTTTGAATGTAGCTCTACTTGTTGTTTATTTATTTATTTGCCCTGGGGGCGGTGTACTTTGAATGTAGCTCTACTTGTTGTTTATTTCTTTATTTGCCATGGGGGCGGTGTACTTTGAATGTAGCTCTACTTGTTGTTTATTTATTTATTTGCCCTGGGGGCGGTGTACTTTGAATGTAGCTCTACTTGTTGTTTATTTATTTATTTGCCCTGGGGTCGGTGTACTTTGAATGTAGCTCTACTCGTTGTTTATTTCTTTATTTGCCATGGGGGCGGTGTACTTTGAATGTAGCTCTACTCGTTGTTTATTTCTTTATTTGCCCTGGGGGCGGTGTACTTTGAATGTAGCTCTACTTGTTGTTTATTTCTTTATTTGCCCTGGGGGCGGTGTACTTTGAATGTAGCTGTACTTGTTGTTTATTTATTTATTTGCCCTGGGGGCGGTGTACTTTGAATGTAGCTCTACTTGTTTATTTATTTATTTGCCCTGGGGGCGATGTACTTTGAATGTAGCTCTACTTGTTGTTTATTTCTTTATTTGCCCTGGGGGCGGTGTACTTTGAATGTAGCTCTACTTGTTGTTTATTTCTTTATTTGCCATGGGGGCGGTGTACTTTGAATGTAGCTGTACTCGTTGTTTATTTCTTTATTTGCCATGGGGGCGGTGTACTTTGAATGTAGCTCTACTTGTTGTTTATTTCTTTATTTGCCATGGGGGCGGTGTACTTTGAATGTAGCTCTACTTGTTGTTTATTTCTTTATTTGCCATGGGGGCGGTGTACTTTGAATATTGCTCGACTTGTTGTGTTGATTTTCCATTGTCTACGAATTTCCTTGTAAACATTGTTTAGTGCTTGGACGTCTCCTTAAGTCCTGTCCACACAAGTCTTTGAGCATTAGTCAATGTAGAAAAGAACACAATACATCGCAACTTTGAACATTTTCCGATTTCATACCATTGTCAATTGTTGCATTCGCGAAAAAGTAATCGATTGCCTAAGGAAACAGGAACAAAAGCACAGTGACAAATGATGTAAGTTTGGAGAATGATTGAGAGCTGTGACCTGATGCTTTGCCAAATGTTCATGTCTCTATAAGTAAAAGTGCAAAGGAACAATGTGATAAAAGAGATACCACTGTTATGATGACCAGTATTTGATAAGCCTGCACCGGGTCTGACCTTTCATCTCAGCCATCCAGGGGCATGTATAATATACTCTTTGGCATACATAATTGTTGTCGAACTTTATTGTTACACTGCATGTGTATGCGTATATATATTATATATAGACACACTACCGGTCAGAAGTTTTAGAACACCTCAATTTTTCCAGTTTTTATTGACATTTACACAGTTTAATGTATCAATGTACTCTGAATTTGAGCATAGAACAAATAAACAATTAGAGATTAAAAAAAAGAAATCATAGAATCATTTTGTTTAACAAAATTTAGTTTAAATTTTTGACTCAGCAAAGTCGCCACTTTTTGCAGATATAACTGCCGAACACACTCGTGTCATTCTTTCTACAATGGAAATCAAATATTGTTCGGAAAGTTCTTCCCAACAATGTTGCAGAAGTTCCCACAAATGTGTTGCACTTGTAGGTTGTTTTGCTTTCACCCTTCTGTCCAGTTCATCCCAAACCAGCTCGATGGGGTTTAAGTCTGGAGACTGTGCTGGCCTTTCCATGATTTGAAGCCTACCGTCTTGTTCTTTTCCTCGAAGGTAGTTTTGACATAGCCTGGAGGTGTGTTTAGGGTCATTATCTTGCTGTCGGATGAACCCCTGACCAACTAGGCGTATACCAGAGGGTATTGCATGGCGCTGCAAAATGCTGTGGTAGCCCTTTTGGTTCAGGGTGCCAGTCACTCTGTGCAAGTCACTGACTCTGGATCCAGCAAAAGATCCCCAGACCATCACGCTTCCTCCTCCATGTTTGACAGTTGGTGTCACACACTGAGGAACCATCCTTTCGCCTACTCGGCGGTGTACAAAAACCCTGCGTGATGAACCAAAGATTTCAAATTTTGATTCATCGGTCCATAAGACCTTCTTCCAGTCTTCAGTACTCCACTGCCAATGCTTCATGGCCCAGGCAAGCCTCTTTTTCTTATTTTGCCATCTTAGCAATGGCTTTCTTACTGCCACTCGACCTGTCAAACCTGCAGCTCGAAGTCTTCTCTTCACAGTTGAGACTGAGACTTGCTTACTTCGACCAGTGTTAAGCTGTGCTTGAAGCTGTTGGCCTGTGAGCCGCCGATCACGCAAGCTGTTGACTCTCAGAAACTTGTCTTCTGATTCTGTTGTGGCTTTGTGTCTGCCAGACCTCTTCCTGTCAGAGTTTCCTCCAGTTTCTAATATACTACTTCCTGCAGTGCAATATTGTCCAAATAATGCTTCAGAGGGTGTAATAACAGTCTGTTCCAATACTGCTTTTATACAGACAGGAGGTTTGTAATCAAGTAATCAACAGAGGTTGGGACACCTGTAGGAATTGTTTGCATCAACATTCAAGGCTTAATTTACTTACATTGCTGCAGAACAGCTGTAAGTTGTTAACCCATTACTTGTTCCCTGAAGAAGGCCTTTTTTTACAACAGAACTGTGCAATTTACATTATTTTCCCCTTTTTGCTAACCTAAACTTGTTTTTTTAACCTCGAGCAGTTAACTGCTTACCTTTGTACCATTTCAGGTTATTCACTGGACTTGAATTGCTTAAATTTCCATTAAAACTGGAAAAATTGAGGTGTTCTAAAACTTTTGACCGGTAGTGTGTACATATGTATATATATATTGTTACAGACGCGGTTTTAGATGTTATATTGACCGAGCGGTGGTGTATTACCGCGTCCGAACAGTTACTCCCCGATTAGAACCCGATTCCACCCGACGTTGACCAGATCGCACCGCAGATATTCAATCGGGAAACCTCTAAAGCGACCGAAAGAGAAGGAAAAGAGAAGAAGACAGAGTACGGAGGAAGAACAGATTTATTATACACACACAAGCAAAAAGAAAGCGCGACCAAAATTATTTACAAGCAATGGATGGAAAAAGCAGTCACACAGTGCATCGTTAGCTTATTCTATTCAATTTACTTACTCCCAAGACAACGAGTAGGACAGACGACGTTCACACTTACACGGGGGATATTGCAGGCAGGTAGGGCTTGAGGTGGATTGCTGGAGAGCGAGGGGGGTCGGAGGCAGCAGCTCTCAATTCCTCGCGGTTTTTGGCGGGAAAACCCTTCGTCGCGTATCCGCTGCTGTAGACGTCACGCGCTGGCTCGGCACACCTGCTCCTCTCCTTCTGGTGGAGCCGTCTCCCTCCTTTCAGCGCGTCTCTCCAAAGCTGGTTTCCTTTCCGAGTACCTCTCCTCTTTGGCTTGGAGCGTTTCGCATCTCACCGCTCCTCTTGGTGTCGCCTCTTCGCTCATCTCCCAGGTCATCTCCTGAAGCAGTCCCTTACAGTCGCTTTTATAACTCGGGGCGGAATCAAGCCGCCGGCTGCGAGGGCACGCCTACCGGGTCGCTCACCGCGGTGCTGATTGGCCAAGTGGGGTTGGCTCACTCCTCCCCTCTATGACGAGGTGGAGACACGCCTTTCTTCTCCGAGATTAGCACATGGGCAATGGCGGCTTGCGGGATTGAACACCACTCGCACCCCTTTTGAAAGGAACTTTGGAGAGCAGAGATGTTTGGGGCAATTGAAAGGGCCTACGCTTATTTTGTTTGATACAATGCAAAGTCAATCTAGTGGGAAACACATATTTAGCCTACATAGAATAAGGAAATACACTATTTAAAAAGATATATCATGGCCTACGTGTAAGTTTCATGGAATTAACTAGGAGGACGGCTGCGACCATTATTTGCATTACGAGGGCGTTACACACAACAAAACCATACTTTTTACATTCGTTACACTTCCTCCAAAATTGTTACACTCTTCCAAAACTGTTACACTTCTCCAAAACTGTTACACTGCACCCTCCTTTCTTCAGGGCCGTGCTCGGGCCTACAAAACTTTAACTTAGTGTGACACGTAGGTGTAATTCCCTCTACTTTTAACCTGACCCTGAGTGTGACAATCTTAAAACACAAATAAGTATGTCCCCCTATTGCATTGCACCCTGTCTAACAGACTCAAGCCCACAGCTAACCGAATTACGGAATTATTCTCAACTATACATTTACGGTGGGGAGCATTATTTACAGTAACGTTATTTCTTATTTACAACGCAACCCAGGACCTGTGTTTTTTTTTTTCTTTTAGGGAACAAGAAAAAGAAATTCCTGTTGGGAGGGAGGAGACAGCACGCATTGCATCGATGCACCAGTACCAATACCACCAAAGCACCCAAAAGCACCAAAAGCACCACAAGCACCACAAAGCACCAAAAGCACCACTCGGTGCGCAGTCACCATGGTTCTTAATAAACACAACAAAACAACTGGTGGTGGTCTTCTCTTTCTCTGCTGGGCCGATGTTCTTCCCGACGTCTTCTGGCTTCATGCGGCCTATTTGGACATAATAAAAAGCACAACTTGTGTTCGTTTTTATTTAGGGCCTCAGGGGCCAACTAAGGGTGGTCCACCTGTTTGGCATAGGTGCCACCTTACCGAGGTCCGCAAGCAAGATTCCCTGGCCACTATGGCCGGTCTCCAACAGAGGTGCCCTGCCCCAGAACCTGGGGTCCATCAAGTGGTACTTGGCCGCAGAACAGCGGTCCATAAAGTGGTACATCAACGCAATGCATGCTGGTTCTGGGAATCTCGGGCGCACAATGGCCACCTCACGCACGCTCCCCTCGGCACCCAATGGCGCACAGGTCATGTGGGAGACAAAAGAAAGACAATTGAGCGAGGGGTAAGGTCACAAGGGTACACGTCAATAAGGCAATGCAAGGCGAAATGCGTACGGAGGGCGAAGTGAGAAAGCTCGTCCCTACCGTACGTCACCCCCCTGTCACCTACACTACCCTTGCCCTTACCCCATATGTACAAAATCTACCCATTACCAAATTCGTCACTACTGTCACGTCTTCCCCATATTTCTCCTATACCAAATTCGTCTCCACAATCCCTCTAACCAAAATTTGCCATCACCAATTCATCATCAATCCTCATAAGGAGGGAGAGATGGAATTACGCACAATGTCACACCCACGTCATGATGCGTCTCACAATCCAAACATTTGCATCATAAAAAATAATCAAAACATGGCATGGTGTGGAGTACCTGTCACCTCAGGTGAGTGGATGCAGATGGTGCGAGGAGACTTCATCCTAACTACTTCCTAAATGACATTAACACACTTTACACTACCCGGGGTCTCTCCCTGCCAATCCATTGGCCAACTTACACTATGGGTTCTAAAAACTAATTCCCATTGCCCAAACTGTGGTGCTTCTCAATTTGGGGTCTCACTCCCCCGATTCATCTCCCGGTGCCCTCGCACAATTTCTGGGCTGCGACGTGTAGCTCTCCCAGCAGGTCTACCCACCTGCACACCTCCACCACTGTAGTTGCCACCCGAGCTTACCTAGCTCCTCACCCTAACCTATCTAACTGGGGAAGGCCCTCTCCTGGCTCTGTCACCCCTTGGTGCCCTCTGGCACTGGGCTACCCGGGTCCGTCCTCCGGATCCTCGGGCCCCATCCACAACTACCGGCTCCCAGAGCCCACCTGCGGCCTCACCTGGCCGACATCCTCACACTGGTGGAGTGCCCAAACCAACTACACACACTAACAGGCTACACGCCCAGCCATTTCCACAACACCAATGCACCCATCCAAAGACCATTCTTTCACCCGCACCACAGATGCCAATATCCAACCACAATTTACCTGTACCCTCTACCTAACACTTACACTACCCGCCCCGGGTATCCGTGATGGGGGTCCACTCTTCCCCCATTCACACCTTCGCACCATCCACTCCACTCCACAATTTCCACCATACTCACTCCACGACCATCCATTCCAATACTCCATTTATTCCACACTACCATTTATTCCACACAGCCACATACACCTGTTGTTGCACACCTGTGCACTCACACCTGGTGCCACCTGCACCCTCCTTTCTTCCTGGACCATTTGGTCAGCACAACACGCAATCACCACTACTCCCTCATACACTGCTCCATTCACCTGTTCAGTTGCACACCTGTGCAATCACACCTGTTCAATCCTCAAACACACGGCATCATCTCAGCTAACTACTCCCCTCTGAAACTTGCGCTTCCCAGTCGTCCCTTTAAACTATTGCGCTCCCTCGTCATTATTATCCACACTAATCTACCTGCGTCCCCACTACAGGTATCCTTGTCACTAACTAACCTTAACGTTACCTAATGTCATCTTCGCTAGATCCCTACACACGATATATCCTAACCCACCCGGGCTAGTTTTCACTGCCATCAACCCCATAAACTATAGCGCATTTGCCCCACTTGTAAGGGATGGTGGATTGGCCATCCCATCACATGGGGCATCTCTTACTATCAATTTGGCACACCAAATTTCAGCCAATCAACTGCCAATCACCGTACCAATCATCAAATTTTGCTTTTTTCTTCTTTCTAATTTCGGGGCCGAAACACATGGGGCATGTGTTTCGCTCTTTCGCTCAAACCAAGTCTCACCTCGCTCTTTCCTCATGCTCATCACCCGTCTACTTATTAGATCCTCTCGGTGCGCCAATTCCCTTCTAAAGCTCGGCTTCGTACAGCCGAGCAATGAATGCGGGTTGTTTTGTGCCAGCGGCTGGATACGTCCCGCATTCGTGGCAGGGACGGGGGCTTACCCGGGCCGAGATCCCACGCACCACCTCGGCGTGGAGCCATCCAATGTCCCGATCTCGACCTGCCGGCACGTCTCAATAGAAAGTGGTCGCCATGACGACCCTTCCTATCGGGCTGCCCGCTCCGCCTAGTGGAGCCCGGACGCGGCCGTTCCAAGCGAGGCACAGCGTGGATCGCGTACGGTGGTTCTTTCGAAACCGCCGTGGTTCGGATCCCCGCTGGTCCTCGCGGCACGCGAAGCTGCCCGACGCGCACCGAGGGCCCGATTCGGCTATAAGTCGTTCTAACCTCTAACCTGGTTACCGTCGATGCCTCACCTGGATGCTTACGTGCATACGCTACCCCTTTCTTGCGCATACCTCCAGCTGTTCCCATGCTCCTCGTACCTTTCCTTACACACCTCGGTACACTCATTCCGCTCGCCGACTTGGTCACACACCTGACCACCGAACACCTTGGCACACATTCGTCGCTCGCACACCTCACCAACACATCTCTTCGCGCCCCTTTCTCGGTCACCTCCTTTGTGACAATCACAGGTGTGCTCTCACCCGCACACCCAACCACGTGCCTCACGACCAACTCAAGTGCGCATTCCCACACACGCTCTACCATTCCAGGTGTGCATCCTTCCATTCCAGGTGTACATCCTCGCTCACCTGTCATAACCAACTCACGCTCCGTGTCACTCTCACTACTCTCACCTCCACTCTCGGTCGCGCACTCACCCTTACTCTCGACAGCACACTCTTTCCTCATGCTCCCGTCCGTTACACACCTTTCTCGCGCCCACTCTCCCGTTACACCCTCTGTAACACTCACCACAGGTGTACACTCTTCCTTACTTTTGACAGCGCACTCTTTCCCCATGCACCTGTCCGTCACACACTTTTCTCGCGCATCCTCTTGCGCACACTTTTTCGTTACTTCCTCCGTAACACTTACCACACCGCGCTTCCATGTACCCCCTCGCACACGCGCTTCGACCAACTCACTCTTGACGGCACACTCACTCCTCGGCGTGCACTTTTTCCTCACACACCCCATGGTCGGACATTCTCGCACACCTCGTTTTTCGCACACCTGACCTGTCACACACTTCACCAACGGCCTTTCACGAACACCCGGATCCAAACCAATCCCCAAGCCGACTGAAGCTTTCCTCACATCATATACATTGCCACTCACCTCCGTACCTCGTCGTCGCACCTCTTTTGCCACCTGCAAACTTTTTATTTGGTTAGTGAGCATCACACTATGAGTTGAGCACCGACCTTGCACATATTCCATCACCTCCTCCTGGATTTCTCTTTTAGTTTCCCTCCGTCTCTTCTTAATTTCACTCACCCCCTCTTCCACCTCCTCTAATTTTTCCTTTACCTCCTTCATCTCCCGGTGCGCCCCCTCTATCTCTTCCTCTAACGCCACCTTAACCGTTTCAATGTGCGTCCTCACCTCTCGGTCCTTCGTCTCCATTACTTCTGTCACCTCCTCCAACTTCTTCGTCAACCCCTCATGTACCATCTGACATTCCTTTTGTGTTGCTATTAATTCGTTTTTAATGTCCTTCTGTGTCGCTTTTAAACCCCCGATGATTGCAGTGTTCTTTTCCACTTGGTCCGCTAGTTCCCTTTGTCCGACTGTCAGCTGTTCTACTCCCTTCGTCAGACCCTATATTCCCCCCTGTAACCTAGCCGTATTATTCCTCACCTCTTTCTCCATACGCTTTTCACCTCGCTTTACCTCCTCGCGTAGCCCCGAAACCTCCTCACTTATACCTCGTCGTATCTCCTCCGTCTCTTTTGTAGATGCCACCCTCATCTGTCCCAATTCATCCCTCTGAGCATCCAATTTGGTTTCTACCCCGATTTTTACCTCCTCTATCTGCTCTCCCATTTGTTTAATTTCTCGGGCGGATTGCTCCCCTATCTCCCGCAATTTGTCCTCCATCCTATTTTCTAACCCCATTAACCCATTTTTCACCCCCTCTAACTGATTCTCCTGGGCAGCCATTCTATTTTCCACCCCCGTTAACCCATTCTTTACTTCTTTTATCCCGTTGTCTAACCCCTCAAAATTATTGTCTAACTTCTCACCGGTACCCCTCGCTTCGTCCCTCATTACCCCCATTTGGTTTCCCATTACCCCCATTTTTGCTTCTAGCCTCTCCATAAGGGCCCCCATTTGCAACATAAAAAGGTTCGAATCCACCAGCGGCGCTGCTACGGTCGCGGGCGCGGTCGCCAAGTGCGAGGCGCCATTTTGCGAGCCCGTAACCTCGTGCGCGAGGACGCCATTTTGTGCGTCTGATACCCCCGCAACCACATTGCTATTTTTCTCCTCCTCCCTTTCCTCCACATACATTTCCCCGAGGTCCTGGGTCGATTCCACCCTGTCTATCTCTCCCACCGACATCCGATCGCCTTGATTGTCCATGGCGCGATCTCAAAATTCGGGTTTTGCTTTAAAACAAAACAAATTTCG
The DNA here is from genome assembly GCF_964187855.1 of Myxine glutinosa. Taxonomy (NCBI): domain Eukaryota; kingdom Metazoa; phylum Chordata; class Myxini; order Myxiniformes; family Myxinidae; genus Myxine; species Myxine glutinosa. The sequence continues at coordinate 167,035,650 of NC_136268.1, read as the reverse complement.
TCAGCTCGTAATTTTGACCAAAAATTTTTTCTACACGTTTTAAAAATTTGGTTCGGGCCTCGAATCTCACTCCCAGACACCAATTGTTACTCTAATAGTACAATTGGTGTTCCAAAATTTGGGCCTAACAAATTTAGTCCCAGGTCCGAATCCAACTCCTGACAACCAATTGTTACAGACGCGGTTTTAGATGTTATATTGACCGAGCGGTGGTGTATTACCGCGTCCGAACAGTTACTCCCCGATTAGAACCCGATTCCACCCGACGTTGACCAGATCGCACCGCAGATATTCAATCGGGAAACCTCTAAAGCGACCGAAAGAGAAGGAAAAGAGAAGAAGACAGAGTACGGAGGAAGAACAGATTTATTATACACACACAAGCAAAAAGAAAGAGCGACCAAAATTATTTACAAGCAATGGATGGAAAAAGCAGTCACACAGTGCATCGTTAGCTTATTCTATTCAATTTACTTACTCCCAAGACAACGAGTAGGACAGACGACGTTCACACTTACACGGGGGATATTGCAGGCAGGTAGGGCTTGAGGTGGATTGCTGGAGAGGGAGGGGGGTCGGAGGCAGCAGCTCTCAATTCCTCGCGGTTTTTGGCGGGAAAACCCTTCGTCGCGTATCCGCTGCTGTAGACGTCACGCGCTGGCTCGGCACACCTGCTCCTCTCCTTCTGGTGGAGCCGTCTCCCTCCTTTCAGCGCGTCTCTCCAAAGCTGGTTTCCTTTCCGAGTACCTCTCCTCTTTGGCTTGGAGCGTTTCGCATCTCACCGCTCCTCTTGGTGTCGCCTCTTCGCCCATCTCCCAGGTCATCTCCTGAAGCAGTCCCTTACAGTCGCTTTTATAACTCGGGGCGGAATCAAGCCGCCGGCTGCGAGGGCACGCCTACCGGGTCGCTCACCGCGGTGCTGATTGGCCAAGTGGGGTTGGCTCACTCCTCCCCTCTATGACGAGGTGGAGACACGCCTTTCTTCTCCGAGATTAGCACATGGGCAATGGCGGCTTGCGGGATTGAACACCACTCGCACCCCTTTTGAAAGGAACTTTGGAGAGCGGAGATGTTTGGGGCAATTGAAAGGGCCTACGCTTATTTTGTTTGATACAATGCAAAGTCAATCTAGTGGGAA
>NC_136268.1:167012012-167029512 GCF_964187855.1 Myxine glutinosa | reverse complement strand
GGCTTTGACTTGGCCATTCCAGAACCCTCCATTTTTCTTTTCAGCCATTCCTTGGTGGATTTACTGGTATGTTCAGGGTCATTGTCATGTTGCAAGGTCCACCTTCGGTTGAGCTTCAACTTTCCAACAGATGGCCTCACATTATCCTCAAGCACCCTCTGGTACAATGAAGAATTCATAGTGGATTCTATGATGGTGAGCTGCCCAGGCCCTGATGCAGCAAAGCTGCCCCAAACCATAATATTTCCACCACCATGCTTTACAGTTGGTATCAGGTTCTTGTGGTCAAATGCTGTCTTTTGTTTTCGCCAAACATGTCTTCTGGTACTGTGGCCAAATAGCTCTACCTTTGACTCATCTGTCCAGAGCACATTGTTCCAGAAGTGCTGGTCTTTGCCTAGGTGTTCATTGGCAAACTTTAGTCTTGCCCTGATGTTCTCTCTGGACAGCAAAGGTTTCCTCCTGGCACACCTTCCATGTGGATCAAATTTGTGCAGCCTCTTTCTAATGGTAGACTCGTGCACTTTGACATCAACAGTGGCAAGAGCTACCTGAAGGTCCCGTGATGACAATCTGGGGTTCTTCGAGACTTCTTTCAGCATCTTGCGGTCTTCTCTCGGGCTGAACTTGCTGGGGCGGCCTGGCCTGAACAAGTTGGCAGTTGTTTGGAATCTTCTCCACTTATAGATGATCTTCCGGACAGTCGAATGATTGATTTCAAATTGTTTGGAGATCTTTTTAAATCCCTTCCCAGACTCGTTGGCATCTATAACCTTATTTCTGAAGGCCTCAGAGAGCTCTTTTGATCTTGGCATGGTGACGCCGCACACTTCAACAACAAAGAGCAAACCAAACTAAATGTCTGAGGTTTAAATAAGACAGGTTCCTCCAAGATCCTCTCTAACGATGTTCTAATCATTTGCACCTGAGCTGGTGCCCCTCATTCTAATTTGAGGTATTTGAAGTGGTGATAAATGTAGGGGTGTACTTACTTTTTCCACATGCGAAATTTGCATTTATGTTTATTTAAATTATACAATGGACTACAAAATGTAAATGTTTCATGATATTTGTTATATTATATCACCTTTATCTATCAATATTGTTGAAATGAAGATCAAATAGCTGTATGTTGAAATATGTTGAAAAAGTCAAAATTTTACATGGGGTGTACTTACTTTTTCACGTGACTGTACACTGCTTCAATCCATTAACTTTTCATTCACGACATTGCGATTAAAGTGTTACTGTTATATTTAGTATTATTATTATTGTTAACATTATTATTATTGTTATTATTACAAAAATGATACTAGTGTATTCAGAAACCTGTGCTTTGTCCGAAGCTGCCTGAAGGTGAGGCATGAAGGCATGAAGCCTAATGCCTGTACGTACTGTGTCGTTGGAAGACCTGTAACGCCTTTGCTTTTGATATCTGATGGTCATTTTAACAATCGCTTTCTCTGTGTTTCACACTGAATGAAAAACGTAAAGATAGAGCATGCAGATTGTGACATATGACAGGTTCATCCGCTGCGGCGACGTGTTCAGCCTGAACGATATATAAATGAAAATGGAGGTCGGTGGAGTCAGCCATTGTAAACCGTAAGAATATCATTGACGTAATGACGTAGCGTGACGGACACGGACAAAAAAAACTGCAGCTACTTTAATATATAGATTACTAGCAAAAGTACCCGGTGTTGCCGGGTAACAATGAGTCGTTTCCTGACAGGAATATGATATACGCAAGCTGGGTCCATCATCTAGAGGGAATTTTAAAAACAGATCGCAGGTACAGTGGACTCTGATGCAGTGGAGTGACACCCTATCCCATGGAAGTATGAATTAAGTTAAAATTATTATTAAGTTTGTCAGGAATTTCCCGGTTTTGCAACTGGGAGAACTTGTTAGCCGGTGTCTGTGACTTAGGGGCTACGATGACCACGACAGCACTGGAATTTCGGCTCCACATTGAGTGACCCAAATAATACTCTAGGATTCCGAATAATCCTCTTCCTAAATATAATAAGGGCTCAAAAGACGTCCTCATTCTCTTCCCGATATGTAAGTATTCGCCCGACACCCCGTCCATATAAGTCCTGCTCTACTGGCAAAAGTTACAGCTCCAACGTGGCTTGCAATCATGCGAGTATCGCTTTGCACCGCCTCGCTCCGCAACCCACACACAACTGGTCCTTGCGCTCTTCGTGCACCGATCAAGATGTCGTGAGAAGAAACGCACTTGGTCCTTCGATTGTTCGATCTGCACTACGCATGCAGCAACTATAAACGTCGATAGAACAACGTGCATCCACCCGGACACGCAGTGCGACAGAGCGCGCACCGACCCGGAAACGCCACGAGCACGGGACCTCGCGATGTATTTATCAGAAATCACTGCAATGTAATAATCGCACCTCGTTCATTCACAGCACAGCAGGAGCATGAAACAAAAAACGCAGGAGATGTATTTGTACGATTGGGGGGGATTACCGGACAATTTGTTAGAAAAAAATTCCCCTCGATACTGAACGAAAAAACACACACACACGCACACAGACAAACACACACACACACACACACACACACATTATGTCGACGTTTTATTATGTAGATTTAGTTATGGAATTATGTAGATGTTTTATTTTGTAGATGTAGTTTTGTAATTTTGTAGATGTTTTATTATGTAGATGGAGTTATGGAATTATGTCGATCTAGTTACGTAATTTTGTAGATGTTTTATGATGTCGATGTAGTTATGTAATTATGTCGAGCTAGTTATGTAATTTTGTAGATGTTTTATGATGTAGATGTAGTTATGTAATTATGTAGATGTTTTATTATGTCGACATTTTATTATGTCGATGTAATTATGTAATTTTGTAGATGTTTTATGATGTAGATGTAGTTATGTATGTATTTTTGTAGATGTTTTATTATGCAGATGTAGTTATGTAATTATGTAGATGTTTTATTATGTCGACATTTTATTATGTCGATGTAATTATGTAATTTTGTAGATGTTTTATGATGTAGATGTAGTTATGTATGTATTTTTGTGGATGTTTTATGATGTAGGTGTAGTTATGTAATTATGTAGATGTTTTATTATGTCGACATTTTATTATGTAGATGTAATTATGTAGTTTTGTAGATGTTTTATGATGTAGATGTAGTTATGTATGTATTTTTGTGGATGTTTTATGATGTAGGTGTAGTTATGTAATTATGTAGATGTTTTATTATGTCGACATTTTATTATGTAGATGTAATTATGTCGATGTTTTATGATGTAGATGTAGTTATGTATGTATTTTTGTAGATGTTTTATTATGTAGATGGAGTTATGTAATTATGTAGATGTTTTATTATATCGACATTTTATTATGTAGATGTAATTATGTAATTTTGTAGATGTTTTATGATGTAGATGTAGTTATGTATGTATTTTTGTAGATGTTTTATTATGTAGGTGTAGTTACGTAATTATGTAGATGTTTTATTATGTCGACATTTTATTATGGAGATGTAATTATGTAATTTTGTAGATGTTTTATGATGTAGATGTAGTTATGTATGTATTTTTGTGGATGTTTTATGATGTAGGTGTAGTTATGTAATTATGTAGATGTTTTATTATGTCGACCTTTTATTATGTAGATGTAATTATGTAATTTTGTAGATGTTCTATGATGTAGATGTAGTTATGTATGTCTTTTTGTGGATGTTTTATTATGTAGATGTAGTTATGTAATTATGTGGATGTTTTATTATGTAGATATAGGTGTGTAATTATGTAGATGCCTTAATATGTAGATGTAGTTATGTAATTTTGTAGATGTCTTTTATGTCGATGTTTTATTATGTAGATGTAGAAAATGTTTTCCAAATGAACTTTTTAATCTATAACTAAAGAGATTAAACTGCTATTGTATATTTAGAGCGTTACATGCCAGATCTGTTTTTTTTTTAGAGCGCTACATGTCAGGCCTCGCCATAATCTTCACGGCTGTTATTATTGAAGGAGGTTACATGTCAGGAATACCTGCCAAAAACATGTACAAATCAAAATTCACTAGTTGCAAAAGTATTCAGCCCCTTATGTCAATTCTCGGTGAAAGCACCTTTTGTAGCAATGACTGCTATGAGTCTTTTTGGGTCGGTCTCTACCAGATTTTTGCCTCAGTCTCTACCAGCACAATTGCACAGTGACATGGTGAAATCTTTGACGACGTGAAAACTGCTCTAGTTCTGCTAGAGGAGGGGGGGGGGGGGGGGCAGTGGTAGGAAGCATGGAAAGATCAGAGGGTGCAAGACCAGAAAAGAGGTGCCAGAAGACAAAGACCACCGACCTGACCTATCTGTGATGGTGAAGTGATAGAACCATAGACTCAGCTTCATCACAGGAGATTCCCATAATCCCAAAGGTCTTCATGGTTTCCACGGCATAAAGTTGAGCAAGATGTCAGGCAGGGGAGCCAGCCCAGAGGAGAGAGCAGTAGTCCATCAAACTGCAGATGAAAGCTTTTTAGGTCGATATGACTTCAGGTGTACCAAGGAAGGACTTAGCACGACAGAAGATGCCCAGTCGGCGACTGGCTTTGGAGGCCAAGTTTGAAAATCGGTTCGCCCAAGAAAGACCATGGCAGATAGTGAGATCCAGGAGTTGGAATGACTGAAGTTTTACCCTTATTGCTTGGTATTTCAAGATTAATGGTGGCATGGGGTATTGTATTTGAGGTGGTTATCACCTGAAAACCCTTTACCTCATGTACGCTCAGCGAGTGGATGTCTTGTATCAATGATATTTGTTGTTATAAGTCATGTGGGAGTAGTGTGGCCTGGAGAAGCTGACATCATCAATCTATGTATGTGTAATTGTGGAAATCTTACACAAGAGAGCTTCGAGCTTTATTCAAATCGCATCATACAGTGTTGCTTCAGCAAAACTGAGACAGACTCTGGGTGATTGTTTTCACATACGAGCATTCAAAAAGTTGTACAAACGAGATAATGACGACAATGCAAGGATTGTCAATTTTCTTATCTTTCAATTTACTTGATTTACATAATTAGTAAGAAAAAAATTCTCAACGAAAAATAACGTCTTGGGCGAGTCCTGGATCATCAATTTCCAGTGGAAATTGTTTGTTCCAATTATTGACATATTTTCCCAAGTCTTGTATCCTCTCTCGCAACATCAACGTGAATGTACATGTCCAAAGGTGTACATGCCCAAACAAGGCATTTGATTCCCTTTACAGCACTCGTAGCTTTGTTTGAAGGAAGTGTGTGGTACAGTGTTGGCGCAAGGGATGCTGACCCCCCCCCCCCCCCCCGCCCCTCCTGCCGCGTGCGTGCTCGCGTGCGTGCCTGGCATACTAAGGTAGGGGCCACATGAAACGCAGCCAATGGTGATGACTATGAGTGCAATACAACTCAGATCAAACACTGCGTTGCAGGAAGTTTCTTGCGACGCAAATGAACCGTTGAATCTGAGAAAGGCGTACAGTTTCAAACCTTTTCAACGAGGTTGTACTTAATTGCAGAGATAAAAGTTGTTTCATTGATAAAAACCAGTTGATGTGAAATGATGATTTGACTGCAGAGAAAACTTTGCGAGAATAAGAGGTCAAGGGAAGATCAGAAGGGGAGAAATTCTGCTCTAAGTGGCATTCATTTGCATTTTCTTGCCATTTTTGGCACAAAGTTGTTGCTGAAAATATGTGAAAACCCATTACACCTTTGCACATCTTGTGTGTCTACCTGCATTGATGAGGATGCATAAATAAATGAATGCATTTCAGTATTTGTATTCTGGTATTCTGCCCAAAGGCACGTCCAGTAAACAGTTTCGTCATGTGCAAGGGTTATGCTAGGTGGTAAGGGTTGTGCTAGGTGGTAAGGGTTATGCTAGGTGGTAAGGGTTATGCTAGGTGGTAAGGGTTGTGCTAGGTGGTAAGGGTTATGCTAGGTGGTAAGGGTTGTGCTAGGTGGTAAGGGTTATGCTAGGTGGTAAGGGTTATGCTAGGTGGTAAGGGTTGTGCTAGGTGGTAAGGGTTATGCTAGGTGGTAAGGGTTATGCTAGGTGGTAAGGGTTATGCTAGGTGGTCAGGGTTATGCCAAGTGGTGAGGGTTATGCCAGGTGGTGAGGGTTATGCCAAGTGGTAAGGGTTATGCCAGGTGGTGAGGGTTATGCCAAGTGGTGAGGGTTATGCCAGGTGGTGAGGGTTATGCCAAGTGGTGAGGGTTATGCCAGGTGGTAAGGGTTATGCCAGGTGGTGAGGGTTATGCCAAGTGGTGAGGGTTATGCCAGGTGGTGAGGGTTATGCCAAGTGGTAAGGGTTATGCCAGGTGGTGAGGGTTATGCTAGGTGGTGAGGGTTATGCCAGGTGGTGAGGGTTATGCCAGGTGGTGAGGGTTATGCTAGGTGGTGAGCGTTATGCCAGGTGGTGAGGGTTATGCTAGGTGGTGAGGGTTATGCTAGGTGGTGAGGGTTATGCCAGGTGGTGAGGGTTATGCCAGGTGGTGAGGGTTATGCCAGGTGGTGAGGGTTATGCTAGGTGGTGAGGGTTATGCCAGGTGGTGAGGGTTATGCTAGGTGGTGAGGGTTATGCCAGGTGGTGAGGGTTATGCCAGGTGGTGAGGGTTGTGCTAGATGGTGAGGGTTATGCTCGGTGGTAAGGGTTATGCCAGGTGGTAAGGGTTATGCTAGGTGGTAAGGGTTATGCTAGGTGGTAAGGGTTATGCTAGGTGGTAAGGGTTATGCCAGGTGGTAAGGGTTACACTAGGTGGTAAGGGTTATGCTAGATGTTAAGGGTTATGCTAGGTGGTAAGGGAGGGTTGTGCTAGATGGTAAAGATTATGCTAGGTGGTAAGGGTTATGCTAGGTGGTAAGGGTTATGCTAGGTGGTAAGGGTTATGCTAGGTGGTAAGGGTTATGCTAGATGGTAAGGGTTTTGCTAGATGGTAAGGGCTATGCTAGATGGTAAGGGTTATGCCAGGTGGTAAGGGTTATGCTAGATGGTAAGGGCTATGCTAGATGGTAAGGGTTATGCTAGATGGTAAGGGTTATGCTAGATGGTAAGGGTTATGCCAGGTGGTAAGGGTTATGCTAGATGGTAAGGGCTATGCTAGATGGTAAGGGTTATGCTAGATGGTAAGGGCTATGCTAGATGGTAAGGGCTATGCTAGATGGTAAGGGTTATGCCAGGTGGTAAGGGTTATGCCAGGTGGTGAGGGTTATGCCAGGTGGTAAGGGTTATGCCAGGTGGTAAGGGTTATGCCAGGTGGTAAGGGTTATGCGAGGTGGTGAGGGTTATGCCAGGTGGTGAGGGTTATGCCAGGTGGTAAGGGTTATGCCAGGTGGTAAGGGTTATGCCAGGTGGTAAGGGTTATGCCAGGTGGTGAGGGTTATGCCAGGTGGTGAGGGTTATGCCAGGTGGTAAGGGTTATGCTAGGTGGTAAGGGTTATGCCAGGTGGTGAGGGTTATGCCAGGTGGTAAGGGTTATGCCAGGTGGTGAGGGTTATGCCAGGTGGTGAGGGTTATGCCAGGTGGTAAGGGTTATGCCAGGTGGTGAGGGTTATGCCAGGTGGTGAAGGTTATGCCAGGTGGTGAGGGTTATGCCAGGTGGTGAGGGTTATGCCAGGTGGTAAGGGTTATGCCAGGTGGTAAGGGTTATGCCAGGTGGTAAGGGTTATGCCAGGTGATTTGGCGTTTCGTTTCCAGGAGTTTCAGTAACAAAGCAAAAATCTGAATATATAACACATTGTTTGGGTCACTGAGCCATTTATCCTTCGCAATTATGCAGCATTCCTGTAATGCTGAATTTTATACCTTATAATAGCTTACCCTTTGCAAAATGCGGATTTTAAACTTGTTCCAAAACCCGATGTACAATCCTGGGTTATTATTATGAACAAAATCCGAAGACCAAACTATCCGTGCACCATTCCATGAATGACTGCGAACGAAGAGATTTCAATGAAGGATTCAAGGCTATCCAGCAGATTACAGACATCACTGTCTCTCGGTCGGTCGTCTCATCTTGATTTGGAGCGGCCATTGGACACGTGCAGGCAAAGGAAGAAGAAGAGGACGATGTTGAATAAAATGGAATGCATATTGTTAAAAGGGTCTGGTGATTCCTCTTTGATCCAGCATTCCGACTGACCCAACCACTTCCTGTGCAATGAAAGACACAGTGAGAATCATGGAAGATGCCAATAAAATCAATGCATTCCCTCACGGACTCGAGAGCTGAACACGAACCTTGTCACACTCTGCAGGTCTTGATCCTCGGCTTGTCACACTCTGCAGGTCTTGATCCTCGGCTTGTCACACTCTGCAGGTCTTGATCCTCGGCTTGTCACACTCTGCAGGTCTTGATCCTCGGCTTGTCACACTCTGCAGGTCTTGATCCTCGGCTTGTCACACTCTGCAGGTCTTGATCCTCGGCTTGTCACACTCTGCAGGTCTTGATCCTCGGCTTGTCACACTCTGCAGGTCTTGATCCTCGGCTTGTCACACTCTGCAGGTCTTGATCCTCGGCTTGTCACACTCTGCAGGTCTTGATCCTCGGCTTGTCACACTCTGCAGGTCTTGATCCTCGGCTTGTCACACTCTGCAGGTCTTGATCCTCGGCTTGTCACACTCTGCAGGTCTTGATCCTCGGCTTGTCACACTCTGCAGGTCTTGATCCTCGGCATGTCACACTCTGCAGGTCTTGATCCTCGGCATGTCACACTCTGCAGGTCTTGATCCTCGGCTTGTCACACTCTGCAGGTCTTGATCCTCGGCTTGTCACACTCTGCAGGTCTTGATCCTCGGCTTGTCACACTCTGCAGGTCTTGATCCTCGGCATGTCACACTCTGCAGGTCTTGATCCTCGGCTTGTCACACTCTGCAGGTCTTGATCCTCGGCTTGTCACACTCTGCAGGTCTTGATCCTCGGCTTGTCACACTCTGCAGGTCTTGATCCTCGGCATGTCACACTCTGCAGGTCTTGATCCTCGGCATGTTGCACTCTGCAGGTCTTGATCCTCGGCATGTTGCACTCTGCAGGTCTTGATCCTCGGCATGTTGCACTCTGCAGGTCTTGATCCTCGGCATGTTACACTCGGCAGGTCTTGATCCTCGGCATGTTACACTCTGCAGGTTTTGATCCTCGGCATGTCACACTCTGCAGGTCTTGATCCTCGGCATGTCACACTCTGCAGGTCTTGATCCTTGGCATGTTGCACTCTGCAGGTCTTGATCCTCGGCATGTTGCACTCTGCAGGTCTTGATCCTCGGCATGTTGCACTCTGCAGGTCTTGATCCTCGGCATGTTACACTCGGCAGGTCTTGATCCTCGGCTTGTCACACTCTGCAGGTTTTGATCCTCGGCATGTCACACTCTGCAGGTATTGATCCTTGGCTTGTCACACTCTGCAGGTCTTGATCCTTGGCTTGTCACACTCTGCAGGTATTGATCCTCGGGTTGTCACACTCTGCAGGTCTTGATCCTCGGCATGTCACACTCTGCAGGTCTTGATCCTCGGCTTGTCACACTCTGCAGGTCTTGATCCTCGGCTCGGAGTCACCTGCTGAGTTGCATCATTTCTCCGGTGGGGATGCACACTCACCGCGTTTTCATGCCAACAACAGATGCGGGATGATCCGAGTTGCATTGTGCTCAGAATGAAGGACTATTTTGACTGTTCATGATCCGAGTTGCATTGTGCTCAGAATGAAGGACTATTTTGACTGTTCATGATCCGAGTTGCATTGTGCTCACAATGGAGGACTATTTTGATTGTTCATGATCCGAGTTGCATTGTGCTCACAATGAAGGACTATTTTGATTGTTCATGATCCGAGTTGCATTGTGCTCACAATGAAGGACTATTTTGACTGTTCATGATCCGAGTTGCATTGTGCTCACAATGGAGGACTATTTTGATTGTTCATGATCCGAGTTGCATTGTGCTCACAATGGAGGACTATTTTGATTGTTCATGATCCGAGTTGCATTGTGCTCACAATGGAGGACTATTTTGATTGTTCATGATCCGAGTTGCATTGTGCTCACAATGGAGTACTATTTTGATTGTTCATGATCCGAGTTGCATTGTGCTCACAATGGAGGACTATTTTGACTGTTCATGATCCGAGTTGCATTGTGCTCACAATGGAGGACGATTTTGGCTGTTCATGATCCGAGTTGCATTGTGCTCACAATGAAGGACTATTTTGACTGTTCATGATCCGAGTTGCATTGTGCTCACAATGAAGGACTATTTTGATTGTTCATGATCCGCGTCGCATTGTGCTCACAATGAAGGACTATTTTGACTGTTCATGATCCGAGTTGCATTGTGCTCACAATGGAGGACTATTTTGGCTGTTCATGATCCGAGTTGCATTGTGCTCACAATGAAGGACTATTTTGACTGTTCATGATCCGAGTTGCATTGTGCTCACAATGAAGGACTATTTTGATTGTTCATGATCCGCGTCGCATTGTGCTCACAATGAAGGACTATTTTGACCGTTCATGATCCGAGTTGCATTGTGCTCACAATGGAGGACTATTTTGGCTGTTCATGATCCGAGTTGCATTGTGCTCACAATGAAGGACTATTTTGACTGTTCATGATCCGAGTTGCATTGTGCTCACAATGAAGGACTATTTTGACTGTTCATGATCCGAGTTGCATTGTGCTCACAATGAAGGACTATTTTGATTGTTCATGATCCGCGTCGCATTGTGCTCACAATGAAGGACTATTTTGACTGTTCATGATCCGAGTTGCATTGTGCTCACAATGAAGGACTATTTTGACTGTTCATGATCCGAGTTGCATTGTGCTCACAATGAAGGACTATTTTGACTGTTCATGATCCGCGTCGCATTGTGCTCACAATGAAGGACTATTTTGACTGTTCATGATCCGAGTTGCATTGTGCTCACAATGAAGGACTATTTTGACTGTTCATGATCCGAGTTGCATTGTGCTCACAATGGAGGACTATTTTGATTGTTCATGATCCGAGTTGCATTGTGCTCACAATGGAGGACTATTTTGGCTCTTCTGCTCCGGCTGCCATGCACCATTCACAAAGTGCTCGTTAACTAATTCTCCTTTGCCAGTTCGATATCGTGTGTGCCGCAACGTACTGTGGGTGCTTTTGTTGTTCTTTCCTCACAAACGACCTCGTTCAGTACAAATTCTGAGATGTCCTCATTTTCTTTGACCATCATCACAAGCACATCGTACTCCTCCTTTATTTATTTCTCCTCCTTTCCTTATTCCTCTCACCGCTGCTCCTCCTCTTTCTGAAATTTGACATCCACCGCATATGCCGGTGCCGCTGCCTGAAGCCCGTACCTGGTACCTCACACGCAGCGTCGCCCTCCGCTCTCTTTCCACCATGCAGGAACGACACGCGGCTTCTCCGATGGTGCCGGGCTCCGTGATCGCCTCTCCCCACTTGAGTTAATTCGGCGATCGTCCACCTTCACCATAAAGCACCCCTGGACCGCGTCCCCATAGGTTGTTTTGCCGCCGTCAGCGCTTTCTGCTACTGCCGCAGCCCACCGCCCCACGCGTCTCTCGGTCACCCATCCGACGAGTCTTCTTGCCATGGCGCACGCCGCCTCACAGTTGAAGAAGAACCGTGACCTGGAGATCGCTCTTGACCCTCTGGAAGCAAAGAGAGAGAGGCGGCAGAGAGCAAAGGAACGCCGACGCAAGGTAATGTACCTGGGCAATCGGTGATGTTCGTTACAAGAATGTCGACCATCGGCATTCCTCTCATTCCTCTCTAACGTCTCTGATCCTCCGTCCTGCTGGACCTGCAACACATGTTTAGGCTTTTTCGATCAAAGTCAATATGGACAACTGCTATCCAGGTGTGCTTGTTTTACACCGAGGTCTACCTGGAACCAAATCTTCCATGAACTCGATTGGGAACCAAAATGGTTCATGATACCTGCTTTGTCCGTGGAATTGTTTCCTTTGCATAGACAGTACAGGTTGGACTTTTCTTGAGGAAAAACTAATCAGTGACATCTCTAACTTAGAATTAATCGATTCATTTCATTGAGTTCTTTAAATTGTCAGAGCACAGGGTTAGGGTTAGGTGTATGACTACATTTACCTGAGTTGTTAGGGTTAGGTGTATGACAGTACATTTACCTGAGTTGTTAGGGTTAGGTGTATGACAGTACATGTACCTGAGTTGTTAGGGTTATGTGTATGACAGTACATTTACCTGAGTTGTTAGGATTATGTGTATGACAGTACATTTACCTGAGTTGTTAGGGTTATGTGTATGACAGTACATTTACCTGAGTTGTTAGGGTAATGTGTATGACAGTACATTTACCTGAGTTGTTAGGGTTAGGTGTATGACAGTACATTTACCTGAGTTGTTAGGGTTATGTGTATGACAGTACATTTACCTGAGTTGTTAGGGTTAGGTGTATGACAGTACATTTACCTGAGTTGTTAGGGTTAGGTGTATGACAGTACATTTACCTGAGTTGTTAGGGTTATGTGTATGACAGTACATTTACCTGAGTTGTTAGGGTTAGGTGTATGACAGTACATTTACCTGAGTTGTTAGGGTTAGGTGTATGACAGTACATTTACCTGAGTTGTTAGGGTTATGTGTATGACAGTACATTTACCTAAGTTGTTAGGGTTAGGTGTATGACAGTACATTTACCTGAGTTGTTAGGGTTAGGTGTATGACAGTACATTTACCTGAGTTGTTAGGGTTATGTGTATGACAGTACATTTACCTAAGTTGTTAGGGTTAGGTGTATGACAGTACATGTACCTGAGTTGTTAGGGTTAGGTGTATGACAGTACATTTACCTGACTTGTTAGGGTTATGTGTATGACAGTACATTTACCTGAGTTGTTAGGGTTAGGTGTATGACAGTACATGTACCTGAGTTGTTAGGGTTATGTGTATGACAGTACATTTACCTGAGTTGTTAGGGTTATGTGTATGACAGTACATTTACCTGAGTTGTTAGGGTTAGGTGTATGACAGTACATTTACCTGAGTTGTTAGGGTTATGTGTATGACAGTACATTTACCTAAGTTGTTAGGGTTAGGTGTATGACAGTACATGTACCTGAGTTGTTAGGGTTAGGTGTATGACAGTACATTTACCTGACTTGTTAGGGTTAGGTGTATGACAGTACATTTACCTGAGTTGTTAGGGTTAGGTGTATGACAGTACATTTACCTGAGTTGTTAGGGTTAGGTGTATGACAGTACATTTACCTGAGTTGTTAGGGTTATGTGTATGACAGTACATTTACCTGAGTTGTTAGGGTTAGGTGTATGACAGTACATTTACCTGAGTTGTTAGGGTTAGGTGTATGACAGTACATTTACCTGAGTTGTTAGGGTTATGTGTATGACAGTACATTTACCTGAGTTGTTAGGGTTATGTGTATGACAGTACATTTACCTGAGTTGTTAGGGTAATGTGTATGACAGTACATTTACCTGAGTTGTTAGGGTTAGGTGTATGACAGTACATTTACCTGAGTTGTTAGGGTTATGTGTATGACAGTACATTTACCTGAGTTGTTAGGGTTAGGTGTATGACAGTACATTTACCTGAGTTGTTAGGGTTATGTGTATGACAGTACATTTACCTGAGTTGTTAGGGTTAGGTGTATGACAGTACATTTACCTGAGTTGTTAGGGTTATGTGTATGACAGTACATTTACCTGAGTTGTTAGGGTTAGGTGTATGACAGTACATTTACCTGAGTTGTTAGGGTTATGTGTATGACAGTACATTTACCTGAGTTGTTAGGGTTAGGTGTATGACAGTACATTTACCTGAGTTGTTAGGGTTAGGTGTATGACAGTACATTTACCTGAGTTGTTAGGGTTAGGTGTATGACAGTACATTTACCTGAGTTGTTAGGGTTAGGTGTATGACAGTACATTTACCTGAGTTGTTAGGGTTAGGTGTATGACAGTACATTTACCTGAGTTGTTAGGGTTAGGTGTATGACAGTACATTTACCTGAGTTGTTAGGGTTAGGTGTATGACAGTACATTTACCTGAGTTGTTAGGGTTAGGTGTATGACAGTACATGTACCTGAGTTGTTAGGGTTATGTGTATGACAGTACATTTACCTGAGTTGTTAGGGTTATGTGTATGACAGTACATTTACCTGAGTTGTTAGGGTTAGGTGTATGACAGTACATTTACCTGAGTTGTTAGGGTTAGGTGTATGACAGTACATTTACCTGAGTTGTTAGGGTTAGGTGTATGACAGTACATTTACCTGAGTTGTTAGGGTTAGGTGTATGACAGTACATTTACCTGAGTTGTTAGGGTTATGTGTATGACAGTACATTTACCTGAGTTGTTAGGGTTAGGTGTATGACAGTACATTTACCTGAGTTGTTAGGGTTAGGTGTATGACAGTACATTTACCTGAGTTGTTAGGGTTAGGTGTATGACAGTACATTTACCTGAGTTGTTAGGGTTAGGTGTATGACAGTACATTTACCTGAGTTGTTAGGGTTAGGTGTATGACAGTACATGTACCTGAGTTGTTAGGGTTATGTGTATGACAGTACATTTACCTGAGTTGTTAGGATTATGTGTATGACAGTACATTTACCTGAGTTGTTAGGGTTAGGTGTATGACAGTACATTTACCTGAGTTGTTAGGGTTATGTGTATGACAGTACATTCATCAAATGAAAGTGACAGATGCATTGTTTGGATTATACAAGGCATCCGATGATTTTTTATTGGGAGTTATACATCATCTTGTAATATAATCTGATATCATGATAATATTGTACAAGGACAAACGAGTACAAGCACGCTTCTGTCCCAAAACGACAAACACACAACGACCGCTGAGTGTATTCATGTGTGTGTGTGTGTATGTATGTATGTATGTATGTATGTATGTATGTACGTATGTATGTATGTATGTATGTATGAATGTACGTATATATGTATGTATGAATGTGTGTATGTATATATGTATATATGTATTCATGTATGTATGTATGTATGTATGAATGTGTGTATGTATATATGTATATATGTATTCATGTGTGTATGTATGTATGTATGTATGAATGTATGTATGTATATATGTATGTATGAATGTGTGTATGTGTATATGTATATATGTATTCAGGTGTGTGTGTGTATGTATGTATGTATATATGTATTCATGTATGTATGTATATATGTATGTATGAATGTGTGTATGTATATATGTATATATGTATTCATGTGTGTATGTATGAATGTATGTATGTATGTATGTATGTATGTGTATATATGTATGTATGTATGTGTGTATGTATGTACGTGTGTATATATGTGTGTATATATATATACTTTCATTGGTGCTGGTGTAGCTTTTGAAAAATGTGGACACAGCATTCTTTTTATTTTTTGAAATCGTGCTTAACTCAATAGCAAACTTTTACTTTTCGTAAACATTCCTTTTGGTTTCCTAATTAATAGCTGGGAATTCTTGTCTTTCTGCTTTATTGATTAATGTATGTGGTTCATTGTGGTTTCTTCGGGGAATTCCCTTATTAGGCCCTACTTGTTTCACCGGAGGGGACTGTAGGTCTGTTGTCTGTCTGCCTGTCCGTACATCTATCTGTGCATAAGTCTGTCTGTCCATAAGTCTGTCTGTCTGTCCGTAAGTCTGTTTGTCTGTCCATCCATCTGTCTGTCTGTCCATACGTCTGTCTGTCCGTAAGTCTGTCTGTCCATATGTCTGTCTGTCCATATGTCTGTCTGTCCGTAAGTCTGTCTGTCCATATGTCTGTCTGTCCATATGTCTGTCTGTCCATATGTCTGTCTTGTCCATATGTCTGTCTGTAAGTCTGTCTGTCTGTCCATACGTCTGTCTGTCTGCCTATCCATTTGTCTGTCTGTCCATACGTGTGTCTGCCCGTACATCTCTGTCTGTCCGTACATCTCTGTCTGTCCGTACGTCTGTCTGTCCGTCCATATGTCTGTATATCCGTCCCACCTGTGTTTTTTCAGAATTTTTCCCATACCCTTTAACATATTGAACTGAAACTTCGTCCATGGCTTTCTTATGATAAGTTGCAGAACAAGTTCGAGTTTCAGGGCATTTCGTCAATTTTTCACAATTCTGCCCTTTTTGGACTTAGAAAATATCACACATCGGTAGGGGACACATGTGTTGCAGAGGAATTGTCGTTCTTGTTTGTATTTATGTTTTGTTTCATTGTGTATGATGTAATTTCCACAGTATTCATGATATGCAATATGGCATGCAGTAATACTTGCCAACGAGTGCAGGTTTTGAATGAGAAGAAAGCTTTCCTGAGAGCATTGCCTGCCATGCTGCTCGCTTTGCTGACTGGCAGCGTAAACCTTCCGAGGCCTAATCATGCCGTTTCAGCCGGCTTGCCAATCGTGCAAATTGTATGCAGCTGCGGCCGTAACTCACGTTGTAGCTTGGCCGCGTTCGCATCGTGATGCACTGGTAACTCTACTATGAGACGTGACCTTCAGGTCCTCACAGTTGTGGTGAAGAATTGAGGACATGTGTAGTTTGGATCAAATTGCTTAATAAAGTGGGTTTCACAACAATAGGACATTCTTATAATATTAGAACTTTGACTGATACATGGCCTCCAGAAAGTATTCACACCCCTTCACTTTTTCACATTTTGTTGTGTTACAGCCTCAATGTAAAATGGATTAAATTGAGATTTTTGTCACAGATCGACACAAAATATCCCCTCATGTCAAAACGAAAACAAGTTTTTAGAAACTGTAACAAAAGTATAGAAAATGAAATACGAAATATCTAATTTACATAAGTTTTCAACCCCCTGGGTCAATACTTGGTAGAAGCGCTGTTTTGAATCTTCTTGGGTATGTCTGTATCAGCTTTGCACATATGAATTTGGAGAGTTTCTCCCATTCTACCTTGCAGATTTGCTCAAGCTCTGTCAAGTTGGACGGGGAGCGTCACTGAACAGAAATCTTCAAGTCTTTCCACAGATTATCGAAGTGATTCAAGTCTGGGCTTTGTCTGGGCCACACAAGGACTTTTACATTCTTGTTCTGAAGCCATTCCAGTGTTGCTTCGGCCGTATGCTTGGGATCATTGTCTTGTTGGAACGTAAATCTTCACCGCAGTCCAAGGTCTTTTGCAGCTGAAGCAGGTTCTCCTCAAGGATTTGCCTGTATTTGGCTCCATTCGTTGTTTCCTCAATTCTTACAAGTTTCCCAGTCCCTGCTGCTGAAAAGCATTCCCATAGCATGATGCTGCCACCACCATGCTTCACAGTAGGGACGGTGTTAGTTGAGTAGCTGTGCTGTGCTTGGTTTTTGCCAGCCGTAGCACTTTGTGTTCAGGACAAAGAGTTCAATTTTCGTCTCATCAGAACACACAATCTTTTGCCTCATGCTGTCCGAGTCATCCACGCGCCTTCTTGCAAACTCCAG
>NC_136268.1:166999512-167007012 GCF_964187855.1 Myxine glutinosa | reverse complement strand
CACAATCTTATGCACCTCTAATTGATAAATTTAAATACTTTAAGACCAACCTCGGCCCGCACGGGCCTGGTTATCTTCAACGAAAATCGTCACCAAACACCGGAACCAATGAGATTCGAGCATTTGAAAAAATATTTCTAAAACCAAATCACTCAATGGAGGCCGCCATCGACCGGATGCGGAAGTTTGCATAAAACAATTGCGAAAAAGTTCAATAGGAGTTTGTTTCACCCGTCTTTGTTTGATTCAAAAATCTAATGCACCTCTAATTTGTAATTAAAATACGTTAAGACCAACCTCGTTATCTTCAACGAAAATCGTCACCAAACACCGGAACCAATGAGATTCGAGGATTTGAAAAATATTTTTAAAAAGCTTATTACGCGTTTCGGACGCTGAAAACGGCGTGAAATATTCTAAAATTGACGAAGAATTATTTTTTAGAAATCTCGTGGCCGTAGGGGATAGTTTTTCACGGCCGGAAATATCCGAAGTTGAGACGGAATTCACCGAATTAATCAAGAAGTAAATTTTATCAATTTTAATCTAATCCAGAATACAAATGGTGTAATTTTGAACTAGGTACGGTACCTACTACACCTACCTACTACCAACTACCTAACCTACTGATGCCATGGTGATGGGTAAAATAGTGGCAAGAGGCTTTGGCTTTGCCGGCTCATTGCGGCTTTGCAGTCGGGTACTAGTAGCCGGCGAAGCCGGTGTTGTAAATGAACGCGTACGTATTATGTTGAAAAGCCAGATTTTGCTGGATCCCTTGAGAATTTCGAAGCTTTGACGCACCAAATCGCTCAATGGAGGCCGCCATCTTGCGGATGCGGAAGTATGCAAAACAAATTGAAAAAAGTTCAATAGGAGTTTGTTTCACCCGTCTTTTTTTGATTCACAATCTTATGCACCTCTAATTTGTAATTAAAATACTTTAAGACCAACCTCGTGGCCCGGGCCCGCCCGGGCCCTGGTTATGTTCAACGAAAATCGTCACCAAACACCGGAACCAATGAGATTCGAGCTGTATTGCGGCGGCTCATTGCGGCTTTGCAGTCGGGTACTAGTATATGCACATAAACACATTGTATGTTTTTGCTTCATATACGTACTATGTGTACATCAGGTTATTTATTATTTTTGGGCCTATATGTGAGGGCGAGACTACCGGAAGTAAGCTGTAACACGTACCCTTTTGTGGTTTGTTTTCAACGTATCCAATCACGTGACTGTTGTCGCAAAGGGTGCACTAATCGGAAGTTACGTAGTTCCGCAGGCCCTATATAAAGGGATGTGTTTGGTGGTGTGACCAATCTGACTAAAACGGAAATGATGTATAAAAGCCTCATTTATTTTGCTGTTGTGAAAATCATAATTAAAGCGCGTCACAATGAAGGGTTGGAGTTATGGTGTGCAAAAGTGTGTTGAGTGTGGTGTGTATGGCGTCGAGGTGTTGATCAGTGTGGTGCGGTTTTGTTTTGTGTGGGCTGCTTTGTAGTATCGTTTGCTTTGAGGTGTGTTTCCATGTGTTGTGGGTGTATAGCATGTTGCGGGTCTCATAAGGTAGTGTGTTGAGTGGTGTGTTCGCCTGACGAGATGGTCTAGTTATGCACACTCGCCTTTCAGATGTTTAGCCGGGGTTCAAATCCCAAACAAATGTGAATCGTCGCCCCATGCAGGCACCCGGTGTCTCTCAGGAAGGGTGAGCGATTCATCGATGTGTCAACCCTCAGATGGATATTAAACGGCTGTCCTGTGGATGAGCATCCCACAATTTTCGAAAACAAGATGGACGATCAAAATAATGCACGATTGATCCCATGGATATTTTCAGATGTATCGTCGTTTTGGTTTTAGCCTGAGTGTTCAAAGCAGAATAGTTTGAAAATAGACAAGTATCGCTCGTAATAAGCATTGGGAATGTTTTTTTTCACCTCATGTATGTAACCACATTAGGATAGTGAATTGTCTATACACCGCCCAAATAAAGGGATGAGCCATTCACTCGATTTGTCTTGCTATTGTTGTTGTGTTATTTTTATGTTGTTGTTGTTATTTTGAAAATCGCATGAAATCTGTGTATTTATTTGACAAATTGCTCCCCTCACCGCAAATAATCCCCAGGGAAAGTCTCATTCTTGGATCGAATTAAATTGTTGCGGTTTTGGAAGACCACATGACATGAAGTTACATCCAACACATCCATAAAGGAGCCGTGTACTAGTTTAGAAATACTAAAGATGATGATGGGAATCGAGCCTGTGATTGATGCTGTGAAGAGGAACAGGTCGAGATGGTTTGGTCATGCGTTGAGGAAGGATGAAAGTGACTGGTTGAGAAGAGTGATGGAAGTTAATGTAGAAGGAAGTAGAGGACGGGGAAGGCCGAGAAAGACTTGGCTGAAGATGGTGGAAGAAGAAATGCGGGCAAGGGGGTTAACAAGGAGAGATGCAGAAAATAGGGCAAAATGGAGAAGAGTGTCATGGGGACCGCAAGGCTAACCCCCGCTCTAGCATGGAACATGGCCTTAAAATGCTTGTTGTTCTTGTTTGTTGTTGTACTAGTTTAGAAATACCAGTCGTACTGTATTTTGTTTTGTAAGACTACGCCTCATCATTCCTCATTCCAACACACTCATTCTCAGACACCATTATCATGCCTCATTCTCTCACACTCATTCTCAGACACTCATTCTCAAACACTCATTCTCAGACTTGATTATTATTCCTCATTCTCAAACACTCATTCTCAGACTTCATTATTATTCCTCATTCTCAAACACTCATTCTCAGACACTCATTCTCAGACTTGATTATTATTCCTCATTCTCAAACACTCATTCTCTCACACTCATTCTCAGACTTGATTATTATTCCTCATTCTCAAACACTCATTCTCTCACACTCATTCTCAGACTTGATTATTATTCCTCATTCTCAAACACTCATTCTCTCACACTCATTCTCAGACTTGATTATTATTCCTCATTCTCAAACACTCATTCTCAGACTTGATTATTATTCCTCATTCTCTAACACTCATTCTCAGACACTCATTCTCAGACTTGATTATTATTCCTCATTCTCAAACACTCATTCTCAGACTCGATTATTATTCCTCATTCTCAAACACTCATTCTCTCACACTCATTCTCAGACACTCATTCTCAAACACTCATTCTCAGACTCGATTATTATTCCTCATTCTCAAACACTCATTCTCAGACTCGATTATTATTCCTCATTCTCAAACACTCATTCTCAGACTCGATTATTATTCCTCATTCTCAAACGCTCATTCTCAGACTCGATTATTATTCCTCATTCTCAAACACTCATTCTCTCACACTCATTCTCAGACACTCATTCTCAAACACTCATTCTCAGACTCGATTATTATTCCTCATTCTCAAACACTCATTCTCAGACTCGATTATTATTCCTCATTCTCAAACACTCATTCTCAGACTCGATTATTATTCCTCATTCTCTAACACTCATTCTCAGACTTGATTATTATTCCTCATTCTCAAACACTCATTCTCAGACTTGATTATTATTCCTCATTCTCAAACACTCATTCTCTCACACTCATTCTCAGACTTGATTATTATTCCTCATTCTCAAACACTCATTCTCAGACTCGATTATTATTCCTCATTCTCTAACACTCATTCTCAGACACTCATTCTCAGACTTGATTATTATTCCTCATTCTCAAACACTCATTCTCAGACTCGATTATTATTCCTCATTCTCAAACACTCATTCTCTCACACTCATTCTCAGACACTCATTCTCAAACACTCATTCTCAGACTCGATTATTATTCCTCATTCTCAAACACTCATTCTCAGACTCGATTATTATTCCTCATTCTCAAACACTCATTCTCAGACTCGATTATTATTCCTCATTCTCAAACACTCATTCTCAGACTCGATTATTATTCCTCATTCTCAAACACTCATTCTCAGACTCGATTATTATTCCTCATTCTCAAACACTCATTCTCAGACTCGATTATTATTCCTCATTCTCTTAACACTCATTCTCAGACTCGATTATTATTCCTCATTCTCAAACACTCATTCTCAGACTCGATTATTATTCCTCATTCTCAAACACTCATTCTCAGACTCGATTATTATTCCTCATTCTCAAACACTCATTCTCAGACTTGATTATTATTCCTCATTCTCAAACACTCATTCTCAGACTCGAATACTATTCCTCATTCCCAAACACTCATTCTCAGACTCGATTATTATTCCTCATTCTCAAACACTCATTCTCGTATTTACAATGGTTCTTTGATTCTGAAAATAATTTATTAATACGACTTTTACAATCCTTATTTTATTTATATTGAATTATATATTTGAACATTGGAGAATGCAAATCAATTTATTTGTACTTCCAATAACCTCCTGTTTTGCAGTACTTGTACTTCTTAAATAGGGCAGCGTAAAAGGGCGGCGCATAAGGGCGGCATATAAGGGTGTCATCACTGAACTATAACACTACGTGGAACGGACGGTGCCCGTGATCCGCTGAAGCCACCGACATGTATGGCGCCCCCTATCGTATGCACCCAGAAAAATGAATGCCCCCATAGCCTTTGTGGGTAGGTGTAAGTTTTCCAAGATAAATTTTGCCATTATTTTCATCGCAAGAACGTACTAAAAATATTGAATCCATGATTATCAATGTTACACACATGACTAATACTGTAATGTACACTGTACTTGCACAAAATACAAGGCAAAACATGGCTATCAAGGTCGAGTTTAGGTAATTTTGTGGCATACTGTCCATAATTCACACACAAAGCAAATTACAATAAACATGTCAAAAAAAATTAAAGGAAGTGTAGCACAACAAAGCGCTTAAATTGCATCATATACTTCATACATGTACACATACATAGATATAATAGTGAGTAAACATGCATAAATGTCCATGATAGGTACATGAACATTTTCTGTACAGTGTATACAGTAACAAATATGTTGCATTTCAGAAATGAGCTGATGAGAGTGAGGCAAGAACTTTCAACTGTAGTTATACAAATAACAAGGCAAATTACTGTACACAGTCAAGTGTCAAAGCTTCATACTATTAAAAAAATTACCAGTGACAATAATTTTCACTATCATTAAGATCATACATGTCTTTGAAATATCTGGATGTTGTATGCTAATAAAAAAAAAAATCCAATTTATTATCATTTTCTACATAATATAAAGTCCATGTCTACTGATGACGAAACAAAATTGTTTTGGCTAGGAGCTTCCTTACTTTGGGCCCGGTAGCAGCATCTGTTTTTACCCTTCCTAAGTGGTAGAGCTTGATCTGTCCATACCGTGATGCAATTTTCTTGATCAGGCTGTGAATGTGGTTGTTGTCAATTGTAGTATCAAACTGGTGACGGTGCAACTGAGGAAATAAGTTCATGTGGCTTGTGTTCTCCAGAACTGAGGAAGAGATAGCAGATGTCACTCCACGGCCTTGAGGAAGCTTTCCTTGAGTTATTCTTAAAAGTCGCTGGAAACATTTCTCTGTTTCTCTACATACAGATACTACGCTAGCTGATGGCCTCTGCAGCCTCCCGCGATCTTTCATGGTGACAAAGTCATGAGCATTGCCATCAGAAGATGACATTGCATTGGCACATTCCATACAGTCCATATGCAGCCTAAGAGATTTCACAATGTATCCACTGATGTAGTTGACAGCCGCATCCTTATATTCTGATAAGGGCTCAATATGTGGCATGTCACTGTAGTCATGATCTGTCTTGCTGGGTTGTCTGGGAATGAGATCATACTTTCGAGTAATGTTCATAGTTGTGACATCATTGACGCTCTCAGTGTGAAGAATGGCTGTGTCATCACGAAGAATACAGTTCCCAGTGCCATTTTTTATGTGATGTCTCATCAACAGGCGTTTGTATGCAGCTTTGAACTGTCTTGCAGTGGGGTTGTTGTTGAATCCTCCACGTGCTCTGAGGGCGGAAAAGAACAATTCAATGTGATCCTGAGAGAATTTATACGTTAGTAGGTATTTGAGTGGGGCATCGGTTGGTGCGACAAGTTCTTGATACATGTTTAAAATGCTTCTGATGCTAACAACGAAGCCAACAAAACCAGTCTTTCTTGGTCCTTCACACATTTTCCTACCAGATCCATCTTTGAGACCGAGAAGGAAGACTTCAGCATCATGCAATCGTTGTTGAATGGATGCATGGTTGTCCCCTTTCAATGGTGCTTTCAGCCCCCTTCCAAACGGATTTCTGCTGTTTAAAGCATCGAAGGCTGAATCAACATGCCGAAGAAACTCTATAGTTGCACTGCAGCCCTGGAATTGTGGAAGTTGAAGTTTTTCTTCGCAATATTGCAGAGCATCAGCAACACTGGCACTGAATATTTGTGCTGCCAGGTTCACTTTCATTTTCTGCGTTCTCCACTGAATGTGGGCATTTTTTACCTTGTTCCCAAGTCGGAGTCCTTCAGATCCTTGAAGTTTGTGAAGCTCTTCAATGTATGTCCATTTCACACTTTGACCATCCTGCGTTCTAAAAATCCCACCATCTGCAAATGAATTGCGAAGTAGTTTCAGCATATGGCAGACGTCAAGTATCACATATACGCGCACGGAAGGGTCAGCTGGGTGTGGAAATGAAGGATCCATTCCATTGATGTTCACGTTTGCTCCTAGTACCTTCATCATTGCAATATGGCAGGATGGCCCATCGCACGTTAATGACACAGCACGTACACCAATGTTATTCAGTCGCAACAGACATTCCAGAACCAAATTTGCCCTTTCTGCTCCCGTCATTCCATCTATGAGGAAATATGCTAATGGTATTTTCCAAGATTCATTCACTGAGACTGCCATGAGAACAAGGGCATCTTTAGCTAATGGGGTGGCATCATCTGTTGCACCATTTCCAACATCTACATAGCCATGATATTTGCCTTCAGCAAATTCCACATGCTTGTGAATAGACATCTCGTCCAACATCAAGGCGATGATAGTCTCCTTTCCAGTTTCTCTGTTTCTGGTCACTTTTCCTGCTAGTGAGGAGAATGCCTGTTTCGTGAAACCTGGATCACCATCAATCCTACTGTACCATCTCCGAAGTTGGCGTGGGTGGGGTATGCTCAAGTCAAAAGTTTTTCTGACATATTCATAAGCCTTTGCCGAGTAGAATTGTAGTGTGAGTGCAAAGGACTTCAGCTCCTCAGGATAAGCAGATGATCCCTTTCCCTTTTTGCATTCAACGATTCTTGTCATCAAATCTTTAGGTATGCCATCAATGGTGCCATCAAGCAAGTCCGCGCAATTGGTGGAAATCAGGTTTTCATTCCGTAGCTCATTGATGACACCTCTCAGGGTCTCTACCTTCCGCTTAAAACGGCGTGTTCGTTGATGCACTACTTTCATTTTCTTTTGACATATTTCCAGTCTCTCTATGGACTTATCT
>NC_136268.1:166989512-166994512 GCF_964187855.1 Myxine glutinosa | reverse complement strand
GGAGATTCCGGGTATCTTTCCATCTTGTGCCGCGACTCGTGCTATGGGTAGGAAGCGCTCTGGAGAGAAGGAGAAGGTACTAACGTCACGCTTTGCACAGGCACTTCTTGGCGAGTACCCTGAAACTAAGTGTCAGCACACACAAGTCATGGATTGAGGCAATGCTGGCAAGCTCTTTGTAGGTGAACTGAACTTTGACACAAGTGAAGATGTTCTCGACTCTATCTTTGGCAAATATGGGCCACTCTTGGAAGTGCTGCTGATAAAAGACAGGGAGACGCAAAAGTCGAGAGGGTTTGGCTTTGTCACGTTTGAAAACACAAAGGACGCCAAAGATGCATCAAAGGATTTGAATGGCAAGGATTTGGATGGTCGGACCATAACAGTAGAGAAGGCAGGCCATGGGCGTCGAGGGGGCTACAGAGGAGGAAAACCTGGAGGTCGTTTCAGGGGTGGCTATGGCTCCCGGGGTGGGAGTAGTAGTTTTGGTGGCGGCTGCAGTCGTGATTACTACAGAGGCTCCCAGGAGCAGCAGCGCAGTTTTGGCAACTCTCGACGGGATGACTATTATGGTGGTAGCCGAGATGGGGACCGCTACCCACGTGACTACAGCACCCGAATCTACAACCATGATTATGATTTTTATGATCAGGAGAAGAGTTGGAGGCACTGAGTGCTCAGGAGCAGCCGAGCCAAGATTCCAACACGGATTAACCCGTGAACTCCACGTTCCTAAATGCGTCCATGCAGTGAATACTTCCAGGCCTCACCACCCAACCACCATGAAACCTGGCTCTCAGCTCGGCCTCCTTCAAAAAGTGCTATAGATTTGCTTTGCTTTGGATTCACTGATCACAACCCCTTAATCTTCATTCAAAAAAATGAAAAATAAAAATCAGAGGTTGATGAGATGGAGTTTGGCTTTGCAGGAGTTCAACTTGAAAATTAAGCATGTAAAGGGCAGGGACAATGTCGTTGCTGATGCTTTATCCAGAGTGAACTAACTTTTGAAATTCCTGTAGGTTGTTTGGAAGTTTTGTTGCTTTATTTTGGGAAATATTAATTATTGATGTTCACGTGAATTGATCTTTTGGGTGTGAGTTTTACTTTTGTTTGTTTAAAGAGTTTGCCTGCAAAGAAAGTTTTCACGATGTTCCAACTTTCTTTCTTGAGGGGGGGGAAGTGTTACAGATTCATCACTTCCGTTGTTGTGGTTCTCATCTACTGTAAACATTTTTGGTTGCATGTACTATTATTGTTGTCATGTACTATTATTGTTGTTTGATCAGACTCGGCAACGGTTGCTCGAGTGAGATGTGCATGGAAGAAGTTTCGGGAATTGAGTGGCGTGCTGATGATGAGGGGAGTGTCATTGAAGCTGAAGGGAAAGGTGTATGCTGCATGTGTGAGAAGTGTTATGATTTATGGGAGCGAGACATGGGTAATGAACGTAGAGCAGCAACGAAGGTTGGAAAGGGTGGAAATGCGAATGGTTCGACGGATGTGCGGAGTATCGTTGAGAGAGAGGAAGACAAATGATGAATTGCGAAAGATGATGGGAATAGAGCCTGTGATTGATGCTGTGAAGAGGAACAGGTTGAGATGGTTTGGTCATGTGTTGAGGAAGGATGAAAGTGACTGGTTGAGAAGAGTGATGGAAATGAATGTAGAAGGAAGTAGAAGACGGGGAAGACCGAGAAAGACTTGGCTAAAGATGGTGGAAGAAGAAATGCGGGCAAGGGGGTTAACAAGGAGAGATGCAGAAAATAGGGCAAAATGGAGAAGATTGTCATGGGGACCGCAAGGCTAACCCCTGCTCTAGCAGGGAAAATGGCCTTTAAAATGCATGTTGTTGTTGTGTTGTTGTACTATTATTGTTGTCGTTTAAGTGAAATAGAGATTACTATTTTCAAAAGGTAAAAAAATTAATGTTTTAAAAAGAAACCGGAACCGGACGAAGATGAAGAAGAAGAAGAGGAAAGCGGCGGAGCGAGTGAGGTGGACAAGAAACCGAGCTGCATTGAGGTTTTGAGCAAACGCTAGCGAACGGGGGTGACTTGCGAACTTTGGGGTTTCCTGGGAAAGGGATTCCTGTGACAGAGTCGTTATCGCTGTGACAGATAAACCTGCGTGTCAGGTTTTGCAGTCGATTCCGAAGAGAATCATTTGAGTGCCGTTACGTCTCGAGTACGGGCCGTTGGCCATTTTGCCTCGCACCAATTTCGGATCGCTCCAGGCTCTTCACCTCGCTTCAACCATTTTCACAACCATCCAGACGTTAATCTGGTGTGTGTGTGTAACGTGGATTTCGAGTGGGAATTTGCGGTTCGCTGTCTGTGAGCCGTTGAACGTCCATACCCGAAGGTTAATTTGCGGTTCGTCGATTGGGAGCCGTTGAACGTCCATACCCGAAGGTGTGTTTTCCCAGTCGCCTCTTGAGGACACTTTCGCCCATCTTTGGCAGTGTGACTGTCAACCCAACGGGATTCTGGTCTCGATACGACATCGTTCTGACGATCACGGAGCGTGGATCGACTTTGGCTTGATGCCGGGATAGAGACATTGGGAATGTTCTTTTTTTGCTCACTTGGAGCACAGTGAGTTACATTGTATGAAACTGATGGTACCATCATAGGAAATATATATTGATTGTACAATTGATTACTATTGTTTTTTGTGCTGTTATTCTTGTGTGATCTTAATACAATACTTGTTTGTTGGTAACAATTGGTGTGGTTTCACCATTGATCTTTGACATACAGCATAACACATCTTTCTGCCGTGACTCCTCTCGGGGCTCGGAGGTACACCTTGACCATGGTTTGGGAAGGAGCACGTAACAGAAGGAAGAGGGGAATGCCCACAAAGCGCGACCGCTTTGTGCAGTTTGCCTGGACGGGCTCATTTGGTGGATACCCCCAAGGATCGCTCCAACCCGGGACACCACAGCCGGAGATGTTCGCGGCAGGGGCGTTGATCATGGATGTGCACGTAGCAGGAATCCGAGGAGCGTATCTCAGGGTCAGCGAGGCAGAGCGCGCCTGGCAGAGAGAGCGTCTATATGCAGGGAGTCCAGGCAGAGAGAGAGTCGGGGCAAAGAGAGTTCGGAGCGCCTGCAAGAGAGCCAGCCTGCCAGAGAGAGAGAGAGAGCGGGGGTCCGGGCCGGGTTTTATAGCCCCCCCCCCCCGACACCCCACACGAATGTTCCACGGGCCTCCATTGGCCACCTGGGGTCACGTTTCGTGACAGCCCTTTATTGGTCACCCTTGGCCACTCCCTTCAGCTCCCATTGGCTGTTCGCTGCTCACCGGCCATGCCCTCCAGCTCCTCCCTCGGGCCTGCAAGGCTTGTCTTAGGCCCATGACAAGGCACTTTAGGCTGCAATGAGGCCTACCATTATCCTGCCTGCCTCAACGCATACTAACACTGGGAAGGAGACGATACTTCACATTTAATAAGAAATAACTAACTCAGCGAGGCTACATGTTGTGGTGTTGGTGTAACTAACTATGTGGGGGGGGGGGGGGGGGAGGGGGGATTGCCTTTATTTACAAAACCGCAACAATATATTCTCATGCTGGTTTCTTATATTCTCAATGATCACAAGACGATTTTTTTTTTTTTTTTTTTTTTTGTATACTGAATCACAGATCACAAGACGATCATACCCAAAGTATGTGTGATGTTGTTGTTTATTGATCAGTGAGGTCGGTTTTCATTTACACAACTAACAATATGCGACTTTACAAGTGACGTAATCTATCCCAGAATGCTCGGTACTCATGCGCAGAAACCCTTATAAACTGTGATGTCCGGGACAATAGTCAGGTTCACTATGTTTTTTCGTTCAAAATCATGGTAGATTAGCAAACCTATACATTTTTGGAAACGTATTACATGGAAAATCTGAAAATCAATGTTTACATTTGCCAATTCCGACCAATTCGATTCGACCAATTCGACCAATTCGACCAATCGACCAATTCCATTCGACCAATTCGACCAATCGCTTCGATCGACCATTCGACCAATTCGATCGATTCGATTCGATTCGATTCATCGAATTCGATTCGATCGACCATTCGACCAATTCGATTTGCCAATCAATTTGACCGACCTTTGCTTGTGTGGAACGGACTGTGAAAACGATGCGGACTATATTGTCGGATACGACACACAGGACAGTGATGACGAACTCGAAATGGCATATTCTGTAATCGTGTATGTTTGATGCCATTGACCGCCCGTGTATATTTTGTCATTGACTGCCTGTGTAGATGTGAAGTTATACTGACTGCATGTGTATATATGATTTTGCTGACTGCCTGTGTATGTTTGGTGATATGAATTATTGTGACACATTTTGATGTTATTAACTGCCTGTACAAAATGATAACATGTATTTGATTATGCAACTTATCGCGAATATAAAGACAGTATTTTGCAATTCAAAACCTATGATTCGTGTCTTACCATTCCCCATAGCACTAATTTGATACTTTCATTGGATTCCTTGTCCTTGAAAATATAGGTTTAGTATATTTTTAAAAGTTTTTAGGGTAATTAGAGGCAGAAATAGAACAAAATATGTATTTTACAGTGGCCATTTTGGAAATCCAAAATGGCCGCCATACAGGTATCTCTCCAAATGTAAACATTGATTTTTAGTTTCCTTATGCTATAACCTTTCCAAAAATGTATAGGTTTGCTAATCTACCATGATTTTGAATGAAATATAATTTATTGACATCGTGAACCTGACTACAACATGAAGTGTAGGCCAATCATGTGTGCGAGATAAGGATTCTTCACTAAAGTAGCTCACAAAGCTTGTAAAAGAAGCCGAAAATACGTAGAAAGGTAATGAGAGGAAAAACGATATCTCTGCACAAGGAAATACTTTGAGAGCTGTCTCGGCACACCAAACAGGAAGGTGCTCATTGTGCAAACTCTCGACCAGGTGGGCAGGTGCAAGGCCAGATTGGACGAGCTACGCAGAC